>NW_024582400.1:2507547-2524531 GCF_018398535.1 Haplochromis burtoni
TGTGTGTGTGTGTGTGTGTGTGTGTGTGTGTGTGTGTGTGTGTGTGTGTGTGTGTGTGTGGAAGAAAAAAATAATTTTTCATATATTGGATTTCTCAATCACCAAATATCAATATCGCTCTTAAAAATCTTATATCGGTTCAGCTCCAGTGTTTTCTCTGCACCACGGTCAGTCTGTCAACAAAGACTTCCACTGTAAGTTTTTGAAGGTTTCAAGGGACAGCGTTCAGTAGAAAGTACGTGATTTGTTTGCATTTGGACACACCCGCCCTTAGTGCTGTGCGATATGACCAAAATCTCACATCCCGATATAAGACATATATCGTCCTGATAACGATATAAATCACAAAAATGTAACATTTTCTGTAAATTCTGTGAATCTCGGGCAGCTCCACTTGCGTGAAATGTTTCCAGCTGGGCGTCGTGTACCTGGAGTCGAGTGTTTTAACTGATGCATGAAACTATACATTTTTAGACATAAGTTGTAACGGCCGCCGTTTTCTTTGTGAGTATTTATTACACAGTGTGCTGCGGGGAAAAGCCTGTTCTAACGTTTGAGTCTAAGGTTTATTTTTAGCACCTGGCGGCTCTTTTTGCTTCTCATCCGTAAACACTCTGCATACTCTTTCACGTGATTCAGTTTATTTTGAAAAGTTTCAACAGGATCTTGAGCTTTATTGTGAAAGGTTTATGTGGAAAATAAACAAGCGGACACGCAATGGTTTTACCATTGTTGTTGCAAACGGCAAACGACAAGGCATAAAAACAGGCGCTTGTCTGTCTGTAGTGTGGTTATATTAAATATAAGAGAAAGAGAGAACTTTAAGACATTAATATAGCCACTACAGTGACCATCAAAACCATGAAAAAATATTGCCGCAAACAGTTTATTTTGCGACAAACAATACAACAAACAATACAAACGATGAAATTATAGACGTTTTTATATCGTCATCCGATATATATCATTATATTGAACAGCCCTACCTGCCCTTCTCGCCAGATCGACATTACTGTGACTGCATCTTCTCCCTGAAAATAGTATAAGGAATATCATGTGAGGGAAAATGCAGCTCATCTAATGGCCACTTGAGACCAGTTCCAAAATTGAGTCAATCTCCAGCTTCATACCAGAAATTAACATTTTTTAAAAAAGCAGTTTTGGTCTCTATTCACCTTTGTTATCACTGTATGGGGGTAATTTAGGGAACATGTTTAGACTATTCTGACACTGATTTTTGTTTAGCTGTTAATTTTGCCACCAACTGGCCCAGTTTTGAGTGAATATGCATGCCTGAATGATGGCATCTTAACGGTCTGTATGACACCTTGCTCATTAAGCTTACTAGCGTTAGCTGATAACTTCGCCTTGTTGTCCAAATACAGTAACCTCTGGCTTCAAGAAAGTGTTAACTGTGCAATGACTGCATTATTTCACTTGAAACTGATGAGACAAACCAGAGCTGGAAGGTTAAGGGAGTTCTCTGTATGTAGAAAGTGCTTATATATACATGCGTACATGTCAGCAGACGTAAATGCACAACTGTCCTTCTGCAGTGCATCACTGTGCGCCCGTTACACTACCAGAACTGACAGTCAATGTCCTCGCTGTCCTTTCCAAGTGAGAATGTGTCTCAAAGCCTGTTTGGTCACATTGTGTGGGATTATCCCCCAACTGCAGAATACAATGCAATACAAATCACTGAGAGACAGAAATATAAACCATCAGTGGGGGATGATTAGGTCTGAAGTTAGCAAATCCCTGATCCACTAATGAATTAAGACTCCAGTAAAGAGCAGCATCCCTTTCTTGGTGACAGTTTCTCTGAGCTACTCCGTTCACTTTCCTCACAAACAACAGTTTTGCTTAATCGTACTTAACGCATGAATGACGAATTGAAACAAAGCACTTTTCCCTCTCCTGTTCAGCTCGCACAATTTGCAGTTTGTGCAATTAATAACGCACATGATCGCCTTAGTTATATCTGCATACACTTTTTGGGAGGTCTGCCCATTTGCTGGATATCAATTACCTTTTTTTCCCTGCCTCCTATTTATTCCCTTCTTAAGCCACGATTGGAGATTAATGTGCACTTCTAAATTACCACACATGCCGGCCATTTATCAGCTGCGAGAACAATCCTGCAGATTCATCCCAACGCTAAGTGGCGGAATATTCATGAAATAGTGGGGAAAAAGGAGTAATTTCGTACACCCTTTGATGATTAAAAAAAACGGGGGGAATTTCTCACTCTCGCTCATTTACTTTGTGGGGTTTTTGTCATTGTTTTCTTGTGCGGCCACTCAGAAAAGGACAGGCTTCATTGTGGAGGCAAATCCTTCTTAATTTAGCTGAAAATATGGACTTATATTTATGGGTGTGAGGAGGGGGGGGAGAAAAAAAAAGAAGAGGCGATACATTACGGTCAAACAATGTGATAATGGCGATAGCACGGTGCATTGTGCTTGTTTGTAAAGCCGTGGTGCAGAGGCCCATAATAGACCAGCATTCAATCCCTGACTTCAGTAATGACTTCAGTAAACAGAGCTTTCAAAATGAGTTTCTAAATCAGTGCATAGAGGCAGGAGGAAAAAAAACAACAAAAAAAAAAACAGGGGGCTGGGGGCTTCTGGTCCTCGACACCCTGGCTTTAATCAGGCATTAGGAAAAGGGAGTGAAGATGTTATGAAAATGCGGCGCTGGCCTTTGTTCAGCGTCTGTCATGGCATTGACTTCCCTGACACAATGCTACAATGCATGACGGATCAAAGTAATTAAAGTTCCAATAATTTACCTTCCTCTGTTGCGTGTCAAGTCTGCCAGACTGGCTGCTCTCAGGCCCTTCATTGATTTCCTCACCGCTATCAGAGCGCGATCCTTAAAGACAGAAAAGACACGAGGGCAGGCTGTGTGTGTGTGTGTGTGTGTGTGCTTTAATAACTTTCCATGCTCATATAATAGCAACGCTTCAGATGTTTAACCATTAATGATCACAGACAGATGACGGAGATAGAGAGACAAGTGCGTCTGAACCCTCCTCACCCATTGCCTCCCTGTCAAATCCCTCTTCTTTTGCTCCTGTTCTCTGAAGTTGCCTGTCAAGCGTGCACACGCGCATTAAGTTTCCTCACCGGCTCAGAGCGGTCGAACTCGGAGTCTCGTCTGCTTCACCTTGTTAAAACTTCGGAATCTGGGAGGAAACTCGGCTTTATCCGCAAATCCGCGGGAGATTCAGACACCGGTATGCGAGGATTGTGAAATCATTATCGGTACACAGAGGAGTAATTCTGTCTGCGGTCTAGGCCCCGGATTGATGTGTAATGCTTAGGAGAGACTCCCCGTGTCGATGTCGCCGTCATCGTGGCAGCCCTGTTTCACCACAGCAGTCAGAATAAAAACTTCCTTCACTCATGTTCTTGAGGTTACTCTGTCTCTGTCGTTCTCCCTCCCTCGTTTTTCCCCTCTAAGGCACGACAATGTGTCATTGTCATCGCGGTTTTTACAGCCGGTTTCTGTGGCATGAGGTGCTAGTGGAAGGAGAGAAGAAGAGGGGGGAAGAAAAAAAAGGGGGGGGGGGTCCTCTTTTGGAGGCTTACCCCCCACCACCGCAACCACCACCACCAACCATCTCTCCTCCCTTGACGAAAGTTAAATGGTTGAAGTATTCCTGTTCTGAGATGTGATTAGCATGTCACACATTAAAAATGCCATATTAAATAATCCCATCCTTCAGGCTTTACTTCCTCACCAGGTATTAGCTTAGACGGAGAATAATCCTAAGCTATTTGGAAGTAGGGAATCCACATAAAGATCTTGGCACTCGGTGTTTGAATTTTTTCCATCTGCCTGGTAGGTGCGATGCTCAACCGACTTACAGTGCAGACAGCGGAGGAAGCCGAGATGGGGCGCTTAGAGCTCACCGCCACGCCGCCAGGTTTTCTGCTTCTAATCTTGTCTCTCTTCTCAGTCAAGACTTCAAGATTTTCCCCCACAACTCGAGGTTCGGTGGTTGAGTGCGTTTATGCAAGTGACGGGTGTCTGAATTGAAGCTTTTCATACTGTATGCTCAGGTCAACTATTATTTTGAGTGTTTTAAGTAAAGAGAGCTCACCTTAAGACCTAATTCATCCCAGTTTGGAAGATATCATCTGTAGGAACAAAATATTAAGGCAAACTTCTCATCAGGGGTAGGTGGACACTTCTTTCTGTCCAGTGATTCATTTAAAGGGTGTCATTCGGTAGAAAAGAAATAGTTCCTGTAGGGCTTGAGGATTTCTGGGAAGGTAGGCAACACCTCCAAAGCTGGGTAAGTCGCACTGAATCACTCTAGATGACTACAGGTCAGAGGGAAATGTGTGTAACCTCAGTTTGAGGAGAACTGTTACTGATACTGAAGCAATAAAAGCTTAAAATCATAAGTAAGCACCTTTCAAGAACAAAATTCTCCAAGTAATCGTGAAAAGGCATAAGTGCAACAATTAAAATACTGGATACAACTGAGTCTTAAACTTTAGTATCTGCAGATCTTTAGTCCAATGACAGTAAGTTCGGCAACTTAGGAACCCCAGCCTCAAAAGTCTCCTTAGCTTGGACTGATGTACCACCAGCAAGCGTTGGTCAGCAGACATCAGGGGCCTGATAATTATACATGGATGTAAAAGCTCACTAATGTAGAGTGGCTGAAGGTGCTCACGAAAACATGTCAAGCAGCTTTTTGATAATGATATTTATCAAGATGAAGAAGAGCGTTCTTCCAGTGAGCTACTGGGAAAAAATATTTTCTACCTGGGATGTCACACCAGTTATAACTTTACCAGTTACTTAAAGCACTCCTTTTCTGCTTTGTGACCGTGTTTGTTCTCCCTGTCAAATAAACAATATCCTGGGGCAAGTGTGGCTCATACTTTGCAAAGTAATGTGATGTACTGGCAGCTGTTGAACTCCTTTAGTTTATCAGATATGCAGCTCTCACTCTCAGACATGCCCAGGCTTATGTCATTGTTTTTAGTAACTTTATACTAGTATAACTGCAAACAATTTGATATGGCAGAGCCCTAGCTGGCACTGATAATAATTTATGAAACAAAAGCTGGCCTGTATTATATCATATGAACGGGCATTGAGAGAGTTGTGCAACACACTTTTTATTTTTGCAATTTGGCGCTCTAGTCACGCTGACACCATAACAATCTGAAGTCAGCACGTTGTAATACAAACATCATAAAACATCAAAGCTGTTGCACTCTGTCCTGGGTATACCCCACCTCTCACTCAGTCACAGCTGGATAGGCTCCGGTCCCAGACCCTGACCACAAATTTGATAAGTGATTAATAAAATGGATGAATGGGTAAAAAATAACGCCACTCAAAAGTACCCAGAACAGATTTGACTGTTGATTCTTCCTGGTAACTACAGAAATGTAATTACATTTAGATAATACTCTAAAACAACTCCCTAAAGAATGGCCTTGGGTTGTTGAATGATGGCTTTGAGCACCACAAGTTTAAAGTGCCACTTAGTTATACTGAAGAAGAAGGCAGACATCTCTACAAGTCACCAGCCAACCCACATAAAAAACAATCAATATAGAGATCCTGGCCCTTTAAAACTCTCGCATCACCAAAATCCCAAACATATATAAATAAAAAAAGAGTCAAAAATGAAAAAGGTGACACTTTTTATTGTAAGATATACAAATGGCAAAATAAATTGCTTTTTCTAATCTCTTGCAATCAAAATACAATTCCAATGTCATGATTGCACATTTGATGCAAGTCAAGGTTGTTAAGGGTTCTAACTATCTGGGTAGATTTCTTCTTTTTGAAGTGATTTAAAAACCTGATAAGTTCATAGTTCATGTGACTTTATGAAGAACTCATTTACATCTAATGGAAACATAAACAGATTACACAACTGCAGGACAGAAGTCTTTATCTTCTGTCGCCCGGAGGAGAGATGAAATGATGTTGCAATCAGAAAGTACACAGTGTTCTCCCCATGTTGTTTTATTGTATCAAGAGTGTGATGATGGTAAATCTGATCAAAAGGGGCCCTTAAGGTTGATTCAGCTGATGGAGACTGATTGGTGTGATAATTTGAAATTTGCCAGACATCGTGGAAGAGTAATTTCAGCTCATATACTGGAAACTATACAATAAATTTGAATATTTCACACTGAAGCATGTGAACAAGTCAACGGGCGCGGTGTCAATGTCAGACAAAGAGAGCTTTAAAATCGGTGGGTTTGTTTTCGTCTCTGCTTGGAGGTCATCGCCCCGTGGCTGTGGATGGCTAATTATCATCCTGCAAATGGGTCACAGTTGTCATTACTTTGGGTCACATGATTGTATTCATCCAACATGTTTTTCTGTCTTTTTTTAACTCCCGATGACAATGGAGCTACAGTGATGGGGAAACTCCTCAGAACTTCCCCCTGGAGTTAAACATTTGTTACGCGGTCACAAGTCACGTCAGTTCAGCGGTACGCTGCACACGCATCAGGTCACAAACTAGTTTATTTGTGTAAAATATACATTAGCTGGGCTTAAACTTATGAACTGAAAACAGTTTCATGACATTAAGAGACCGTATGTCACGTCTTTTATGTTATAAAAGCCGACAAATTAGTACTGGAAACTTCTGTTTAACCACAAATTTCCACAGATTGTCAGTCCTTATGTTAGTTTAAAGATTTTAATCTACAGCTGTGGTCACAGGTTTACACACACTTATCATAGGCATGAATGTCATGTTAATTTTGTGCTTTTCATGATTTCTTTGAACTGTTCTTTTTCCAGGGTGGAATGATTGTACAGCATATGTCTTTAATGGCTTTAAAAGAACATGAATTGTGTTAAAGTTTGAACTTGTTTTCGATTTTCTCGAATCCACACAGGTTGAGAAGTACACATACGGACTCAAATATATATTTAAAATCATTAAATCTTATAAAAAGTGGTGGTGTAGGTTCCTCAATGTCCTTTAACTTGACAAGGCTCACTAATTTCTTGTTAGTGATATTGATCAACAACAGGTGGTAGTTTGTGTTTGACAACACTCACTGGATTGACCAATACTCAGAACAATGACAACATCCAGACAAAATGGCAAGTGGTTGGAGGTTCCTGATAGTTGCTTGCAGTTGCTAGCAGTACACAGCGCTGCACCGAAAACAATCCAGCAATTGTAGTCTCTAGCAAGTTGCTGTGGTTGCCAGTAATTTGCATGGAAGACACTGACTGGTCTACAAATGCTCCTAAACTACACACTAAGCAGTACTGAAACAGTGAAGAGTGCAACTAAAACAGGAAGTGGAGAACATTCACCTTTAAATTAAAAGGTGCACCTTTTGTCAGCTGCAGTAAGCCGTAGCTTTTATTTTGAAGGTGACGTTTGCTGTTTCCAGTTTGCAACACACCTTTTCAATGTTTCAGTGGTACTTAGAAATTATTTGGCAAGTTTTTAGACACAAGTCATCTTGCATTAAAACTACAGGCAACTACAAACGATCACACAGAGTTTTTTGTAACCACTTTGCAACCAATTTCACCAAATGACAGTCAGCAAACTCCAACACCCACTTCCCAGTGGGGAATACCCATTTTTTCCTAGCAACTGGAGGTTGCCAACTGGTCTTAGGCCTGTGTAACTGAGGCCTAAAACAGTACACTATCAATGTGTGATGCTTTGGTGACTATCAGTGTTGGGTAAGTTACTTTAAAATAGTAACTTAGTTACATTACTAGTTACTTCTCTCAAAAGTAACTCAGTTACTTCATGTTACTCGTTACTTTCAAAGTAACTAGTTACTAGGGAAAGTAACTTTGGTTTTACTCAGAATTCTCTTGTTAATGTGTTTCTTCCATAACTTTGCCAGTCTTCTAGCTTGCTTACTTGCCACAGTGCACTGTGCCACCTACCAATAGAAAGGAAAAGATAATGTGCATATTTCCACGAGAGAAATCCCACGCCTGGACCGTCATTGACTGCTGCCATGATTCTAGCCTACGTCACAGCGTCATGTGCGCCTTTTACATCCAACACAAAAACTGCAGTCGTGGTGCTTTGATTGTACTCAGAACTCGGAAATTCTGCCTTCTGAATAGGAAGATGTAGGTAACACCAGACTGCAGATGAGCTGCATACAGGGCTGGACTGGGACAGAAAATTGGCCCGGGCATTTTGACTAGAGACCGGCCCACCATTATAGGAAAAATCATAAAGCCTTTGAATGAAAATAAACACTGTTGTGACAGTGATGTTCACTGTTCTGATGGTATATATGCATCAATCTATCAATCGTTTGTTGTAAGATTCAGATAATTATTTTTTAAAAGCTAGACATTTTAAATGAGAATAAGAAAGAAAAGTATTTCTTTGTGCCCCCTTTCCCTGTTAATGCCCTACCTGGCCCCCTGGCAACACTTTGCTAGACCCGCCCCTGCACAGTTACCAGCTGTCAGCTACCTAAAAAAGGATCCTGGTGTTATTTGTCTCTCAGAAACAGTTCATAACTTCCCTTCAACTCATTCATGTCACCTAAAAGGTAAACCTGTTTCTCCATCACCTGTTCAGCTCTGATGATTCAGTAAGGACATCTCCTGGTTTCATCTTCATGTTTCCCTCTCACCAGATAACCAAACCATATCATGACCAGCAGTTTACAGCTGTGGCTCCAGCAAACATCAGCTGATACTAGAAATTAATATTAAATAAATTCTAACAACAGCTGATCAAGCTTAAACGTGCTGCTGTTGTTTAGCGCGACATCCGCTGGTTTCCTCTTTCGGCGCAAAGTGAGCGATAAACAAACAAGAGAGCCGATCAGCTGATCATTGATCAGTTTCATGATTGAAGTAGAAACGGGAGAGGGAGGGGGGAGAATGAAAGAAGAAGAGGCAGCTGTGCAGCAAAGACACAGAATAACTCCAGCTTTGTGCCTTTTTCATTGTAGCTGAATTACGGGACAAACTGTTCCTTTTCACCTCAATAAGAAACGCGTAATATTTTCTCTGAATACCAGACGGGACGGTTGGCAACTCTAATAACTTATGAACAAAATAAAGTTCAACATCATTAACTTCATAGCACCACCCAGCTGTATAGAAACTCCGTCATGCTAGCTAGCACGCAGTACGGAAAAAGTCAGAATAACGAAAATAAACTCCACCTAAACTTGGTTCATATCTGACCCAGAGAGACTGCAGGTCATAACTTCTTACCTGAAGTTCAGTTCACACTTGGACCGGCGGCCGCCTCGGGTCTCTTTTCCTTCTGCGTCCCTTTTCCTTCATCCACCTGCTGGCCTCCACCACTTGCTAATGTTACTGAATCTGTGGAAGCTCCGCGATAGCCACCACACGAAGTAACGAGTAACGAGCCTATCTAAATCCCAGTAACGACTAACGCGTTCCTGATTTTGGCATAATAACTAGTTACCGTGCTCGTTACCACAATAATAACGTAGTTACTGTAACGCGTTACTTAATAACGCGTTAGTCCCAACACTGGGGACTATGTCCCAACAGATCAAGACATGCCACAGTCAAATGCTGTTAAACTTTTGTTTTCTCTCTTGGTTTGGGTGGATTCATTCCCAAATACTCATCAAGTGTTCAGCCCTATAAGAGAAAACAGGCTGTTTACTTGTACTCTCTAAAAACACAAGTGTTACTAAAACAATTGGTATGACAAAATATGTTTACAGGATTTAGGTATCATTGTCACTTGGGATCATAGCGAGCTAACATCCACTGTGGGTACAGTGGCTTTGAATGTCAAGCCATCCAACCAGACCGCATCCCAAAGAGGACATAAGGATTTACGTGGTAACGTCAAGCTTTGCTCTGGAGAGCCAGCAGTCATTGTTGGTGTGACCACAAGAGCACACTTATAATTATACTCTTAGCCATTTGAGGGAACAACAGATGCTGATTGTTGTTAAGACAGCCCCCAGGTATCTATTAAAAGAGTTCAAAGACAACAACAAATGACCTATAACACTGTATCACAACCTCTCCCAAATATGGGTCTATTATGCAGCTAATTATAAATGGACAAATGAGCCTATTTTCTAATTTTTGTGGATAGTAAGTCAAAAATGAAGCTCGGAGCAGAGTTGGAGGCAAACATGGAGAACAATCTCTACTCATTCAGCTCTCCGAAGCAGAGATGTTGTGAAAGTGTAAAAATAAGAGCATAAAATCATAGTAGATGATGGATAAAAAAAAATTCTGCACAGCTGTTTCTTTCTGCTTTTCGTAATTTTTGGAGCCAGAGCGAAGACTGTGACCTCAGGGAGAGCGTGAACACAGAGACAAAACAAGGCATTTTACTACTGAGTTTAGACTGTCTACGGGCACAAGTGCTGACAGGATATAAATAATGTTGACACACACACCATCGTTTCAGTACTGGCTACTGCGGCTGTGCTCGAGTTTTCATAGTGAAACTTTTTTGCTTCTGTCTGGGAGGAACAAAATCACAGTGAAATTTAGCAAACAAAATAGTAAACAAACCTATAAGAGATTTTTACTAATAAATGAATCAAGTGAATGGGATGTATGCTTTAATGCTTCTATTAATTCTCTTCGGCTATATTCATAACTAAAGCCAGGTGGCAGATGATGCTTGAAGGAAAGCAAATACCCATTTGTGTTTGTTGCATCGGTGAACATTGTCCATCCACCGTGGGCTTTTTATGACGTGACCCAGGGCAAAAAAAAAAACTCCTTCAGTGTATCTAAATGCTAAATCCAGGCTGGGGAGGGTGTGTGTGAGTTTTTTTTCTTTTTCCCTCCAAAGTGCAAACAGAAGAGCTCTTTTCAAGGGATTTGATTACAAAGAAAACCAGGCAGAGTTTAGATTCCCCGCACTTTTATTTGTGTAATTCAAGAGGCGTGTAATGCTGTTAATACACTCACTGTGGCGAGTGTTGCACAAAGACACTGGAAACGATGCTCCCTCTTCTATTTGTCTTTGACAATGTACGGATGGATTACGCCCAGAAACCATGAGTTATTCAATTTCCACCTGGAAAAGCTTAGCTGGCGTTCATCATATTATGAGCGTATCTGCTCGATTGGATATAATTCACACCTCAACGGAAGCTTACACCTGCTTGAGGGAATTAGGGCTGAGGCCTTTAATAAACGTTTAAACCTGTCAGACAAATGAGATAAGTGCATTCATGACCTGTTCCTCCCGTTCGCCGCCTTAATTCCATCTGAGGGGATCCCGCGCCATACCTGAGGAAAGCGTGGCTCTGTGCTGCTTTAAGGAAGGAGCCCTTCGAAGCAGCGGGGTGCCAATTCACCGTCAAAAGCAATTAGGAATATATTTGACGAAGGTCACCGGGTGTCAAGGAAAGTGACAGGAATGACGGTATTTAGAGAGGAGGAAGAGAGGGGAGGTAAATGCTAGTGCTACTTTTTTTTTCCTTCCTCGTCATCCATTATAAAGGCCTCCTCTAGAGCGAGTGTCTGTGTGTGTGTGTGAGGGTAGAGGGAGGGGTAAGGGCCATGAGTGGGGCCCCGCCGAAAAAGACAGTAAGCGGATGCTAACTTCCCACTGAGAGAATTTCTCCAGGTCGAATGCAAAACGTTCCCGACTAATCATCCGCGCAGTGGAAACGCCAGCTGCGGCCCGTGGTAGGATTATCATTCTCATAGACCTCTTACCGAGCTTTTAGCTAAATGAAAAATCTGCTCCATAGCCTAGGGAGAAGGCAGCGTGCAGATAAGAAGGAAGAGTGTTTACCAAGAGGCAGCGCCGGTGAAAAACAGAACAGGTTTTTTCCTTTCCTCTGCAATGTAAAAATGGTAGGGGAAGAGATCATTAAGCTGGGAAAGAGGGAGGGGAGCAGGGTGAGGAGGGGGGAAAAAACAGCAACTGAAAGAAAATAGACTCGAAAGGAGAAAAGATCAATGTATTTACACGATTCATTTGTGACAAAGTTCTTCTGGGCTCATTAATTTAATGTTTCTGTCTACCTTCTGTCCTGAGGGCAACATGCAATTTGTTATTCTATTGTTCCCCCCCCCCCCCCCCCACCCACACACACACACACACTCCTTTCCCCTGCTTCCTCGCTGCTAATATTTTCCATTACAAAGCTGACTTATAATCCTTGATCTCAAATGGCGGTGGCGGCGGCGGTGGTGGCGGAGGATAATCAAATCGCCTTCTTCATCAGGCCCGCTGCCGGACCGGCCGCCACCTTTGGGCGTGATCAAATGAAATAATCAGTTTTAAAAGGAGGCAGAGGTCAGCCACGAGTGTGGTAATCTTATGAGGCTCTTTGCCCTCCCCCAGACACACACACACACACAGAGCCAACCTAAGGGTAATGGATCTCTATTAGCGCTCTATTACCGACATCTGTAACAACGGAGCGGTGCGCCAAACACTGCTAACAAGGGCAATGTATTTGGAAGTCACTAGTCTGCTCCCTCCGGACGCTGCCTCTCATTACGAAGCTATCAGGACCACTCTGTTTGCCCGGACACTGCGGTGGGCGGGGGTGGGTGGAGGGAGAGAGGAGGAGTGAAGATGGGGCAAAAGAGGAGGGAGGAGGGGGGGCACTGAAATAACAATTAAAGGCCTCTGTGGCAGTCCCACCACGGAGCTGTTAGGGGGTTTTGGGGGGTGGGAGTCCCCAGGGTGCCCTAGAGGTCCAGTTGCTCTTGACCCTGCCTCCTCTGATCTGACAATGCCTAAGCAGGGAGGTTAGTTTATTATTACGGGACCTAAGTCACAATTGACTGTGAGGTTTGGAGTCAAACGTGAGTGGGAAAGTGCATAAATGATTTACAAGCCGAGGGATTCATATAAATATTAGTGAGGAATGCCACTGAAGTCCCCCTCTCTGGCTGATTTCTCATGCTCCGCTCCAGCCTTAATCAAATAAACCTCAGAGTCTTAAAGGAGACCAAACCAATTTTGCTTTGGAAAATAAAGCAGCCTTTCTGTGAACTAGTTCAAAGTGATTACTCTGATTATAGCTCAGTGTAGAAGCATTAGATACGCTTCTCTGTCAGTGATATTTTGATCTTGACACGGGTGTTTTTTGAACTGTAGGATCAGGGTGACGAGAGTCCCGATATTAAAGACATAGCCCGAGGGTGAAAGACGGGGCCTATCTTAGGAATAAAAGGTTACGATCGCTTCCTGGCAATGAGGAAGGCAGCTGAAGGTGTCGCTCTAAAGCCGCAACTGAAGTTAAATAAAGGAAAACACTAAAATGCTCAACCCTGCTGACACTGTCGGTCACAATGCGTTTAGATAAACACACACAAACACACACGCACTTGAAAAAAAGAAGGATTTAGAATAAGTCCATCACAGCAGTGCTCAGCGCCTGATGCTGACCGTATGTAGGCTGTCAAACAATGTGGAAATATCCCCAGCACGATGAGGCTTAATCCAATTGGCATTGGAGCCAAACTTGTAAACTAATCTAAGCATTAGCCCAGCTGGCACCGCGCACCCAAACACTCCTCTGGAACCTGGAGTTTGGAGCTGTTTGTCGCCCGTCACTGATAAGAGCCCCCTGCAAGCCCTCTGAAAAAGTGGGCTTAGCCCCTATTCTTTTCAGCTGGAATCACTTTAGTCCATTTATCACTCTACCTGTCTCTGAGACCTATTTAAGATTAAGGTCAGCGAGAAGGGGGGAAGAAGAAGGGAAAAAAAGGCTCCCCTCTCTCAGTTCTTTGGGTACTTTTAAAATTCATAAGTCAAGAGGCTTAGGCTTTCTCAGCGCAATTCTTCATAACAATGAGATTTCTAATATTTTATGTAAGAATAGCTGACAGGAGATTTTTTTTTCCACCCCCCGCTCTCCCCTTCTTTGCTCTGTTTCACCCTATCAGAAGTATAAACACGCCAGCGGTTTGACAAGATGAGAAGACGAGCGCGCTCCCTCCTGACGGACACAAATCCCGCCCAATCACATCACATGCATATCCCAACGACGGAGCCGGAGAGGTGAGCTCTCCTCCCGCATCTGTGCAAATTTAAGTAGCGATAAACCTTTTCAATATGCATCCAGATTCCGTGTCTGCTTTTTAAGATGCTCTGAGTTACACAATCTTTGAGGTCTAACTTAAAGCACGGCAGCTGCCACTTCTTCTGCTCCTGCTGTGGTTTTTAAACGCTGAATTCACTATAGTTGAGCTCTTAAGCTCCGGTACAGATACAGCAGTTATTGATCACTTATGCCAATGTTGCTCCTTATCATGGCTAGACTTCTAAAGTCGGGAGTTGCGATGAAATGATGCTCAAGCACGGCACTGACTGACACGCTCAGTCATAGATGTATATAAACATGCAGATGTTGTATTGTGGCCACCATATTGTTAAGGTGGAGCTTGGCTTTGCAAAATTAAACATAACATATTTGTATTTAAATGCTATACTACATGTATTTATGAAAGAGGATACTTATCAATTCAATAGTTTTTAAAAAATTTAGTAATTAGAAAATTCTTTTTAAATGTTTTCATACACAGTAAAGGAAATTTTTATAGAAAGTGCAATGGTCCAGGTTTAAAAGGCAGGAATTTAACATCCATATTTATTAAACCACGCAATGAATTTTACCATTTTCGAAAAGTTCCATAAAAAAATGGATAATATACTGCCAATAAATTACTGCTCTGTTGTTGGAAGTTGTTTTACAGTGTAATAAATGTGGCGCTTTTTTCTTATTTGTGCTGTAAAGACTGAATGCAAAAATACAACAAATGTGATCATTTAAGTTCATTAACTGCTGTCCAGTCATGTCAAAACTGAACCACTCTCTCATTCGATGTGTTCTCTTTAGTGCAGCGATCCACCGATTCATATTTTAAAGAATCGACAAAAACATTAAATCCATGTGAGCAACGCTATTCAGCTCGAAATACTCTTATAGCTATAACTCAGGTACATACATCAGTTACCTGTTATTCTATATGTTTTGTTAGTGAAATGAAACATTTGGATGATTTAGATCGACTTAACACAACACTATAGACAACTTTGTGACTGACAAATTTACTCAAATATATAAAAATAACTTCTTGATTTAGTCTAAAAAATTCGATTCTGGGCTGATTGATAACTAAAGTTGCACAAAATCTGAAAAATCTAAAAAACAATTATTTCTTTTTCGAACTAACATAAAAAATAGGATTATTTCCAGCGACGAGTCGAGTTGAACGTGTTTGTATTTATGTTTGTTTGCATGTCTGTAGCAATAGAAATGAAGAATGAAGCTATTTGAAATTAAACTAATCTGTAGATCAACGGATCTATTCCACCAATCCCTTCCCAGTGGTTATACTTAAGTGCTGTAGAGTTGTGACACAATAGCTTTAGGCTACGCCCACATATACATGCTTATTTTGGTAAACACAGCTTTTTCCTTTTCCTTTGTTCACATGTCAACTGTGTTTTGGATGCCAGAGTTGCAGGTGAGACCAAAACTTAACTTACCTTGAATTTAGTCTAGAAGGCTGTGCATTATTATGACATCCATCCATTCAGAACTTCAGTCAATGGAAAACAGTGCATTGGAGTGAATGTAATGGTTTTACAGTTCCTTTAGCTTTCAATGATTTGATGCTTATCCAGGGTACAAAAGATGTAAAAATAAAAATGCCCGTTTGGATAATGGTTGCATTATCCAAAACGAAATGAATGAACGAATGAAATCATTCTCTTAAAACAGACAGGATATAAGACTGCCTCAGACGAGGCTGTAATTGCAAAGAATCAGCGCGGCCCTTTGGCTTGACCTCTTTATTTTGTACGGCAGGTCAAAGGTCATGTCTCTGCCAAGGGGTTTCAGGCTTCTGGCTGGAATGAAATTAACAGTTTCAACAACCATTGACCTGATGTGATCCATTCCTAATGGCTCATGAGATACTTCCTGTTTCAAAATAATCCAGGTGTGATAATTAGTGGACTTATTCTGGCCACAAGTTCGGCGTCATACAGACTGAACAGTTTATTTATTGTTTCAACTGTTATATCTTTAAAAAAAAAAGTTTTCAAGATTTGTTTTGTACATCTAAGCAGTTAAATAAATCTGTAACATTCAAACACTGCAATCTGAGCGAGATTCAAATCAACCAAAAAAAAAAGAAAAAATAGGATGAAAAGTACAAATTCAAACTCCAAGGAAAAAAGGGGGCGCTAGCTTACGCGCCCACACACTCATCCTGTTAACAATCTATACTGCAGTCCATTCCTGTAATGCAGAGTAAATCCCAGAGCAGTTCAGCAGTGCAGTTAGCCTACAAGTAAAAGCAAATGCCTTGCAGTCTTGGCTGCTCGCCACCAGCTGGTGCTCCAGTCAGCTGTAGGTAAAGGGAAGGAGGGAGGGAAAAGGGAAAAAAAGAACATGTTTTACATACTTGCAAAGCCAAGGGATTGGTTTTGGACCGGTGTCAAATTTCTCCGAAAAACTCGGGGAATCTCTGAGTGCTTCTCGCAACTCGGATGGCGGTGGATGTCTGCCACGGGGTCACGTACAGCTCGAAGTGCGGAGCGTGCACGCACATACACACACACAGAGTACAGTGTGTGGTTCGGTAACACATGAAAAAGATTTTAAGAAGTATTTCTGCTGCAAGTTAGAGAAGTAATAACACTGCATTAGACATCTTTAGCTACCTCTAGGAATGCAAAACAAGCTTGATTCGCAGGTGCTTTAGGGGCTGTTTCAGGGTCAGAAAGCATATTTTCACCTACATCAGATCGTCCACACGTTCTTTTCTTTCTGTCAACTTTAGAAAACAAAGCTGTGTTTAAAAAGTTTGCATTAAAAAACCTGAAAAAAAGGTCATTTTTTATCTATTTCTGTATTTGGGTCGCCGTATTTATGAGAGATTCAGGGGGGCAGTAGGAGAGGAGATGGGGACACTTGGTGACGTGGTGGTATCATTCTATTTTTTTTTGAGGGGGGGCACCAATAAATAAATATGCCAAGCTGCTTTCTCC
>NW_024582400.1:2524551-2526488 GCF_018398535.1 Haplochromis burtoni
CCCCTTTTTTTTAAAGGAAGAAAAGAGAGATTTACATGACCAATAAAATATTCGTGTGTACGTGATATTTGGGCCGGGGCGTGAGAGAAAATGCCTCTGAGATGAATTGAATAATCCCCCCCCCCCCACCTTATTGAAGCTAAATAAGAAAATTGAAAGCACAAATGTAGAAATTAATTTCTTCTCTGTGGCTTTTTTTTAGCTTTCGAGTGGGAGGAACGGAGATCTTCTGTTAAGCATTTTGTCTAATTGAATATTTTTGAATCAGGGCAAACTTTTTTTTCCTTCCTTACACTAATAATCGCTTCACTTTAACACGTTAAGTCTTCCCCCCCCCCTCCGCTTTTATGGCCATCTAATTCTGAGGCAGAAGTTGCTGTTGTTTCCCATTATGCCTCAGTAAATTCTTGGCAAGGACACGTTGGTGAATCACACAAGTCAGCGTTACCCTGCAGTCCTCTATGTGAACAGTTCATTCCTCAAAATTCCTAATTTCATGTCTAATGACGCCTATTGTGGCAGTTGGCTTGTAATTTTCCTGCTCCATCCCTTAACCCGAGCGTCAGTGTCTTGTGTAAGGTGCGGCGGGCTGGCCTCGGCTTCATTTTCGACACATAATGTAATGAATGCCACTTCAATTAGCGCAATCATTTCACGTTCCAAATGGAAACGCTTGCCGGCAAATGACAGCCTAATCTCGGCCACGCCGGATTTTCTCCTCCTGCCGTAAGAAAAAGAGGTTGGGGAGGGGGAGAAAAGTTCATTTTGAGTAGAGTAGTTAACAATACCTCCTCATCACCTTGAGGCCATATTTAAATTTGCCATTGAAAACTGAACCCTCTTTCTCTCCTCTTTCTTCCCGTCTCAGTCGTTCGGTTTCTCCCCCCAATCAAAATGAAACAACCTAGGCCCCGGCTAATTAAGTGTGTGAATATCTGGACCCTAATTAACATATTTGTGAGACAGGCAGACGTAGGGAGGGCCTAGCCGGAGCTCCCGTGTTTGCTCACAGCTTGAGCAGCGTCGCTGTGTCTTCAGTTAAAAAGGAAGACGAGGCGTCGCTCGGGCTCCAGGTCTGCCCAGGCCCCTCCGAACATGGAGGGTAAGGCAGGAGGGGGGGGGACAGAAAATGCCAGTAATTGGATGACCGTCTTATTATCCCTTTGTTGGTTGCAATTCCCTGATTAGCATTTTGGAATATTTTAAATTATAATCCAGGAATTAGGGGATTTTTCTTCTTTCTTTTTTTTTACTTCCTCCCCCTTACCAGCTTTCTCCAATTAGCTCTGACGCTAAGCAGGAGGATGAGCCCGCTGAGGTTTCTAACACATGCAGCCAGGTAGAAGTCTCTTTGTGTTATTAAACGCTTCTATCCATAACTACTTGGGGAAAGCTTTTGGGGCTCAGAATTGCCTTCACCTGGATTTATTTATCACCGGCGAGCTCACGCAGGGCTTTGTGTTTCACATAACAGCGCAGACTATTTAAAACACTTCATATTTTGCAGCCCTGTACGCCCCACGCCCTCTCATCCATCAAATATTTACGCATTAAATTGTGCATTTCACAAAGTCTCCATTGTTGCTGAGAGGTGATTATCTCCACTGATTTCTGACTTCTCCGTATTTCTGGGTGCTTCCTGTTTATTTGGGTCAATGGAAAGCTCCAAACTGCAGCTTTTTTTTTCTTAGCAGTAAACTCGCATCTCTGAAATCTTTTGTTCTGATTGTTTCGGTGACCCGAGGCATTGTGGATGCGTGCCTGAAGTTTCGTGACTCGGTTAGGTGGTTGACGGGTGTGTGCGTGTGTGTGCATTCCTGTTTGGCTCATGTGGATGTAAATACAGATGTATGTGGGTGTAAGCGAGAGCTTCTGCACAGCATGCGCACTTCTACACGCTCAAGAGAGGGAGAAACTGTGTGTGTGTGAAGTGTATA
>NW_024582400.1:2526604-2538821 GCF_018398535.1 Haplochromis burtoni
GGTGGGGGGTTGCAGAGCAGCGGCCCATGTCGTCCCAGGCCTCCTTCAGTTAATTGGAAACGTAAATTGTTGAGTCAGCGTCAGCGCTCTAATCAGGGGCTTGTCTCTAAAACTAAGGGGACTAAATTTAAATCACAGCCAACCAAAATCGTCACTGTTTGCGAGGATCACGTTGAAGAGAGAGGTGTGGAGAGCGTACATTTGTTGTGAAGGACACAAGTCAATTCAAGAGGATGGAGCCGAGTCCTTAAAGTGAATTATACAGCCAGGCAATCAGCTCGGCCTTTTACTGCAGCGTCTAAAAATAAGTTCTGTGGATGAGCAGAAGAAGAGATGCATTTCTTTTCTAGCTGTGATGGTTTAAGTAGGAGGGGTTAACCCTTCCTGTGGCTTCTCGAGGTGTCAGCTCAATCGCCCTCGCAGCAGGGGCACTTCCAGGATTTTTAAAATGGGGTGCCACCAACCTACTTGAGGGGCTAGATTAGAAGGCTAGATTAGAAGTTTTATTTCTTGTGACACTGACCTTTTACCTTGTGGTCATTCTAGTAATGTGTTTTCAATCCTGTAATTTAGTTCATGTTTTGATTTTTCTAAGTAGTAGTAGTTTTAGTTCCATCTGGATTTCTATGAATGTTCCTCACTCTGTCTGAGCTGTTAGGGTCTGTTACCCCAGCTCCTCTATATATATGGCAGGTCTCGTCTGTGTTTTGGGTTTGTTTTTCGGTTATTTGCTGTTTTACTTTTTGTGCACCATTCCCCACTGGTGTCCCATTGTCAGTCAGTTTTCTGTGTGTGTATAGTCCTGAGTCTCCCACTGAAAACACTACGTCCAGATGAACAGAATCAACTTTTGGAGATTTACTTACCTGGATGATTGAGCATCAAGACGATATATAGTCCTGTATTTCTTTCTTGTATGTTCCTTCAAGTGTAGCTCCATTGTTCTTTTTGGATTTATCACCTGGCCCTGGTTTATTGTTTGGGTTTTTAGGTTTTACTTTTCTTTTCTTTCTAAGTATTACTTATCACAGTGAGAAGTAATACTTACAATGATTATTCATCACTTTTAGAGAGCAAAATTGCACATTTTGTGCCACATCTTCACAAATACATATCAGATGGAAATTAGAGACATTGTGCGACATTCTGATATTTTCTTGAGATCGTCAAGACAAACTTGTTTTGCATGCTGTCAGTTATTGTTCTTGGGAGATCCAAATGAGGCCAAACTTTGAATGAGGAAGTCAAAATTGTCAGTTATTCTGCCTTGAACTGATTGATATTTTTAAACAGCCTTTTTGCATAGCTCTGTGCAGATATACATAGCCCATATGCTGTCCAACATACATAAAAGCATGCGCATTCCTGTCATTCTTTAACAATAGGACTCATCACCACAATGGCACCCACAATCCCTTGACAGTACTGACATGCATTCAGTGTGATAAAATGGGAAATAGTATGTGACATTTTAAACAATGGGAACATATTTCAACAAGTCAGTGGATCCAAGGTTAAGACCTTTCTTGGATTCTCTCTGCAGGATGGCAAAAGGAAAGTCGCCGTTCCGAGTTATCCCATTTGAAAATGTGCACATATTTACACTTACGCTCCAGAAAAAACAACTAGCTCCAAGTAGCCACTCTCTCGATGCTGCTCCGGCTCTCCTGTAAAGCATCTTAAGCCATTTTTCAAACACCAAGAGATCCTCACATGGCTCTTACCACACGTATGATTTATTACATTCACCTAATACAAGAAAATGTCATCCTTTCTATGGCAAGACGTGTCCTGACAATACCAGTCAACGGCGCTTTGAATCGCACGCCTTCTTTTGTGGCGCTCCCCGATGCCAAATTGCATTTGTTCCAAGTGTCACGTTAATGTATGAAAAGTTTAAGATGTCACTGGCGTAATCTGACAGCAGAGGTTTTAGTTAAAGCAAACGTGTCATATTGTACTTCTATTAGCAGGTCGCCATTGCACTATTAGTGACATCCCCAAGTCACTGGCGTGTCACCTTAATTTAAAGTTAAGCACTGTGACAGTTTAATATGCCAGGGAGATGAAAGCCCCCTCTGTTTCGGCGCCACGTCAAACCTTTTTCAAATGGGCGATAAATAGGGCTTATTGTTTCAGCAATTGAGAGGAACTGTCTGTCTAATGTGCCTTTATTCCAACCGCCGCCACCCCACCCTCCTCCTTCTCCTCCTCTGTCGTCCTCCACCTCCTCTCCTCTCTCCCTTATGAAGATTTTGTTTTCAAGCTTGAGCGGCGCTACCTAGAGGTTGAAGATTACGCTTTGAACACAGGCTGAGTGTCTGTCAGCCAAGGGTCGAGCGCGGCTAAGTTGAAGAAGAATAAGAAGAGAGGGGGGTGGGGGAGGGGAGGGGTGAGGGAGATGACTTTAAACTAGAAGACAAATCGCTGTGTTGTCTCTAAGCCGCTTCCTGTCTTCCTCTCTTCTTTCACTCCTCACAGACCTCTGAACTTTGACTCAGTTTACGAAGGACAAAAGTCGACCATGCTGCCAAATCCAGATCAGTCCTTCAAATGCGCTCGCACGAAAACTGACCTGGCAGGGTTTGCAGGGAGCTTTCTCCACCTTCTACCAACTTCTGCCTGGCTTTTTACCTTGAGGCCACTTCCTTCCCCAGTGACTGCCGAATCGTACTTACAAACGGCCGCCAATAATTTCGGCAGCTGCAGCGGGCGGCCTCTTTGGAACGTGGAAACGCCTCGCCGTGGGTGTCCTCTGACACATCATTAGTGATGGCGAGCTGAGAGTGACACAGGTTGCTCGCTGAAGAGAAACCAACTCCCCCATTAGAAGAGCAGCAAAGGCCATCCCCTCCTTCCCCCTCCTCCTCATCTGTCCTCGGGCTACAGGTGGGCAATTTTTGATGGCTGCACAAAAAAGGAGCCTGGGGGATCCTGGAGCTGAGATAAGGAGGACTATTAGACCAGGCAACAGTGGAGGTGTTGGGCAGCGAGGATGTGGTGGTGGGGGTGGCCACGTCAGGCGAGTCCGTTTGTTTTTCCACGCTCCCTCTTTTCCCTCCTATACCCCCCTCCCTTTCTATCTTTTTATGCGAGGTGGAGGAAAAACGAGGTGCCGTGAAGCTTGAAAGAGTGCCTGACATCTGAAGTCTTCTGATAGCTCCCTGCGATGCTCGGGAAAAAAATTAACTCTGACGCCCAGATCAAGCCTCAGGAGCTTAATTACATCAAAGAGAAAAGGATCCTTGTTAGATTCAATCCAAACAAAAAGAGAGAGAGAGAGAAAGAGAGAGAAAATGATCAGTAGTTTTCAAGGCTTTGTTTGACATTGAGAAGACGTGAATGTAAAAATAAGAGAAAGTGTGTGTGTGTGTGTGTGTGTGTGTAGGGGATAGAAAAAGAGGAAGTTTGTCGTGCAGAAAGGCTCAGAGGAAGAGAAGAAGAGCGGGGATTATCAAAAGAAGACAAGTCATTTGAGGGGCCGTACATGACGCCGATGCAAGGACGCGTCAAGTTGAAATAAAGTGACCAATGTGAAGGTCCAAAAGAAGACAAAAGAAACAAGTAAAAAGGAAGAAAAAAAGGTAGTTTCACAGGGGCCCTCTCCTCCCCCTCGGCCATCCTATTGACAGGGATGACAACGGTCCCATGACGCACCATTATCCTTGACCGTCAAGCCGACATCAAATGGGCAGGGAGCTGTCCCTGTCAAGGCCTCTCAAAAAGTACAGAGAAAGAAGAGATGGAAGAAGAAGAAGCAGAGACAGAGGAGAACAAGAGGAGAGCTCGTTACATACGTTCCTTTCCACCTTGCTTTGTCAAAACAGGCTTATTCAGTGTGTACACAAGCCTTGAGGGATGTTTCTTTCAAAGACGAGGGAAAGAAAGGCGGGAGACAGGATAAAGAATCAGACATTCAGACACGAATCCAATGACTTGTTCCCTCTTCAAGGGGGCGATGCTCTGCATATGTTTACGTAAACCTTTACTTCACACTTGAAATGAAAGCGAGATGGGGGGGGGGGGGGGGAAAAAGGGGGGGGGGGGGGGGGGGGGGGGGGGGGCTTGAAGGGGGAAAAAAGTGTGGTGGGTTGTGATGGAGGGAGCTTTGAAGCGAGATAAAACACGCCGCTCCTCTGCAACGCATGTCGTCTCATCTTTGTGATGTTAAAAGCAAATTGATAAACAAGGGCTCTCGCTTTCAAGGGGTCCTGTCACGAATTCAGGGTGCAGAGGCTTCTCACTTTCATCAGCTGAAGAGTCCCCACATGAGTAAACTCTTGCTTAGCCGCCGTGCAACTTTCCTTGTTCTGATGCCGCTCATTATTATATACCATTTTGTCTCAAATCAAAAAGGTCTCGCTGGCTCCAGGCGGGCACTTCATAGCCATAACCAATCACCTTTCCAAATATTTGCGCCGGTTTGAAAAAGCAAGAAATTGAGGCTCTTGTAGAAAATGAGTCTCTGTGCCCCTTCAGGAAGAAATGAACACTGAGAGGCTTATACGAGCGTGGTGGTGTTGGTGGTGGCGGTGATGATGTGTGTTTTTTGAGACACTCACAGTGCAGGGACCTGAGGCTGGTGGAGCACACAGGCAAGAGATGATAAAACGTGAGATAATTTGGTTTAATTTGGTGTATAAATTGTGTTATTCCTACAGTTTATCCAAACACAAAAATTAGTTTTGCAGAGGGTTATCATCTTCTTCTATTCTGGGCAATACGATGAATAAATCCTTATTACTTTAATTCATAATTTTCACCACAAATCATAGTGTTAGAGTAATATTAGCTGTGTTATTTTCTAAAGGTTTATGGTCAATTTTGAAAATGTTAGCTGGGCGTATTGAAAGTCACAATTACATAAAATAATCTATTCAGGATAAATACAAAATCTGTATTAATGATCTCTAATGTGTAGCTTTCATGTCCAGTATAATCTAAATGTACCTTACAAAGGCTTAGGTGGGTGTGCAATCATTTCTGATCATCAGCCTACACACAGCCCCACACACCGCCTTCCCCCAGCCACCCTCGGGCTGATGCACTCTTGTCATTGTAAGAGCCTTAACTCCCCTAATGGAAGATTATCCACTGCTGCAAGGTTAAAATCAATCAGTATTACACAGGGAAAAAGTAGCAAACACAGACGCCCACACTGTACATGGATTATTTCCACACTGCAACTTATTTAGTCACATGATGGATGCCTTAATAGCTGAGTGAGACATAAGAAAAGAAAACAAAATGAAAATGTAAAAGAAAAGTAAAAGAACCTGTGGATACCTAACCTACACTGTACTTAAATGCATTAAAATGGTCACTTTAGGAAAATATTAGACTAAATTCTGAATTTAAAAATACAAATGAATATGCGGGTGACCTTTTGACCTTAAAGAATACATTGCAATAAAGATGGACAGACATCGTAACGTTGGCACCATATTCATGATGACTTTGTAGACCCAAAAGCTGGACACCAGAGATGGTAGTTAAACACAAACCAAACCTTCCGTGTGAAAAATATCAGATTCAGTTCAAATTCTATTAATTATTAAGTGGAACAGCAGGGAATCCAAATATCGAGGACATTTACGAAAACAAGTTTTGGAAAGATGGGAATATACAGCCAAGGACACAGAGCTAAGTGGACAATAACAACAAATACAGAAGAAATAATCAGGCAGATCAAATTTAAGGTTGAATATGTTTGAGTGTACAGGTCAGCCTCTGTTGCCATGGTAACGTAGACTGATTTGGTATGGTTGTGCTGGTTGAGTAAGCAGACTAAGCGATACGCTATGAGCACGTGCGCCAAAGTTTAGCAAACTATCCTCCTGTTCGGACAAGAAATAATTATTTTGTGTAGAATACGATGAAATACAATAAAACTAATCAAAGATAAGAAGACAAGGAAAGTAAAACCTGGAGCAACATACAGGGGATAAAACAGGTAAACAGCCAACACAGAGACTTTACAACAACACTTTTTAGCTGAGCAAACAACTAGCAGCTACAGCTGCCTATTTTAGCATCAATCTGTCAGCCAAAGTAGCCAGAGCTAATGAAATATAAACGGGTGAGTTCTTTAATAGAATTCAGTGCAGTTGATATGAGCAGGGAAATCAGCACTAGAGACCAAATATGCAATTGTAGCAGACTATAAACAGGTTTATTTCTGCTATAAACTAGGCCATTTTCACACAGGAGTCTGTGGGGGTTGATGTAAACCTATTTTAGATTTCTGTGGGAAATCTGCGTCGTACCTATTGGCGTAACTGAAAACCACTTTTAACCCTGCGCCATAACCTGCCGTGCATCTCCCGAGAAATGTAACTGCAAGTCGGGTCGACAGAGCCCGCAATGACTGAAGGATGGCTCGGGCTTAAAATGGGTTTCGAGTTACATCATAAGTTACATCGTAGATTTCCGGCAGAAGTCTAATTCACGGTTTACTTTTGGAGTCATGCTCTAGTGGCCATCAAAGGAACAGCAGTTTTGTCACTTTGACGTTGACAGTCTTTTTGTCCTTGAAGTTACAGCTTATTTTGAATTTGCTTTGATAAGAACAAAATTAATGGGTAGATAGGAGCTTCATATCTCTCTGAACATATATAATTTATCTGCATAAATTCTTATATTTGTTTGTTATCCTCATATCAGTGAGGCTACCTGTTTAAATGACGGATTTATCACTAGTAATTTAAAGAATTCATAAAAATAGACAAAGATTTGTTTTTGCCCTGTTTATCATGCAGCCCTGCATAGTGCCCCAACACCAAGCTGAATTACAACAAACAACTCAAATAATAATAAGGTTATGGCGTATGCAAATCAGAGGAAGTTCATCTGTCATTTCTGTCACCCTCAAAATGTAACTAATAAGAATACAGACAAACAATGCCAGTTTTAACTGCTGAGCACAAGTTATATGCCAGTCCTGGCTGCAAACACCATCTGAAAACCCTCCAAGTACATTTCTTAAGAAATGCCTGACTTGAGCAGTAGTGCGTCAGAGATGCAAACCATTTGGGTACCCAGACAGCCTGAAGCGAATGCTCTGAGTAATTAAGAGTTGGGATTTTAATTTGGCCCTGGACTGAGAAGAGTGAGGCCGTCTGCTCCCAATCTGGACACTGACACCAAAATTCAGGATGAGTCAACATCACAGTTTGAAGCGCCACAGACGATGATGATAATGGCATTTCGTGACATCCAGTTTTATTCGGCTGACAGTTTATGCATCGCATAACTCCCTAACAACACCGCAAATAGGTATATACACATGTTTTAACTGATATTAAGTTGTTTTTAGCAGAGAGGCAGAGTTTGGTGAGAAATGCGTGCAACTAGACACAAAGTGTACCTTATGAACAGCTCAAATGAAATCCTTCTGTGCAACCTTATGTCAGCCGTGAGAGGGGTGATGATTTGTTCATATTTTCCAGGTATTTGCCCTCTCTCTTTTTTAAAGTCATATATGAAGCCTGCTGGTTTCATTAATATTTCATGTAAAGGTTCCATAATGGTATGAGAAAATTACCCGAGCATTCGAGGTATTTGATTGGCCTTTTGGTCAACGAATTATTTCAAAACTTTTCCTAAAGGGTAAAGTAACTCCCATCCTGCTCCTGGACTCATTAAAGTCAGTAACTTTTGGCGTGTGATTACCTATCAATGACACCAATCAACAGAAATCTGGGGCAGATTTGGCTCATTTTTTGGACCTGTGCTACCTACACCGCGACCACAGGATTTTGTACTCTGCAGAGTAGGCCCCCACTAACAACCTCGTTGGCATTCAGCTCTGAAAGATTCATGAGAGGGCCAGTGAGACGGGCCGGTCTAATCATGGAAAAAACACCACAGGCCATCGGCCCGGCTTGCAGCCACTGAATTCAGTAAGACACCCTTAATAGTGTGCTTAACCTTTGAACGAGACGTGTGAGGCCAAATCCTGTCAGGGTCCCATCTAGCCGACAAGGCCTCAGTCATTGAATGAGCTTTAACCATCAGTAGCCAGATCAACCACAGGCCTGCGGGTGTACAGGCACCCTCACTGGGCGTCACACTGGACACACTCCTGCTAGATGGAGCCTTCATCCCCCTCAGATCCTCAGATGAGGGAGGAAAAGAGCAGTGGGTGGTAGTAGCATCATGGTAGGGTGTCGGTCTTTGTCAGAACCGTTGTGGTCTCCTGGGGAATTTCACACCACCCCTTCGAGGCAAAACCACTTGTACCTACATCTATTATAAAAAGATGGTGAAGCTACTGGTCCTGCAATAAGAATATACTGAATAGGATCATGCTTCTCCTACCGTTATGGACCTTTTCTCTAACCAAAGAAAGAAGTGCTAGTAGAAAGCATAGCTGGGCTCATGTGGGAGCTCATTTATAAAAGTATTAATAAATTTATACTAGAACTTAGTCTTAAGATTCCCGATGGTGCTCTTAGGCTTGAATAGTAAAATATGCTGAGCATATATAACACTGCTTAAGTGGATTTCAAAAATCCCATTTGTAAGTTGCACACCTGTAATCTGTATGTCTGACAGCAGCAGTGTTGGGATTTTCCTTCCTATAATGGCAGCACAAAGGAGAATGCAGTCCTTTAAGGCTATGGACAGAAAAGGCATGTATTTGGTAGACTGAATTGTGGGTTTGCACAGCCGATGAAGCGGTAATCAAGGTGATGCAAAAAGACAAAAGTACAAAGGTCATCAGAGGCTTGGATCAGACTGTAATGTGATTTGATCCAAGGGTGTCAAATACTGCCTTGATACAGTCCTGTGACAGACTGCCATCCTGTCCTCTGTCTCCCCCTATGATACCTGGGATAGGCTCCAGCTCCCCAGTGACCCCGATTTGAGTAAGAACTTTGCCAATGCAGACTCGTTGCAGTTCATCAAATACTTGTGTTCCTGTTTGCACATCTGAAAATGCACCCTTTGTAAGAAGACGGTCCATGACATCGGTGTATTTCTAGAAGAATTCCTCTGCACATTAAAGCAAGCAGAAAACAGCACTGAAGCACCTCTGATACAGGATCACTTTCATCAGAATACCTCAGTGTTCTCTAAAACATAATGCAAATAAACTGCTGGAGGCCAGTGACCAGATCTGTGGAGCTCTGCATGGGAAAAAAAACCCCTCTGTAATTGCAGTGTTTTGTTTCAGGGGTCATATACTGCGCTGTATCATCCCCCAGGCCCCCCACACTAATCGTATTTTGTTCAGTTAAAAACCTGTTGTTGTTCGCCCTTCAGCGGCCCTGAGTGAAGAGTGCACTGTCTGGCAATTACTGATGAACTTTTCAAAGTATTCATAATTGGATTGGGCGCAGTATAAAGTTAAGATGGTTATTTTTGTTGTGCATATTCAAGGAACAGGCTGTGGAAAAATGATGTTTATGGCTTCTGAAGAAACATTTGGCAGCCAACGGTCATTAAGAGGAGTCCCGCCAAGTGAAAAGTTGCACTCTTTACCAAAATACACACGAAATCAAGACATAAATACTCAGAGGGGAAATGCTGCACGCTTGCCTGAACTAACTCCAGCTCTCTATCATAATTTCATTAATTGCTCCTGAAGTCTATGATATAGCGAGCAATGCACCAACTGTGAAGAGAGCAAACATATTTCCTGGGCCAAATGTGCACAGGAAAAAACAGTTTTATTTTGAACATATCCAGTCATATTGTATCCTGTGTCATTTGTTGAGTTAATGCGTGCAGCAGAAAGACACCAGAAAAATATATTTTTCAGTTTATTCACTTAGCAAGTCCCGGTTATTATAAAAGCAGCGCAACGCTAAAAATCATCACATTAATTTCTAAGAAAAGCGATACAATTTAAGTCTCATGGAGTTGGATATTGCAACTCATTATTTTTATGAAAACTGTCCAAAACACGTTCATAGCACTGGCTGCTGAAACTTGTCAAGAGACACATCCTGTCATCATCTCATTTTAAATTCCTGATTTAATCATTTTTGACTGCAGTTCATCAAGTTTTTGTACCCTGATCCGTTAAAGAGTGAAAAATGTCAGGATTTGTTGTTTATTAAAGTACTAATTTATCTTCAGATTTACCTGAAATAAAGATAGAAAATCATATTGTTATTAGTGATCTCCAAAGGAAGAGGGCTGGCCGGGTGGATAGGTCATCAAACAATGTGGCTTGATGAAGATGAATATATTCAGGGATGCTATTTTTCATCAGAAAGGGAAAACTACATACTTTCATTTATTGCACATTTAAATCTGTCTGTTTGGTTCTCAGTATTTTAGCCGTCAGTTTCACAGCAGCCCTCAGCAACCCCTTGCAAGGTACTCCTAAATGGTCCACAAGGGCTAAAGCCCCATTCAGTCAACCACTAGAGTCCAGTCAGTGAACCTCTAGCAAACAAGTGTCACTAAGGAAAGGTGTGAATTACACAATCGGTTGGTGAGTGGTTGCTAGAGGTTGCAGGGAGTTGCTATCAACTTACAAAGCTCTCAAGACCGTTTAACATTCATGTCAGTTTTCATCTACATTTTTAGGAAAGAAGTTACAACAGAAAAGTACGTCTACAGACCCTGCTTAGATTAAGCAATTCTATCTTCTGTATCTGGAAGAAGAGTACTGTACAGATTAACCATATCATTGAACCTTGCTCGCCTTGCTGTTTATTGATACTGTATTAATCTGGACCCTAAGCTTCACACTTTAATCACTTTGTAAACTTCTGTAAGGCTGAGATGACAATAAAGTTTACTTTAACTCTGTTTTCCTACAGATTGCCGTAGTTTGCATGGAAGATGCTGACTTGTCTGCAAACACTTGCAAACCACCAAAAGGAGGTTTTTGGTGCTTCAACCTCTTTGTGATTGAGTTCACCTAGCAACAGCCAGCAACTTCTAATTGGGGAATTCACATTTTTCCCTAATTGGAGGTCGCTAGGACATCGCCTCTCTAGGCCCACTTGATGTTTTTGTTTTATGTACTAACTAGCCTTCTGCTGCCTGCTCTGTGTGAGAGTCAAAGTGGGATGTACCCAGCACCACAGCCAAGACATTTGATGCTGTCATGAGGTTTGACCCCCTGCTTCCAAGCATTTGTCGAGCAGATTTTTGAACTCCATTATATTTGCTTCATCACTGGCCATTGCTCTGTCCATCGTTTTGCTCATTTAAGTATATGTCCCATTTCTGCTGCCTTCAAAGATGCCAACTTGCCAGCTAGCTCAGCATTTCTGCTTTTATTTCCTCTCAAAGAGTGGATACACTATTTTTTGATTATGTCATAATCTTCGGATTTATTTGGATTAGTGTGTGATTCAACATTATGCTGGGAGAGTAGATGCTACTGTACAAGCAAAAGAAACGTGCAACCAAAGATAACTGCAGAAGTCCATTGTAGCTCACATTTAGATTTTCAGCACAGTGAGCTAAAACTAACGTGTCACATTTCTGCCGCAACTATTTTGCGAGCAGTTTGGATGGGTGGAGGAACAGCTGAATAATTTCCAATGCCTGAAATGCTCACCCTCCCTTATATCAGTATTTCTCACTATTTATCAGAGGTGGGTAAGTATTGCAGAACAAACTTTTAATTGTTATTTTATTGTAAATATTTCAGGGAGTTTAATTAAGTAATTGTTTTCTGGCAACTTTATATTTTTACTCTCTACATTTTAACACAAATATCTAAAACTTTTTTACATAAAAAATCTTGTACAATAATGCAAACGGGAATATAGGTGCGAATATAGCACTAAATTCCCGTTTGCATTAACGTGGGCTCAACAAATATCAGCAAACACACATACTGTTTCTGTGTAATGTGTCTGCTATCTGAATGTACAGCTGCTGTAGTTACCATCAAGAGAAAAAAATTGAAATAATACCACTCAGAGACGGAGAAAGATTTGAGGAAGACGGGAGAGTGGATGAAGAAGAGAGGGTATATTTAAAGGTAAGGACAGCTCAGTGGTGTTTCGATAAGCTGGAAATTTAAAGCTTACATGTACAGGGAGTGCAGAATTATTAGGCAAATGAGTATTTTGTCCACATCATCCTCTTCATGCATGTTGTCTTACTCCAAGCTGTATAGGCTCCAAAGCCTACTACCAATTAAGCATATTAGGTGATGTGCAACTCTGTAATGAGAAGGGGTGTGGTCTAATGACATCAACACCCTATATCAGGTGTGCATAATTATTAGGCAACGTCCTTT
>NW_024582400.1:2539875-2564047 GCF_018398535.1 Haplochromis burtoni
TGGGTATATATTTGTTTTTTGTTAAGTTGCCTAATAATTATGCACAGTAATAGTCACCTGCACACACAGATATCCCCCTAAAATAGCTAAAACTACAAACAAACTAAAAACTACTTCCAAAAACATTCAGCTTTGATATTAATGAGTTCATTGAGGACATGGTTGTTGTTCAATAATAAAATTATTCCTCAAAAATACAACTTGCCTAATAATTCTGCACTTGTAATCACATACGCCTGACGTGCTGCTGAAGCTAATGTCTTTATATTGTAAAACGTTTGTGAAACAAACTAACACTGTGTTATTTAAAAGTACTGTGGTGAACTGGCGTGCTGGCCTGGAGCACAGTAACAATAGCTTTTGTGGTCTGGGTAACACATCAGTTTGAATTTACCTGATGATTCACTCACACCTTGTGAGGTTTCTGTGCTGCTTCCTCGTTAGGGAAGGCTTGAGAGAGGTCGTTATCGTTCTCGGATATACAGCCTGGTGTTTCTTGGTGTTTGGGTTTGTTGGAGTTTGGTTAGCATCTCACATCCGGACACTGAACACGCAACTGACTCCACTGATCTTTTAGCTGCTTTAGTTTTGCTATGTTAAATTAACATTTCGCTTACATATCACTTTTACTTCAATAAAGGGTCAGAAGTGCAGATACCTGGGTTAAGAAATACTCTAGTAAAAGTTGAATTACTAAGTGAACAATGCCTGTACTTTTGCCACCTCTGCTATTTATCTGCATCTCCTAAAAAGCCTATTCGTGTTGCACTGTGAACCTTGCCTCACTGGTATTTCCATAACAATAAATGCTCTTCAAATTACGACCAAAGCTCAGCTCTGTGTTCTGTTACTTTTGTGTGCTCATTTGCAGAGTTGCATATAGCAGAGCAGCTCTCGGTCCACTCAGAAGGAGTTGGCAGGATGTGTGCCAGTGTACAGGGAGGATCAAACAAACAAAAGAGCAAAAAGAGAAGAAAAGTTTTCAACACATACAAAAAAAGAAACAGAAAGAGACGAGCCCTGACACTGGCTCTGCACTGTACCCATCCAATTTGCTTTGTTCCCAGTTACCTGCCCCTGCCATCAGAAGGGGAGCCACTGGGGGCCATATTGGGGCCATCTTTGCTCCCATGGCCCCCTTTCTCGCCACAGCCTTTAAAGTCCTGCACTGCGATGTGCATGGCCTTGATGTTTGCCTTGTACCCTACATGCAAAGCTATCATTATCCATGCCTCTTGACAATCGCAGGCCCTGTCTTTGTTACATCTGTAGCTCTTTGCCTTGGGCTATGACATGACTGTACGGTTGATCTCTTCTCTTTTACATATTGCTCCCTGTGTCTCTCTTTCTCTGTTTTTTTCTACTCAGACTGTGTACCACGGCTGAATCCAACTCTGATTTGACGACTTGTAAAATCTTTTACCTCTCAGCCTGTGTGACACCTCTGCTGTTTTGATCTGTTCGGCAGTTTTCCAGATAACTCGCACTACAGTCGGGCAAAAATGTCTATTGATGTTCGGCAAACGTTAGCTCGCAGGTTTGCTTTATGTGCTAGTGTTTTTCACACCATCTCTAAAGGCATTTCAGACAATAACAACCCTGACTGAAAAGGGCATAAAAGTAGAAAAGATAAAAGTAAAAAGAAAGGTATATTATCCGTAACATCAAATCAACCGAGAACTGAGCATATGAGGAATTCGGTGTTAAAAGCAATCTTTGAAATAGCCACAAACTTTCTAATAATAAATACGGAACAGAATCTGCACATAACAATAACTGGACAGCATTTGTAAACTGTGAACCGGCCAATTTTTGTCTTTGATCACGCCTTCTCAGGATAATCTGACTCACAAGCACAGAGGAAACCGGAGATGGTGAATTTCTTCAGAGACACACACAGATGTGTGTTATGCATGTTATCTGGTAGTTTCATAAGCTGAACAAAAACTTTTAGGCAGCAGAAGCATTTTAACAACTGAAGACAACATGTCCAGGTTGAAGACACGCTAAAAAAAACCAACAACAGACGAGTATATCCTCAAAACAACATTAGCTAAATGGATTACATGAATTTAGAACATCATTTGCAGATGAAACCATCTGGAAGCCTGCTGTATCACAAGCTTTCTGTACACCCTCTTTGTTGTATTAGATTCTATCTTCGATGCAGACATGATTGTCACCCACTGGTTTCTCAAGTCCCATTCTGAAGCCGTAAAGGAAGCATTATAGCTGTTACAGTCAGAAGTGACCACATTTGGATGACCAGGTGGAATCAGTCGTTACCTGATAGAAAGCTTGGCTAACAAGGTGTATTCATAAATTGTATTATTTATTTCTGCTAATTAGTGCTACTATGATTTCACTCATCAAAAATTAACCCTCAACTTCTTGGACTAGCAGGAAAGCAATGCGACAGTCAGATAACTGCAGAACATTGACTCTTATTAGCCAAGGTGAAGCCTAATGCCTCAGTCACGCTAGAGGAATTTGGAGACTATAGCACAAACCAAATGACTGCGATCATGAGCAAAGAACTTGCAATCTTGTTGCCTTTGAAATAGTTGCTTCAAAGATGGGGACCAGGTCTGCAACCACTCAGCCTGTTGCCTGCAGCAGATTTATTATTTCTGCTAGTTTATCAAAGTTAATTGATGTATTGTCACAAACAGATTGCATATAATTGCCAAACTGACCTCATTCAACTGATGGCAGACTGAATGTCTTTGTGCGCCATCTTTACGCACCAAAATCACAAATGAAGATAGATGGTGATAAAAAAGTATTAAGATCAAGTCAGTCCACTACCAGTTGTTATTGGATGAAGTCAAGGTGGCAATTACCTGCAATCTGTCTGTGTTAATAAGACAAGTAATGGTGATAAATTGCAAATTTGCACCGTATACATGAATTCATATAAACTACTTAGGTTCACAGTTCAGAATCTCATACATTTGATATAGAAATTCCTTGATAAATAGTTTCATAGTTGCTGCAAAATGATAAATTTATTTTCAAAGTTATACAGGCATTCAGAAACCTTGCCTATTGTAGCAATATAACCAGTACAACAATACAACCAGTTGGCAACCACTCGAGTGGAGTTCCCTATTGTAAAGACATGCGTGCAGACTAACTCTGATTGATTACAGAGTGTTGACAGTCTGTCAGCATTTATAATTACAGACTGATTATTTGCCAGCCTTTCACGATCTGACTGTGAATGTTTACATTCAGTCCATTTGCATTGTTCAGCTCCCACCAGGTCTTGCAATTGAAAAGGGTCACCATAACTACTGGCAAAAGGTCACCAAAAAAAAAAAAGCCTGTAAACCTGTTTATTCCTGCTACAAAGTCTTAACATGGAAGTCTTTGGACTGAGCACCAAGTGGTTGCTAGAAGACCTGCAGTTTTGGGGCATGTCTACCTCGAATAGGCATCTTTTTAATCTTTGATTTCACTGTGATGCTTAGAAATTTTGAAACATACATGGCGTGGAAAGAAGACTTGTGGAGAGACAGTACCACAGTAATGTGGCATATTTCAAAATAAGAATGATCCAGTCAACCAAATTACAGCTTTAAACTTTTTGAATCTTGTGTTTAGGTAATTAAGAGACACTAGAGGAAAAGAGCAGATAAAAAACTGGTTAAAGCTATATAGAGAGCTGTTTTTTTTCTATTATGGAAGTCACTGGATGCACTGAGTACTCGAAATCCAAGTCCAATCAATTATACACATCTCCAAAGTCTAAATCTACCCCAGCGTGCAGTCATTTACATTTTGTATTTCAGCCCAAACTCTAGAGCTTTTAATTAGTTTAACGCTTATAGTCTGCCAAAGCTCGTGTGACCTTCACTCTCCTCCTCTGCTTGACGTCTGGACTGTATTTTTGTTCCTCAAAATTCCTCAAAACACACCAACTAATACACATACACACGCAGTCTAACCATACATTTTCAAATAGTTAATTCTTCTGTCAGCTATCTGGAAGTATTTTGTAATGCATGAAGCACTTTTTAAACTTTGTTTTTCCATAAATACTCTGTTTTGAAGCCGTCGCTGTTTCTGTGTTTTGCACCAAAAGATAACCCCTCACCTTCTACAATCACCCACCCCAAGTATCACACAAAACCATGTCATAGGAAGTCAACGGCTCCCTTTCTCATCAACCACAGGAGGTAGCAGCTCACTGCGTTTCACAAGCCCACCAGTGGTCTTCAGACGAATGACCTGCAGCTGGCAGTGCTCAAAGACCTAAACGCTGCTCTGTTCTCCATGCGAGGGGAGGAGGGATGTGAAGGGGAGTGTAACCGATCGACAATTTCACATAAAAATGATTGCTGAAAATTTCGGTCTGAGCTCAGTTCTGCACACCTACTCTGACAGGCATTATTCAAACTAGCACCAGGCTTCAAGCTCAAGCTAATCATCCTGACTGACCCATTCTTGAACACGCACTGCAAACCTAGACTTTTGCAGATATTACCTGCTGGAGATGGAATGGGTGACGTCTGCCAAAGGTGCAGAAGTCCTTCTGAAACAACGCCCGTTAAAATATGTTTAGAGACTATTGTACAGCTGGGCTTCCTAATCTTTAGGTATTCTCTTTATATTGTTCTTCTAACTGATTATTCGTTGGCTGTGTAGGTATTCTGTTTAAATATTTACTATTTTTTATTGTACCATCCAAGATACCACTGTATGTACCATACCAAATAATTGCACTTTTAAAATTTATTACCGGTATATGCTTTTTATTGGCAAAGTCTAAATAAACAGCAGTATAATTTCACCATCCCAGACTAAGGATGTTGTGGGACCCATTTCAACAGCTGTTTCAAAATTATGCAAACTTTTCAAGAATTTTATTATAGTCCACGTAGAGAGTCTGGGCACCTGGAGGAATCCAGTAACTCTCTCTGTGATACTTGAATTTTATTGGAATGCCACCGGATAGCAACAGCTGTTGTTGCAAAAACAGATTTCTAGTCTCACATGTTGAATGAAAAATTAATGTTTTAAAATAGAGGATTATCTGTGGTATGAAACTGCACACTCACTGGCTAACAATCACAAGTTAGCCAATCAGTGTCCAGATTCACAGTCAGAACCACCTCTGGGTGATGTCACAGTTGATATCTTTTATACTCTCTGTGTCAAGGGTGGGCAAATAACTTTAACTCAGAAACTGGGACCGTTGTGGTGGGTCTCACCAGTAATCTAAACTCAACCCTGCTTTATTAGTGCAGCCCTTCTTCACAGTCCCAGTTTCTCATTTCCCCTTATGAAGACTTCGTGCTTTACCCCTTCAGTGATCCACTGAGAATATATAAAATGTGGACATGTGTGGTGGGCATCCTACACATTTCACCCTACCTACAGAAGCTGCTGGGCTTCTGTAGGTAGGTGAAATGTCTAATCTGTAGAAATCTATGCCATGAAGCTCCTGGTTTACAGTTTTTTTGTGCTGATTTTAATGCTAGATGAGATTTGACGCTCTGCAGTCATTCAATCCGCAGAGCGCTGGCAACTTTAGCACTTAGTGACTTTGCTCTGTAACTTCACGGCTTAGATGTCGTGGTTCCTGAATGCTTCCATTTTGCAATAAAACCACTTACAGTTTTTGACCAATCATATTTGAATGCGCTAACTCAGCTATTAGCTAGCTATTTGTCAGCTATTAGCTACCAAATATTTAGCATTTTTGTTAGATGTATTTATACACAAAACGGGAAATGCTGATCTAGACAGGATTTAAAAAACTCAGATTTTAAGTTATCAAAATGTGCTCTTACTTTTTCGATTGTCTCATTCCAGCCTGCCGCGGAAGATGGCTGGTGATCTCTTCCTGTTAAAACGCAGTATTTAACAGATTAAGATGTAGGAACCAATACTTTTGTCAATATAGTATAAAAATACTGAAGACAGAAGCTGTAAATACATTACTTGATATCTACAAAAATAAAATGTATTTGATGTTCTCATATATCTCAAGTTTCCATTTTTTAAACTCCAGTATGATTAAGGATGTGGTATAAGTATCATACAGGGAATATAAGGAATACACGGCCTTGCTACTGAAAGATGGCATCGGGAGAGGAAGGTTTTACTTTTAACAACAGGATGAGACAGACATGAAACAGAACATGCAGTTTCACGTAGAGATGAGAGGGGTTTTTGGCACGCCGTACATCCAAAGCTGCAGAGAGAGACAGAGAAGAGGAACACAGATGCATGCAAAGTGCTTTGATTAACTTGCATTGTCTTTCAGTGTTGCTTTGCTAACACTGCATACGGCATTTAAATGAAGTCCAAGACAGGGAGTGAGGGTTGACGCCAGAGAGCTTGTGATTCTCTCGCTCTCTCTATCCAATGTCTATTTCAAGACCCCCAACCCCCAGTACGGGAAATTAATAATGAATGCATCCTGTCCGATTTAATTCGGCACTAATTAGGTCAGGAAAGTTTGGGAGTGAAAGGTACGGTCCAGGCCACGTGGTCGGGTCTCTCAGCGGGCAGCCACTTTCATGTGGCGAGTAAAAAGTTGAGCGTGGAACAGAGGGATGGCAGGGGCAAGGCCAGTGCCAACAGCGCCAGCACAGGGACGAAGGGCCAGGGCTGGAGACAAAGATAATAAAACCAAGAAGTGGCAGCTTCAGAAAGCCGCTGAAAAAAAAGGACACCAGGGAGATATCAACCGTGGGCCTTCGCTGAGTGGAAGAAAAAAAAAGAAGAGAGCTGTCAGTCTGTTTGTTTGGACTGCGACCGCTGAGAAATAATTATTCCCTTTTAATTACAATTTGGAGAAAAGAAATGTAGTGCTCAGGCTTAGGATGGCTCCTCTAGACAGGGAGGCTGGTGCGAGGCAAACGGAAATGCCAAGACCGCAGAGCAAAGTGCCCGAGGACTCACAAAGCAATGTTATCACCTTTACCACGCTGCCGAGCAAAAGAATAAACGACTTTGATACGACTGCGAGTGCACTTTGGCCAACTTGGGTGGCAGTGTGCAGTTAAAGCAGAAACTCTCCGGCAGGAAGAGTTCAGAGCACTGGGGGGAGGAGGAGGAGGTGGCGGGGAGGGGGGACAGATGAAGGTGACAGCTTTAGAGGTTAACCTCGATTTTAAGTCCCAGCAGGGTTGGAAAATCCCGCAAGGCTAGATATCGCTCTGATCTTTCACATCTAGCTCACAGATATTGTACCAGACAGTGCCAATAATATATCTTCAGGACAGACTGACAGACCTAAAATGTACTTCAAAAGGTTCCCCGACATTCTTCAACTCTTTACTGAACAACGAGCTTTACTTCCGACATGTATTTTTAGCTGATAAAATAAATCTGAATAACAAATTCCTCTTCTGTATGAAGACTGGCAGAGAGTAGCAGCTCCCCTGATTCAAATGATGCCAACCTGCTTAGTGGAGGCGATCCAGATGGAGTATCAGTTCAAGTACTGTAAATCTGCCTGATTGGAGGGGTTCAGACATTTGCTGGAGAAGGGCGACTTAAAATCAAATCTAGCTGTGATGTTTTTACCTGAAAATAACTTTGAAGCCATCTCATAAAAATTGAAAAACAGTGAATATGCACCTCTGTGACAGTCTTTGTCCCATTCCTGGTTTCTTTTCTTCTTCTTTTTTTGCATATTTTTCATATTTCAGATCATCAAAAAATGTTAATGCTACACAAAAATAACCTGAGTAAATACAAAAAACAATTTTTAAATGACAGCAAGAACTGCAATCAACTGGCAATGAGTCTTTCACATCTCTGTGGAGGAATTTTGGCCCACTCTTTTTTACTGAATTGTTTTCATTTAGACACACTGGAGGGTTGAATGGCATGAATAGCCTGTTTATGGTCATCCCAAAGAGCTGAATTCATGGTTCTATCAGTCACAGCAAGTCATGCTGAAGCAGCAAAGCAGCCTCAGAACATCTCCCTACCACCACCAGGTCTGACTGCTGGTATGATGTTCTTTTTATGAAATGCTGTTAGTTTATGTCTTGGGCATCATCAAGATATTTTTTGGCAAATGTGTGTTCAGGCCGAGTGAAACTGAACTCCAAAAAATACAATTTATCACAGTTAATTCATAATTTAACAAGGAAGCAATTACTTTTTAACAGTATGAAAGCCTAAATGTGGAACATATTTTCTATTGATTACTTATTAGTGTCTGTCATAGGGCGAGAGGCAGGGTACACCCTGGACAGGTCACCAGTCTGTCGCAGGGCTAACACACAAGGACAGACAACCATTCACACTCACATTCACACCTAGTGGCAAATTGGATTATCCAATTAACCTATCCCCACAAGCTGCATGTCTTTGGACGGTGGGAGGAAGCCGGAGTACCTAGAGAGAACCCACGCAAACACGGGGAGAACATGCAAACTCCACACAGAAAGACCCCGGCCTGATGGTGGAATTGAACTCAGGACCTTCTTGCTGTGCGGTAACAGTGCTAACCACCGTGCCACTGTGCGGGATAGGCACGGTGACAGCTGGGATAGGCTCCAGCGCCCCCCGCGACCCTGAAAAGGATAAGCGGAAGCCAATGGATGGATACTTATTAGTGTTTTCAAGAGTAAAAAAAGACATTCCTATACATCATTAAAGCAGCGCAAGAAAGAAAAAGACAGAGCTTCAAAATCAAGATTGGGAATGATCAAAAACCAAAAATCATCCTGGTTAGTAAAGACAACTAGAAAAAATAATAATAAAAGAAAAACAATTACAGCAAATGTAACTGGTTTATTGTAACAAATAAAGGCAGTAATAATGAAAAAGCAGATATCTCCCTGCATTCATCCTGAAAAAAAACTTAGCTTAAAATTTTGAACACTTTTCTCTTTCTATTATTAATTCACACACTCACACTGATGGATTGTGTATCTTGCCCAAGGATACTTCAACATGCAGACTGGAGGAGCTGAAGATCAAACTATCACCCTTCAATAGTGGCCAGCCCGCTACACTTCCTGAGGCACAGCTTTCCTGTACACTAAAAGAAACTAATTTAATGCAATAAAGCAAATGCTGAATCCCAGACTGTGTTCAAACTGTCGTGTACATGAAATCCATTATGAATATAATAGATAAATGTTTAGTGTGAGACCACCAACCAATTTCAAGCTTGAAGAAAAGGTAGTTTGTGTCATGAATAAATAAATAATAGTCATAAAAAATATTTTTATGGTCTTGGCAACAAACTGTGACATTTTCTAAAGTCAGTAAAAACACATTTGTTAGTTGTTCATTTTAGAAGAGTTAAAAGCCTTTGTATTTAACCCAAAAGGCCACATTTTTTTCATCACATTTCTCTCATGTTTTCATTCATGTCAAAGGAGATGAATCAACGGGAGAAAAGAATTGCAGTTAATTGCATTAATACAGATATTCAGGTTTAAGTTACACTCACCAGGTTAGATAGTTTTATTGCTTAAAACTATCTCGATAAGCTCCAAAGGTTAGAAAATTTTGTTTAGGATTAGAAAAAGATGGTTTTAGTTCAAATGTGACGGTTGTCAAGGTGCCGTATACAGGTGTGTATATGATTCCTTTGGAAATGCATTAGCTGCAATATGATGGAAAACAAAACAAAAAAACAAGAAAAAAACAGAACATTTGTCCGTGTGCATGAATTTCAATGAGACCGGGTTGTCCTGAGTCATCTTTAGAACAACACTGCCAAAGCCTTTTTTTTAGTGCCCTACAATAATACAACTGTGGGGGCAGATTTTCCTGCAGCTCACTGTATGTACAAGGCCAACAGTGAGGTGAAAATCCAAAAACACAGTTTCTAAAGCACAGTTAGAGAAGCTTATCAATAAATCGAGCTGTCAAGAAACACGTAGGTAAGCGGAAGAGGCAGGAATGTCTGTTAATGTCCTGCTTTGATATCCTGCCAGGTTTAAAGGATGTGATTTCTGCAGCAGAATATGAATCAGCGCCTGGGAAACCTCTCCCTCCACTGCCAGCCAAACAACACTTGTGTTTACTGCTGCGCTAAAATAGACGGAAACTGAGGAGGTAAGCAATACGTACTGTAAGGAGAAGTAAAATTCAAATCTACATGATAAACGTGTTTTTGTTGTTTTTTAAATCTGATAAAATATCCTTAAGTTCCTTTCTTTTTTTTAAACTAAATATTTCTTTCTATACAAAGCATAGATACTCATCTGTGCTTTCCTCACAAGTCAAATGAACCCTTTGTGAATTAATTTAAACAAGAGCCTACAGGAAATTGACCTCTATGGGGGGAGCAATTTTAAATGAATGAAGCCAGTTTCAATCAAGTGTGCAGTAAAAAAAAGAAAATATAATAATAATGGGGAAAAAGGTTTGGAGAGCTGTGGCACGAAACAGTCGACAGTTCAACCTTTTCCTTTTACTCTGTGCTGTTATTCAAGCCCAAACCTGCTCTCAGGATTTTAATACCAGCAGACCTTTCTCCGTCCTTTGGGAGCAGAGAAAGTAGAGAGATATAATCCTTTTCCCTGTAGAAAACGCCTGCAACAGAGAAGACTAGCAGCGAATCAAATTATTCTCATAAGATGGTATGACCTTAGCTACACTTTATTCAAGGCTTCTTACCTCCACAATTTAACTGCTGTTCTTTTTTTCCCCTCGACAACTTCTTGCCATGCATGAATCACAGGTTAAATGCATTCCTTTCAATGCCGCGACGGAAATATAATTATGTTTTACAAGTCGACTCTTATCTGTAGCCTCCTTCATTTCCCCGCCGACTCTCGGTGTATTTTGAGGGCTTTTCAGAAGTACTTTACGGTGTGTCAGGTTGCTGTTCCTCCGTGTAAATGCACTATTGTATCACTGAAAAGGTCTCCCCTCTCCATATCAGGGAGGCAAAAACATGGTGTAAATAACCTTTATTGCGCACTTCACTTTCTTCTAGCAGTATGAAAACTTCTATTAATAGAAGTTAAGTGGTTTTCAGCAGCTTTACAAAACCCGTAGGTTAAAATACACAAATATAGCCACTTCTATGAATACTGTACTGTGTGATGTTTAATGAATACAAAGGATTTGTAGATGCTAATCTGTAAAAGATCAAGCACATAAGATCAAAGTATGAAATCATAGTTTCTCCTAGCTCAGAATGGGTGTTTGGGGACTGAACAACAATTGGTCTTTATATAGTTAAGGCCTGAATCAAAATATGTTCAAATAATCCCTGAGAGCTTGTCTTCCTGAGTATGAAGTAGGTAGGGTAGGGTAGGAGCAAAAATCCCTAATATTGCCCCCTCACCTTTTGTTTGCAAAAGGCAGCCGATCAAAAGGAAGTCGGGCGCCCTTAAATGGTCCAATGAATATTAAGCACGTCTTCAGGTTATTAAGTATGAACATCTGCTGTTCTGAGATCTTCATACTGTCATCTCACCCCCAACCGGCCGTGGCAGATGGCTGCCACTCCCTCAGCCTGGTTCTGCTTCAGGTTTCTTCCTGTTAAAAATAAGTTTTTCCTCCCCACTTTTGCCAAGTTCTTACTCATAGAGGGTTGTGCAGTTGTCAGGACTTACTCTTCTTCTCTGCTCACAGTCAGAGTTGTGTGACTCAAATGAACATATTAGGAGTACAAAAACTGTTTTGAAATTTAATATAAAGAGGTATGAAAATAGGAAAACGCATTATAGATCTACTTTAAATTTGAAAAACTGAAACAGAGCGAGTATAACCAGTGCTGTCACCCAACCTAAAGCATGCCATACTAGACAAATTAGATAATAATCACAAATGCCATCACACCACACGTTTCAATTATTTAAGGTGTTTTTGTCTTTCAGTGCTCACACAGCTGCTTGCTCCTCATAGATGGAGTTTCTCTGTTACCAGGACACTATGTCGTTGATGTCAAACACCAATACATAGCCGTTCTGTTGGTGAATGCTTCACCGCTCCCAAATTGCTCCAGCTCAGCTCCCAGTGGCCGGCAGCAGAGGGCTGCGACTATACTGGGCAGCTCCCATGTGCACACAGAGAGAAGCGGAGCGAATACGAGACAGAAACAACACCTTCTCTGGATGAATAAAGATAAATGAGACGGGGGTCAGTTTGAGTGAGATAACTCCAGACTGTTTGTGACACATGGAGATAAAAATACTCGCGGGTTGATTCACATCTCGACTCGTGACACAAATATTATTCAGTTTCAGAGTGTGAATGAAAAAAATATATATACTTGTTTAACCGCATCGCTGCGTGCAGCAGAGTTGTGACTGTGTTATAACTGCTGCAAAAAAACCACAGAAAAATAAGAAATATTCATATTAAAAGGATGATTAACTGCCACAAAGCTTCAACAAAGCTTTACTCTGAGCTCCAAGAAACAAAGGATGTGATGACTTGACTACAATTATAACAATTATGCTCCTTCTCTGTGTGTGTGCAAAAGACGTAAGAGGACAGGTGTCTTCAGGTAGAGGGGCCCCGACTGTGAGCTCTCCTAAGCTTTATCAGCCTGTCTTTGTCTAATCAGCTCCTATTGTTAATACTGCTGTATTCCTCATTAGCTGCCATTGTTAACAAGCACGTTTAATTATGCTAGTTACAAGACTGTTGGCAGAGCTCAAAACAAAATAATAAAATCCCCCTCCAACCCATCTTATTAAAAAGCCAGGAAGACAGAAGGGTAAGAAGAAAAGCAGGAGGAAAATAAGAAACAGGAATACTAAATGGGGGGAGAAGGGGAAAAATGAAATACAGAAAGAGGAAAGAAACAAAGATAGACCGACAAAAATAGTCCATGTGAAACAAAACAAACACTCTTTGTGTGGGAAAATACCTGCCGGGCTGCTGCCGCCGCCACCGCAGTTAGTTACCGCTGATCCTCCGGAGAGCTTCTCTCCTGGGCCGCTCCTAAAACATGACAGCAGAGGAGGAAACAAAACACGGGCGTCAGGAGTCTCAAAGCACAAAACAAATTATCCCCCAACTGTTACATAACCCGTTCAAAGGCCTTCAAACAAGGTGAGGAGAACATCACACGAATCTCAAAGTCTTTCGAGTGACTTCAAATGCAAATTTTGAAAAACACCTTTAGCAAGTTTAGCTCACTGCCTTATTTTCAGTTATTAAAAACAACAAAAGACGAGGGATCACACATGCAAAATCTGAAATGTAATGTTTATATTTAACTAACTCAGGGTGGAATATGATTTTAAACCCCTAAAATCTACATAAGGTGAGAGAAAGGGGAATCACAAAGAGATAAAGTTGCTCTGAAGTCAAAAACGCTACAGATTGGTCTAATTTAAGAATAGCACTTTCTCAGGCTGGGCATAAAGTTCAGCTCATCTAAATCTTATTTGCTGATAACTCAGCTGATACATTTCTATCCATCCAAATGGCAACTCTTATTTATGACCCACTATCAAAGCTACTCCAGCCTGACTCGAGCTGCTGTGCATCTGCAAGCCTATTGGCAAGCCACCTCCAGCCTAGTTCCTCTTTTTCATCACGTTTCCTAATCTGTGCCCTTCCTGCTTTCGCTTATGTCTGTTTCACAGGACAGAGCCATCAAATTTAAGTGGAAATAATGTAGAGACAATCTGCTTTTGACTATGGGGGTCCTAACTGTACTGAATATTTATTGCAGTGCACATTGTTTGGATTCTAAAGGACTAAAATGCAAGTGGTGTATTGTTCTGAAGATTTTTCAGGCTGTTTATCAACTCTTTCATAACTGTTCATTCAGCTTCATTAAGGTGGGACAGGCTCCAGCCTACAACAACCCTTAACTGAGTAAGTGTTAGAGGATGGACAGATGGATGGGCTCAGTTATAGGGAACATTTTCAAAATAGTATAAAGTACTAACATTTTGATGTGTTTTATAACAGATTATTCATTGGTTTGACCCGTCCATCCCGTTTTAAATCAAGCTGAGCTGCGTGTAGCTAAAATGAGATTGACAGTTTATAGAAAAGAAAAGATTAGTTTACCAGCCCTATGTTCTGAATTTTGGCACTCCCTGTGACAAGCAATGGGTTTGACTCAAACCAAAGACACTGGACAAAGTCCCTTGTTAATCACAAGACAGCCACACACAGATTTATCATCTATTTCACTCAAGTTGGACCATAACTTACCAAATTAACCACCTGGTGTACTCAAAAAGACTTAAAAGTAGGAAGTGATGCCAAAAACTCATCACAAAGGTGTCATAAATGAAGACAGCAGTGGGGTTCTAAACAATTACTCAGTCCTAGAAGCTGCCCCCTGGTGGACACTGGGGAAAATGCAGCTTTAAAGTACTTCGAACCTTCCAGGCTGAGGTTTGCCACAGCATATGAGGCAATTCCTTCCTCTGAAGAATATTTTTAAAGCTAAAAGTCCGATCTACAGGCACGTCCCCCTCTCCTGCAGTGACAGGGGCAGGATATTGTTTTGTTTTGGTGGGGGCATGCAGGGAGTAGGTGTGAATTATGCAAATGCATTCTCTGACACAAACTTGGACGGGGATTCAACGAGGAAGAAATTGGCTGAAGGAGGAATATGGCGGGTTTGGTGGCGGCAGGGCCCCTCTTCTCCCTCCTCCCCGCTCCTTGCTCTTTACCTTGAGGCAGGAGCTTATCTTATTTGCCGCCTTTTTTTTAAAGAAGTGTCAGGATTAACATAAGCACCTCCACCATTGTGCTTCCACTCAAAATAATTTTTATCCGCCTGCACTCTCAGGGGAGACAATCGGCGTTTTATCAGGTAAGCGAATACCTCTTTCTTCCCTCCTTGTGCCACAACCACCGCTAGAAATGTGCCTTTGAGGACTGCCGCCACCAAGCCCCTCTGTTTGCCGGTTTATATTTAGAAATACACCACTTATTTTCCCGTCTCCAGAAAGGAGGGAGGATGACACAGAGAAGGCCTGGGGAGGGGTCTTCCACATAAATACCAGCTGGTTATAAAGGTACAAGTGAGGATAAAAAGGCAACTCTTTTCAGATTATCTCACTGCAGTGAACGCGAACCTGCTCAAGTGTACCTGTGTCTGCACCCTTCCCACCACGACGAGCACATTTTAAACACTCCCTCTTGGTTTCACCCCTTTTGCCCCGTGGAAATTGCCCATTAAGGGGATTTTTTTATTCTCTTTTTGGCAGCTGAGGTTGACAGGAAACAGAGCAGGAAATGATATAATGGTTGCAGACCGGAGTGTTTCTCCCATGCCCAGCTGCTCCCCGTATGACCTCCGAGGCTGAGAGCTGGAAGGAGGAGGAGGAGCTGGCATGCCTGGCATTGCTGTCTCTATTCTTAACAATGGAGGGTTCAGAGTTTTATTTTCATTTCTTTGGCTGAGGTTTCTGTACGGGTGAGTGTCTGTCCATGTATGGCAACAAAGAGAGCAGAAGACTTAAAGGCTGTAGCGGTTTATGACAGTCTAACTTGGTGGTTGATTAATAAACTGATAATGACATGGTATATGCTGATGTAGGTTTACCAACACTTAGAAATAATTAAAGCACATTTCATTTCAGTTGCTCTGCTAATAAAAAATACTCCCCTCGCCCTCCTGAGAATAATCTTATCGTGGCCCTCTGGACTTCTACTTTCCAATTGCTCCCTGGAAGTCCTGTTCTGAGCACACAGAGTGTAAACATGAACTTCATGGCCAAGCCAACACAACTTTTATTAAAGGTGCTGGAAAAGTACTGCAGAGGAGATCTGGGTCTCCTGCCTCCAAAACACCAGTTCATAGCATAATATGGCTCATTGCGTGGTTTGTCTTTAACATTTAACAAGGTTGTGCGACAAGAATTAATTTCTTAGGGTCAAATTGTTAATATGTTAAGTAGAGCCTGACTGATATAGGATTTTTTAAGACTGATACCAATACCGATACTTGGTGGTAAAAATCAGATATATCAGCCAATATTCTTTTCTCCTTTCAGACAGAGAAAATACTGATTATTATGTGTGTTTATTAATGAGTCCTTACTAAAATTTATACTGTTTAAAGATGCTCGCGTTTTAAAGTCACAATAAATCGATTACACGATGGCTGACTCTCCTCAGATCAGCTGGTTGTTGTTTGTGCTCTTCCACACTCAGGTGAACAAATTCTGCAAACATTAACTGTCTTCTGTAGTTTTTAAATTTTAATTTATTGGTCACTATAAAGGCAGCTACCAATATGCCCTCAAATAGCTAATATTGGCTGATATATCTGCAAGGGTGAGCTCTAGTATCAAGGATCTGAGTGAGGGCCATATGTGAAGAGGCTCTCTCAAAGTCCTAAGATAATTCATTCATGAAAAGATAAAACGTAACACTGGAAAGTTTAGCGAACAGAATAAAGTGACATGGAAGAGAGAGGCACTGAGTAAATATCCACAGGTTAGTAGTTTGCTGACAGGCAGCAGGGGAGGCAGACTGAACACAGGTGACCCTGATGACTCGAGGGCAGAAAATCAAAAAGTGTGAAAAGTAGCACAGGGAGGGAGTAACAGTTAAACAAATACACAAGAACTAATGATAAAACCAAAACAGGAAAATCTTGAACCAGATATAATCACAAACCATGTCAAAAGCACATATAGTACACAGACAGACAGATAATACAAAGACACATTATGCACATTGACAAATTATCAAATGCAGGTGCTAGAGCAATTGCACATACTCAAATATCTAGTTTCAGAATTCTGCACACTTAAATGAATTACAGGCGTATAGGAGGATCAGTTTTTGAAAAGCTAAACTCTAACCTCTGCACATTGTCTCACAATTAATTTATTAAATCACAATATTATGGTCCAACCGACCTTCATCAGGCACAAAAAATGCACAAACATAGAATGTTATAAAAATGAAGAATGAGAATTTAGCTTCATTTTATTTCCATTCAAACTCAGTGTTGCACTCTTCAGCATTTCACAACTTCTGAGGAAGTAGCTGGCAAGTGCAAACAACATGCCATCTTCCATACAACCACTGGCAACAACAGCAAGACTTTTGCTAATTTCACCTTTCAACTCCTAGAAACCTCTTCCACCACTCTCCAACTAATTGGGGACTACAGGGTCACTAACTGGTCTCTAGGCTTGTGTGAATGTGGCTTAAGCAGTTGTTGTCACAACAACCACCTGCAATTTGTTTAGGTAACACTCCTTTTTCTGGCAAACATCTGGCAATCGCCTCCTGCCAGATGGTTGCAGATTGGTCTCAAGGCTATCCAGGACCTGTGGGGTAGTATCACCCGATTTGGATCCTTGCAACTTTGTCCACTTCCCTCAAATATGATTGAAGGTAAATTCAACCCAATCTAAATTAGGTATGAGCTGAGGAAGTTTTTTATTGCATAATCTTACACTCACAGCAGCCTCAGTCTTTTCATGTTTTTTTTTGTTAAGGTTTTGCATAGAGGCAGAACATGCAGGATTCAATTTAGTTTTCCCCATTCTACAAATAAAACTATGTTGATTGAGGAAAGTAAACAAAGTTTGTCGTGTAACTGCAACATACGCAACATGACGGCTTACTTGTGACTTCCCTTTAACAATTAAAGATAATATAATTATATCATGTGCTGCATTACATCTTGCATTGTGCTGCCAAAAATGTCTTTGCATGCATGTAAGGGACTTTTTCCTGTCTGTTTGGGCCAACAGTAGGAAATTATGTCATTTTCCCCTTTCAAAGCAGAGGAAACCCTTTGATGCAACTTACAATTGGTTAATATACGTTCATGAGCAGAAAATTAAATCAGTTTCAAATAAAATAAGGTAAAGATTTTTTATTTAGGTAAAACTTCCCAAACATGTAAGCTAAATTATTTAAAGAAACAGAAGTGTTGCTGCTTAAATGCCCCACAGAGAAAGTGTTTTTTAAAAGTGAGTTTACTCTTCTTGGCTTTCCTGTTCACATTTAATAACACATGGTAAATATTATATGAACTCTCTCCTGTGTTTGGATGTGTTTGGATGTGTTTGGAGGGATGGACACTGAGATATTTTCACAGAATTCCTCGGCTAATTAGGCGCACAGTTTTCCATGTCATCCAAATTTATCTTGACTGGGGCAATGAGAGAGAAACCTCTAAGCCAAAGTATAATGTGAAAGTTTTGCCTCCCCAAACCCCCCCAATCTGCTAAAATTTGTGCACAGAGGCTTAATTGGGGCCAAATCTTGTCAAAGTCTCTTCTAGTGAACATCCACTACAGGAGATCACCATAAGGATCCAAACTTTTAACAAACTAATACTTAGTTTCTTTCTGTTTTGAGTTTAATTCAAATCATTAATAGCACCTCTCACTGATGAAATCAAACAGAACGACAAACTACATCTTCCAAAACTACCAGAAAATTTAATGAACGGCTCGGCTGAAACTGTTTCGAACAAAACTCTCAGCTCTCTGACTTTCAGAGGAATCCACAGCAGTATTCCTGTTTAACGCTTTATGTGTCTCATAAACTGGGAACTGAGTATATATTACTTACAGACTTTAATATCCAATTGATTAATTAATTAACTAAACATTTCAAAATAAATTTAATATAGTGACGGTCAGCTCATGTTTTCAGCTGAGATTTATGTTTATTTAATGTATAAAACCTTATGAATGATACTCAGACATGTGCAAATACAGTTACTGAATGGCTATATACACCAGTATGTTACAGAAACTACAGCCCACCAGATCTGTGCTGCGCTTAAAATATTTTAATATATCTTTTTAGTCAGCTGTTTTACATGGAATATGGCCTAAAAAGGCAGCCTAATGTTTATATTTAATATTCTTTTACCTGTTGACTCTGATGTCCCTGTCCACTGATTATGGTAGTAATTAGCTAATAATTATTCATGAATTCGTGAATGGCTATGTTCCTTTCTCTTCATTCTGGAAGAAGCAACTTTAGCCTGGTTTAATGGAAGTTCATTGAACACTCACGAAAAAGTAACCTGTTCTTTTTTTTTTTCATTTTTATAGGACATATAATATTTTCTATTAAGTTGTTACCATACTAAAAAAAAATGTTTTACATATAAGACAGTGTGTATATTCTTAACAAAACCATAATAATCAGTGTTTAATGTCTTACCCTAACCAAGTACTTTTTAATGAGTAACCATCAGCAACCTATTTGTAATTAACAACGTATTTAAAAATGATATGCAAAACTCAAACTTCCTATGCTGGCATGATAGACTCCAGCACTCCTCCAATCTCCAAATGTGCACTTTTTCTTTATTTTTAATCAGGACACATGAGAGTGGACAGATAGAAAAAGCTACAATGACATACACGTCCCCCTGTAAGTAACTCATGTTCAGTCTAAGCGTTCAGTATTCTTTAGTCCCAGGCTTACCAGGTATTTCAGTAAACTGTGTTTAAATTATATCTTTTTGTTTTTTACGTCTATATATCTATTTTAAGTCTTTTTTGCACCTTGTGAGTGAGTATTGCTTTAATTTTGTCTTGGAAAAAAGGTCATGGATTACAATAATATTGAGAAATTCATGTTGAAAAACTCCAAAAAAGTAAATGAAAATTGATACCCAAAACACAAATCAATAGATTATACGTTGTGACTAAATCACGAGCTGCTGTGAAACCTGGTTGAGTAAGAAAGTAGTGAGAGCTACACCCGAGCAGCTCATCTGTTCCAAATGCAGCTCCTTTATCTTTACTAACACATATGCTAAATATGTAGTGTCAAAACTTGCTGAGGTTTTTAAGTCACGCTTCAATTATTAAGAAAATCAATCATATTAAACAATTTAAGAGAATTTAAAAGACTGCAGAAAGATTTACTTACACTCACTGGTCACGTTTTTAGATATACACCCTCAACTCATTTTTAATGCATCTTAATGCATTTTCTTCCAACGTCAATCCCACAATTTAAGGGCCTTTAAGAGCAAATCTCTAATTAGCCAGTCACATAGCTGCAACTCAGTGCATGTAGACATAGTCTAGATGAGCTGCTGAAATTCACACCAAGCATCAGAATGGGGAAAAAGACGAGTTTCCAGCACAACTATCTTTAAGGTTTATTGAGCGCAGTAAGAACAGAATGGCCACACTAACAGGAAGGCAACAGTGACTTAAATAAACACCCGTTACGACCAAGGTATGCAGAAGACCGTCTCTGAATTACAGCAGCAAAAGACCACTCCAGGTGCCATTCCTGACAGCTAAGAATGGGAAACTGAGGCTACGATCCACACAGGCTCACCAAACTGAACAGGAGCAGGTTGGAAAAATATCGCCTGGTGATGAGTTACAGTTTCTGTTGCAACATTCAGATGGTAGGCAGTTCTGAAGGTAAAACCTGGTACTAGCAAAGTGAAGTGAACGGTGAGGGTATGTAGCTCCACTGATCTGGTCTGAGCAGCTTTTGGTGGAAACTGGTTCCTAAAGTAAGTTAATTAGAAAATAAATAAGAACCACAATTTAAGGGCCTTCGACTGTTATTCATTTTAAATATTATTATAGGATAAATAATATGTCTTGTTATTAAATGGCTACCTGCCATGCAAAGCACATTTGAGTATCCGTGATTCAGGATAACGTCAATTTCCACAGGATTACTATGCATGTATTTTTGTGCTTTTGCACCACTTATTATCGAAGCCTCTGCCATCAGTCTGTGAACCAGCAACAACAAAACAGACATATTTTTATAGATCAAACTAAACGTTCATCTTTTTCTTCCAACGTCAATACCAAAAGGGTGGAAAAACACCGAGGTCATTTTCCTGAAACAGAGATCCAGATTACAGTCGCATGTTTTTGTGCTTTTCATAATCCTTCATCCGTTCCGTTTCGAGCGGGTGCATAAAACCGCCCGTTTTTACTCGTCCGCCTAACTAATGCGTTTTGTTTTGTTCGGAGCGACTCTCAGCTGTCAGCGTTTGAAACGCGTCCTCCTGGGGTTCGGTGACACTTTCACGCTCACCGTGATAGCTGTGCATTAATGTCACTCACACGCTCGACACCCGTCTATATGCTCCGACATGCACACACACGCACTCATACACCGAGATAAATATAGTGCTGGCTATCTGTGTCGCACAGGCGTGTTAGCGAACACACAGGAAGCATAGAACGACACACACCTGCATATATTTGTTTGTGTGGTCTGGAAGTGCGCACACACAAACATACATACAAGTCTCTTTTTTTTCTTCCCCTCCTTTATTTACAATGTTGCTGTGTCAGTCTGCAGTGTTATAATCTCCGACACATTTACATAACATATATTACCCCCGCTGTGTTGACGGCCAAGTAAGTACTCAAGCTCATCCCGGCCCCTTTTCATATTTACAGCGTGACTGATTTAAGATGGACTGATTGTGGGGATTTAATTACGGGGGACACAATGGCCACACAATTCTGTTTTCTTCTCTTCCCTTCTTGCGAGGCGCTGACACGCAGCACACTCGGCTGCACACTGCCGAGGAATGTTTTACACTCCAAATGAGCTGTGCTTGCAGAAGAATTTAATTTGATCTGCTGCTGTAATTGTGCTCTCAAAAAAAAGAAGAAGAAGAGGAGGGGGGGGAAAGGAAAAGGAGAGGTGGTGGTGGAGGGTGGTTGAGGCGTGCTGGGGTGGGAGGGGTCGTGCAACTTTAAAATGTAATATGCACAAAAAGTAAATTAACTCAAGAGGAGAGGCCCTTGTGATGTGTTGACACTTGCACTCTTACAGGGGAAAAGTGGAAGGAGGAGGAGGGAGGGTACAGAAAAGAGGAGGGGGTTAAGAAGAGGAGGAAGGAGGAAAAAAAGAGGGAAGGGGGGGCCAAGAAATGGCCATGATAAAACACCACAAAGAAAAGCGTTATGAATTTTATTAATGACTTGCAAGACAGTATGCAAAACATCAAAGGTCCACAGGAAAGATTAATGACCCTGTGTGAGACTGTTTAATTACCTCCAGCTAATTAGATTCTTGACCAAATTTTTAATATCTGCGTTCGTGCCCGACGCCTAATTGAGATTCCACCGTATTTATCAATCTTTAAAAAAAAAAAATCTCAGTGGTGTGGGGGTTTTTGGTTTTGTTTTGTTCCCTTTAGCCTTTCTCCTGCTGATCTCGACACTTCGTCGCCGTTTAAAGAGCAAATAATCTCGCCCAGGTTGGACGGGGAAGGTTTCCAAAAACAAAAAAACAAGAAGCCGCGAAGGAGGACTGATGGTTATTTACTCGCTAACAGGAGGAGGGCTGCTTATCAACCTGATCTCGGTTTCTAATGAAGTGCGCTTGCTAATAAACAGACTTAGCCAGCTCTGTCAACTCTCCTTGTTGTGCCATAATTCTCTTATCTGGACCTGAGCTGCGAGAAGACGGGCTCTCCGAGGAGCCCGCTCTCCTCTCCGTCTATGTCTCGTTTCGCCTCTCCTTCCATCTCCCTCCTCCGGATAATCCGGGTGCTGTTTACCAACACACACACACACACACACACACACACACACACACACACACACACACACACACTGGGTTTCATCTAAATCGTTAGCTTTGAACTTCCAGCACACATTATCTGTTCTGTGACCCTGTTGTTGTTGTTGTTGTTGTGGCTGCTGCAATAATTGCACTTGGATTATTGCAGTGAAGTCAGAGATGACTCTTCCTCTGGGTTCTAGGCTTCTTTCTTTCTTTTTTTCGCACACACGTAACGCTGCGGCTGTTTGCTCGGCCGTTTCGCCATCTCCAAATTGTATCGGGATCATAACTTCAAGTTCATTATTAAATCTGAGCAGAGAGCAGAGCTTCCCCACCTCCAGGCTGCAACATGATTACCGAGGAAGGGGAATAAGAAAAGACTGAATTCTGTAAACTGCTCATTATGCGGACTTTTCTCGAGACTTACTCTCTTTTTTTTCACCTTTTCAGGCCTCTGCGAGTACTCAAAAAGTTATTAATTGGACTGCTCATAACTCAAGCTCGCAGGGGGGGAAACATGCAAAATTTATAAGAAGGAAAACAGTGCAAAGATTGAGATTCTATTCTTCAATTTATTTAAAACTTGTGAACTTTTAGCGCTTTAGAATTGGCATAAAGTGTCTCTGATGTCCATGTTAACTTCAGATTCACAGCGGTGCAAACGCGAACCTGATTTTCCTCAAAGGCTGGAGTGTTTCAAGTACTTCAGAAGCATCTTTGCAGAAGAAGGTGCCACAATCTGAGCCACGCACAGCACCATCTGCTGTGCAAACATCTGCATTACAGTGGTATCCCACTTCCACAGCTGACAGGCACAAACAGGCAGGGCAGCCGTTCCGGACAGCAGTTCACTGTGAAATCATATCACTGTGTCAAGTTTCACAACACTAGTTTGAGAGCGCGTGTGTGTGAAGGGGGGTTTTAGGCCTTTAATTAGAATGGATTCAATGCATCTATAAAGACCCCCACCCCTTCAACCCTTCCTTCTGCATTTCTTCTACTTTACTTTCAGTCCGTTCCACCCTCGTTCTTCCTCTCCCTCCGTCTCTACTCGCCTCCATCTGCTTCTCCGTCTCCCCTTTAAAGACGGAGATCTAAATAGGAGTAGATCACCTCCCTCGCTGGCGTTTCATTAGAGGCAATTAGAAAGCCGATGCTGCAGCGTCCCATAAGGCTCGACGGGGAGAGGCAGGACGCGGGCCGCATTAGCTCGTTGAGATGAAGTATGTATGACAACGCTTTCATCAACGTGCAACAATTCCTCGCCGACGTCTCCGAGCCGACTGTCAGAGGTACCATTCTGACAATTATGACAATTAACACTGTCAAAATAAAGCCATTAGCTTAGCGAGAGGGCAGAGCAATACACTTAATTACAGGGTTTTCTGTCAAAATGGATTCCCTTCAGACCGTTTAAAGGAGGAAAAAAAAATGAAGGAAAGACATGCGATAAGTTGAGTGTATACAGTAGAGGCCAGGGTGAAATAGCTGACATCTGCCACTGCGTTCATGCACGCCCCGGGGTCGAGGCACCCCCGAGCTGCAGCTTCCTGTCCCGTAAGCGTGACTTGCACACAGAGCGGCCTAGCATCAGATTAAGGAATAACGTGGACGTGATGTTCAAATGAGCAAAAGAATTTTATCTTGAAGGGATGATTAAACCACTTTTTCTGCTTCTTTTAACACTCATTGGTGTCTTATGGTTTATTGTTTGTTTTTCAGGTTGTAGTAGGGTTTTAATTTATTTTTCTTTCTTGGG
>NW_024582400.1:2564067-2577577 GCF_018398535.1 Haplochromis burtoni
ACTACAAGGTGAGGTGGACCACAGCAAATCTATGTGTACCCTCACAGAAATGTGTTACATGAACTGTGACACAGCACAGGAGCCTAAAATTTATTTAAGTGGTAGTCCTGCTTCTAATACTACAAAGATTTAAGCCTAAACATAAACTTAAAACACCTCGCTGACACCGAGCCTGATCTGTGTTAGCAATTAGCTTATAAATTTGTATCAGCATTTATAAGAGAAGATAAATTAAAATTTAAAACGGTAAAGAACAACTGAGTTGTTCAAGTGTTGATGTTAAATATCCCAAAAGGTTGATTCTGTTTATCTGGATGTTACTTTTCTCATTCAAGTTTCCCCGACCAGTACATTTGCACAATGACTGAAACTAGCCCACTGAATGAACAATGGGCTGTGAGGTCAGTTCCTTCAATAAAACGCTACATTCAGATGAACGGAATCAACCTTTTATGATTTTCCTACCTGGATGATTGAGCATGCATCAAGACGTTGATGTTGCATAGTTTGTGCACAACCAACTTACCTGAGCAGAAGCAAGCAGAGCGTAACTGTTGTGATAATAAAGCGTGTGATTGAACTACACTGTGATATTTTCTTAGTGGGGACTCATAAATAATTTAATTTTAAATCATCTAATATCAGTATTAGTGTAGTATAAATCTGGGGTTAGGCTCTAGAGGCCGGTATTTATCTGTTGTGTCATTTTTAAAAACTGTGATGAAGAGCGGCAAATCTTTTACAAATGAGTTATTTGTTATCATGAAGATTTATTAGTTTCTTTCGCACAAAAAAGGAATAAACAAGTACAAAGACAAAATAAGGAAACTAAATTAGAACATTAGCATTAGCCAAACACTTATCACCGTTGGATTTATCAGTATTTGCCTCTCTTACAGGGAAATGCCAAACAATTGCATCCAAATAAAAATCATGATGGATTAAAAACAGCTTTAAAACTGTTGCATTATTTTATGCATTTGTTGTAACCAGTGTTGGTCAAGTTACTTGAAAAAAGTAATCAGTAACCAATTACTGATTACTTCCCCAAAAAAGTAATCCCGTTACTTTACTGATTACTTATTTTCAAAAGTAATTAATTACTTAGTTACTTTTTAAAAACATGATTTACAACCTGAATAGGTGATAAAGCGATAGATCTTTCAGCCCAATTCTACTTTTTCTACATAATCCATCATACAAAATGTAATCAAATGGAAAAGTCTCTTTTTAAAACTTGTTTTATTAGTTTTAATCTTTTAACTTTATGCATCAAGCAAAAATTTAATTATATGCAACATTCTCTGACTGGAAGAAATTTGTTTAAATTTAAACCTATTTTCTGCACATTCCAGCACATAAAATAAAATTTTTTTTGTGTGTTACACTCACTCTTTCAAATAGATGCAAGTAAAACACAGCAGAAAATAAATAAAGTCAAAGACTAGCGGTCCTGTTGCTCTATTTTCACCTGTAAAGCAGGAGTGGGGTAGGCGGAGGTTTACCCTGGTGCAGGTGTGCCGCAGCGGTCAGTGAAAGAATCCGCGAGTTTCTCTGTGAATTTCCCATTACGTCGTAGCGCACTCGGTGCTTGCTTGGAAGTTTAGGGGTTTTTTTCACTGTAAAAAGAAGTTTTCTTCCCACGCACAATGGACACTAATATTTTTGTCACTTTTTATGGAATCAAACTCAAAATAAGGTCAGTACTTCCACGCTTTAAATGCTGCACGCTCATACTCTCTCCGCACTCGATATATTATCCATTGTTGATCTGCACACAGCTGTTGTCACGAACGTCGCACTTGCTTACGTCACTGTCATGAGACATCCTTCAAAAAATCACGGTTTTAGTAACTCAGTAACGCAGCGTTCCTACGGGAAAGTAACGGTAATCTAAGTAACGGTAGTAGCTCTTATAAACGAGCTATAACTACTAGTTAGGTGTAGAACTGTACTAAAGTACAAATTTCCTTCCAACAAACCACATGGTGGTTTTCTTTACCACACGTGACAGTAAAGTTAATCGATTTTAGATTGTGTTAGACAAAGTAAGAGACTTGATCTGCTGATTTCATCATTTCCTCTACAGTGGACTGCAAGCCACCGTGGTCCTGTGCTACCAAATGTCACAGGGGGTTGTGTTTTTAAGGTGTTCTTGTTTTTTAGACATCAGCTACAGCTTTTAAGTTAGCTCATAAAGTATTATTGTTAACAGTCAGTTCATATTTTGTTACTTTATTGTTACATTGTAGTTAAGCTAACTTTACTTGTGTCTCAGACGTTACTATTTGAACAGAAGATGAATAGCGCAGTGTCCCCTAGCATTGAAATTAAAAATGTGTGAAGTTACAAAGTGATGGAAACCATAAGAACTATAAAATTTTAAAATTAACACTCATTGCATATTTTCAGGAACTCTAGTAACTATATATATATTATTAAATATATATATAATATATATATATATAATAATATCTATATATATATATTATATATTATATATATATATATAGTATATATAATATATATATATATATTAAATTGATAAACTATATATAACCATGTACCATAACCATGATATTTAAAACAAGATCTCAGTGATGTACATACTGTATGAAAACGATGTTAGTTTATTTGTATGCTTTTCTAAATTTATGTTTACTGAATGTCTTACCAACATATCCATGCTCTTATATTTTAGTTAATTTGCACAACAAAGAAAAAAAATAACTACAATAATTTAATGGGTAACATTAATACTGTGATTTTGGTGCCAAAATTTCTATAGGAGCCATACGGAAACCTTTATTTGCAATTCTGTTATCGGTTCTCATCCATATCAGATGTCATCATGTTGCCTAGCAACCAACTATAGTTGATGCATTTTAGTATTTATGCACCTGTTATTTTTATTTCAAGACAATAACATCTCATTTTCATCCACTAAAAAATGGCTCATGCATAATATATTAAGTTGCCCAGCAACCACCTAGTAAATGACTGAAATTACATGTATATAGTACAATATCAGGACCTTAGTATCACAGAGAACCCACAAAGATAGGCAAATTGTTCCCACTCAGAAGTTAAAATTTGTGTCAGTGTGTTTTAGTTAGCTATCACACCACAATGCCTATTAAAAGGAAACATTTTACCATTTTACCGCATAACTATCACCCCTATTTTTTTTTAACTTTATTGTCAGTGTGATTAAGTATTACATTTTGCAAACAGACCAAATAATACTGTAGCATGGGCATGTACTACCGCTCATAAAATATCAGCATCACACATTGTTTTGACCACAATAAAGAGTTTTGAGAACCCAGATGGTGATTAACACTGTATCTCTAAATGAAAAGGTACATAACCACAACCTTGGTGTTGTGTCCTCACTGAACAACAAGAGGAATCTTTCAGTCTTCTTCAGGCTCTGAGTACACAGTCTGCAGAAACTGTGAAACTTTAACCACAAACTGCAGAAAGTAAATGGGATGGTTGTGGTCGCCTCAGTCTCTGAGAGAAACACAAATGTACTGTAAAGGGTTGTAAGATTGAGTTTTGTCACCTTTAAAATATGCAGCGGTGCCCATCTGTCTGCAGCCGCTCCAGGGGAATCTGCTCAGCTTTGACGCGCCAATGTGAAAATACAATTACACAATCTCCAGGGGAACTCTGGCCTGTCACTTTGTATTTACCTTGGGTTCAAGCGAATGTGTAGCTGCTCCTCCGTCGATCCATCCATCAATCCAAACATCTTCCCTGAGTGGATGAGGTCATTCCTCACGCAGCAGAAACTGCGTCTGTTTCGGCGCTTTTTCCCCCCCTTGTGAAGCAGTAAGAGCAGATGTGTTTAAATGACTGTCTGCTGTTGTTTATGACATGTACCTGTTTTCAGAAATCCAAAGCAAATCAAAATCAAATTTCACCAGGCTGTGGGCCCGGTGGGAGTGATACAATAGTATTAATGTCACGCACGTGCTACTGAGGAGGCTACAATTTGTGCGACTGGAGTCAAAACTGCTGCATGTTTTGAATTATGGGATGAATGTGAGATGATAGCATACTTCTGCAATGATAAAAGGAGTTAAGATCAGAGTAAAATCCAAACAAAGAGGCAGGAAAGTGCACTTTAGGTGAGACTTTGCAGGAAAAATGTGTTTCTTTTTCACACACGGGTTAATTCTTAGACTACTGTAAAATGCATATAGAACACACTGCAGGGTGGATATTCATGCAAATTCAATGAGGAAAAATATCTATCATAAGCTTATAATACAAAAACATAATTATGTTAATGTCGCACAATCAGTGATGGGAAGTTTCACAAACTATTAGTTAAAACTATTACCTTTAAATATTAGTCTCCACAATACATCTTTGCTTAAATACCCCACGCTTTTCAGTTTATATTCTGGGTGTTTTTTACTAAAGTGTTTATTGATATATTATTCAGATTTCCAGTTTTTATTGCTGAAAAACATGTTGCATCACATGTTGACAGTGTTTTCTACAAGATATTATTATGACCACATTAAGGGAAAAAAAACAGTAGAATAATATTTCTGAGAATAAAGTCGACATTGTGACGTCAGCTCCTTTAGTCTATCAAGTAAGTTTAAGAAAGGCAAAGCTGAAAGTGACTTACTTGCAGTCTTAAAGTTGTATTCTTAACTTAGAGCTGCATTATATAAATCAGAGCCCCTGAGTAATAGTTTTAGCCTCTTTTCTTCTGAACAGATGCAACGTCCTGCAGTCTCTCGTAGATTATTGACAATTTCACGCAGAATCATTTAAAATGCTAAAAAGACAGTGTGAAAATTTGCTTCATGTCAGAATAATTAAAAACACATCACATGCAGTACTGAGAAAAAGGCCTGATCCGACCCCTCATAGTTTGATATGACATTTATTGAAACCTATGCAAACAAACATAGAAATGCAGTATATTAGGCAAAAACAGTCAATATTTGGTGTGTTCACCTTTATTTTTCAGCACAGTCTGAACTCTTTTAGGCAGCTTTGTTGCCATTTCTTTAAGTAGTCTTCAGGAATAGTTCTTCAGGCTTCTTGAAGGACATTCAAAGCTCTTCTTTGAATGTTTCTGTCGTTTGTTCTGTTCTCTGTTAAGTCTATTTGGAACAGATTGTCAGTCCAGTTCTTTCCCTTCCACTGACACCATTTCTGATGAGCCTTCATTGAACACTAGATGATCAGCTGAAGGTCCAGATGATGCATCTGGACCTTCAGCTGATCATCTAGAGATGCTCTCAGGTCCTCTGTCTCTTTTTTTTCCTGCGTCTTAAGGAGATGCCTTTCAGATACTGCTCATCTGCTGCATATAGTTTTCTTATTTTGTCTTTCACTTTTTATGGTTGAATAATTCACAAGTCAGTGTTAGGTGGGTTAACAAATAAAAAATAATTCCTTTGAAAATTGTCAGGTACAACGACTGAAAATGAGTGAAAAAGCAGCAAATGTTCAAAGAAAAACTTTAAAATACCTTTGTCTTGCTGCTTGGAAGCAAAATATAGAAAACACATCTTATCTATAAAAAGTAAAACGAGGGTACATCGGAAAGTTAAAATCCAATTTACCATCTTAATAAAAACATAAATGAAGCACTCAAAATACTAGATCAAAATGCACGACTCACAAAAATAATCCTGATACATAAATGTATTTTTTATTGCATTTATTTGGTATTTTGACCTTAATGTTCTTCATATGTTTGCATTTTTTCATTGGAAAAAGTTAAAGGCAAGCAAATGACTGTTTAATTAGGAAGAATGCATTATTTGCATGTCTTCTTTTAATGCAACTAATCATTGAGGAAAGGTTTATGATGATATGTAATTTAACATGTTTTATATTCGCACAAATTGCAGTTTTTAATCACTTTTTTCATGTTTTGGGTGTTTTTGTGAGATGTTTTCAGCAATGTTTTATTGTTTTGCCTCATTGAGAGTAGTTTTGCCATCTTCTGTTGGTTGTTAGCGAGCTACATGGAAAACTGAAATTACTGCTCCAAGTTTTGTTTAAAATATTAATTGTGAAGCCAGTGGTAACTTTTTTAAGGATAAAAGGATTTTTTTTAAAAAAAAAAACAACAACCCATAAACCTATAAAAGCTTTGAGATACTTTTCTCTGTTTTTGCCCTTTTTTTATAATGTTATAACTGTGGGGGAAAAAACAATAATGGTAGTCTTAAAAAAATCACCATTGTTTCAAGATCTGCATTAGTTCTCTGTTCTCACTGTGTGGCATAATACGAATACAAATACAATAATGTGCATTCAAAACACCTCTTCCTGCAGGAAATCCTCATTAACAGATTGAATTTCAGCCTAAAGGTCACGGTGGTTTACTGAAAGCTGTGACCCGTAAACAACCTCTGGCTTCCAGACGTGTTCTGGGTCAAACTGCAAAGTCACAAAAGGTGAAGGGTCGAAAGTTTGGTCCAAAATCACTCTTCCGTAGTAAACACTGTTCACTGACCAAAGCGGGGACTGAAGCTGTTCCGGGTCAGCGAGAGGGTTTCTCTTAACGCCTTCCTGATTGGTTTGTAATTAATGATCTCAAACAAAGCGATATAATTGATTGGCGTTTTAAATGCCTCTGCGATTAGCATAAGGGAAACTTTAGAAGGAAAAAAAGAAAAAAGTTACTTTCGAACTGGAGCTATGAATAAACTTCAGCTCTGGCCAACGTCTTGGTGAGTAAATTGAAACATGTTCAGACAAACTGCATAAAACAAAGATGTTATTTCAGTTACAATTATGTGTATCGTCTCATTTCTTCAATCTTATTTCCTGACTTAATCCGCGTCTCTGCGGAATCAGCGGGTCTGTAAATCAGCCTGCTCTGAACCGCGGAGGGCTCGCAGTCGCTGCCGGTGCCTCTTCCCCTTTTTGGTTTTTATCAGAAAAGGAAGCTGATGAGTCCCTTCAGATAAGGATTGGAGCCCTTCGCTTAAAGCTCCATGTTAATAAATGAATATGTTCTCCATCACGCCAACCGCTTATTGTATTTCACAGGGACGAAATGCAATTTGTATCATTTCTGCGCCGCACATCAAAAGGAAGTGGGCCGAGCGCGATGACTCATTGCACCGAAAAACGCTCTGTTTCCAATCGAAGAAAATCAGATCTCGACTCTGTTTCTTCATTTCTCTTTACATCTCCATTTGTTTGATAAGGCTGTGTGTGTGAGCAGTGACGGTAAATGGGTGGATAAGTTAAGGCAAAAATGGGCGAAACAGGCCGTCAGCTTATCAATAAATGACATCATCTGCCCCCCGGACAGCTCTGCTGTCACATCGGTGGCACTCGGATTAAAGAAAAAAATAAAACAGAGGGAAAAAATGTCTTGTTTTTTTTGTACCATTAGGGCTGTGTGGATGAGTCAGTCATAGACGCTGGGGACAGTTTGTCTCCAAATGTCTGTGGAGATCAAAACTTTGCAATGTGCTGACTGCTCAAACCAGCTACTGACACCCTGAACTAAGAGTACAGCTAAAACTGTAGATTACAGTTGAATACATAACAGCAGAATTTATTTTATTAGAAGACACCCATTTTTAGAGTTGGCCAAAACAATTACTGAGACATCTTCTTGACAGCAATCCTTCCACTGAGACCATTTCTGATGAGGCTTCAGATGGATCAGCTGAAGGTCCAGATGCATCTCTGTGCAATGATCCTGTGTCGAATCATTGCTGGATTTGTTCTGTTTCTTAAGGACTTGACTTTCAGATATTGTGCTGTAGTGGCCTGATATTTCTTCTTTTGTTCTCCACCTCAAATTTTTAACAACACACTTGACACCATGTTGAGATATGCAGAGTTGTTTTTGTTTTTTTTAGCTAATATCTCTTTGGAAATCACCTTGTTGGTGCAAAAATACAATTTTTCTATGAAACTGTGTTATCTTTGACATTTTTCATAGATTCAACTAAAGTAACAGGAACAAATGATCTGTTTTTGTGACAGACTGCTAGTAACAAAGTGCCTAAAGTTAGAATTTCAAATTGGTTCTTTGCTACATTGTCTGTTATGTGTCGACACAACATTGTTCATCTCTTGACTTGAAAACAACTGAAAAAACACTTGTCTGGCTCCTTGGAAGCAAAATATGAATAAATGAGGGGTCGCTCATGACTTTTGCACAATACTATAATTTTGATGTGACTTTCCTTTGGACAGCACTCATCAGCAAAAAGGTCCTGTGTTGGAATCTACCAGGATGCTCTTTCTGGATACTCTCTCACGGTCCAAAAACATGTTTGTTAGGTTAACTGGTGATTCTAAATTGGCTGTAGATGTGAATTTGAGCATGAATGGTTGTCTGTTTCTGTGCTTCCCTGTGACACACTGGTGACCTGTCCAGGATGTGCCCTGCCCCTTGCCCGATTCTGAATTGGACCAGCATTGATTGTCAGGAACTTAATAAATAATTTCAAAACCCTGAATGACATATTTGGATATTTAGGGGTACTTAGGCTTCACAGAATTTATTAAAATCCAACTTATACCAAACTTTGAGTAGAACATATAAAAAAAAACGAGACACAAGACTATTACCTTTTCTCTGTATTGAACTGAAAGTTAACATTAAGTGAAGATGGAAACCACAGCTTTGCAAACGAATGGTGACCGAGCAGAACAAGAGAAAACATTAAGATGGAAAAGGAAACACACAGTAACAAGTGAGGAGCGCAGCAGCTGACATCACCCTACACTACACTAGCCACTACAGCACTGCTCAACTTAACAAACATTAAGCATCTTTAACACAGTGCATCAGATTATGGCTGAAACACAAGAATCTCTGTTGTAAAATATTCAGAGAGATGCCTAAATATAGACAGTATTATACAATAACACAAAAACAGACTAGAATAATCACTCTGATTAAGAAGGGAGTTACTGATGAAAGAGAAAACTCTGAATTGTAGGGGAAGAAATGGACACATTCAACTTGTGTTTTTAAATTTTACAACTTAAAATAATTATCATTTACTTCACTTTACTGGTGCGGGGAAAACCAAACTGTCCCAGCTGCCTAATATTATTAGCCTTATTTATCATCTGATATAAGCAAACCCATGACCAACAACCACCCAGGGCAGGAAGCCTTGGAAAGCCCCCTTTCGAGAACAACGATGTTGTTGTGCGTTTTGTTTGGGTTTTTCAGTGTGTTGAATTTTTATTTGAGTGGCATCATACACATCCCATTAAAGTTATAACATGCAGGGTCCACAATTAACCTCCATGAAAGAGGTTCTCAAAACGTTTTGCATGCTTAAAAAATATAGGATAACAGACCACAAGGGCATGTAGACACGAACAATATCACAACTGTATTTCTGTGCTGGGCACAACATTTCACTAGTTTAAACATATGCTCAAAGCTCAGCAGAAGACTTCTCTGGATTGGAAATAAAAGCTTGATCTCCAGAATTAAGACACCAGTCTTCTCACGTTCCCATTTAATTTCTTTTCAGTCTTTCCTCCTGTCCTTCACTGGTCCATGCATCAGTCTTTGTGAAGAGTCCTAATGTGCATTTAACATAACACAATTTTTTGAATACTCAAACCTTTTTATTCAACTGTGCAATTACCTCAAGCTGCAAAAGGTCTCGTTGTAGTGAGCAGCAATGTGCAGTTTGCAAGGCCATTTTTTTTCTTCTGACACATGGTGGTGATGATGATGGTCGAGCTCATTAGCTGTCAGCTGTCAGCCTGTAAGGCCAAGTGTTTGCGACTTCTTTTTAATGTATTTTTGAAAACAGCAGGAGTCTATGACTCTGAGCAAACCTGGAGCAAATTACACAGTGGGAGAATTTATTTCTGACTGTGACAAACTTGTGTAATTTTGACTCAGAAATTGGAAAAAGATAAACACTGGTGTGTTGTTATGCTTTGAGTTAGGTTAATCAAATACAGAAAATAATTGAGGAAAAGTTATAGAATTAGATACACTTTACCAAATGTCCCTGTAAACTTACAGTACAATTCAGGAGCCTAAATTTGGCAGCCTTTAATTATATTAAGCAACAGTTTAGTACTACTATAAAAGGCACATAGTCAGACAATATGTTTTACAGGCAAAATTCTATAATCTGCAGCAAAAAAATAACAGTGAGAAACTGGTATCGTAATACACAATAACAGTGTGTTATTGAAAAAACGGTATTATTGAATAAGAGTGAATCTATTAAAAAAAATTACAACACAATGTTTTACAGTGTATTAAGTAGAACAATCACAAAAAATAACATTAGGAGTTACAGTTAGAGTTAACAGGTAAGGTGTTATTCTACATCTTACCCAACATAACTTCAGTCACATCTACAACAAAGCCTGCTACTGAAAACAAAATGACAGCATGGAATAAGTATCTTACCATAAAGGTAATAGTAATAGGTAAAAGTATATCTACTTCAACAGTTTTGTACTGTAAAAATACAACAACAAAAAAAGGTTAGTCCACAGTGAACCTCTTTGTTATTACTAGCCAATGTCTGCGTTCATAATAACCAATAAATATCGATATCAATAGATATCGGTATTGGGCTTCAAAATCCTATATCAGTCGGGATGCTATGTTTGTCTGCCTTTACATCCTGAAGAAGATGACGACGGATCCATACAAGAAAAATAAAAAACTATTGTTAGTATTTTGATGACATCCATTGTAACCACCATAATTTTTACTAAAAATGGAGAAAGAATAAGAAAATATAGAGAAAAGAAGATAAAAATACTCCAGTAGAAAATGCTTAACGGTGTAACAACTGTAAAGTACTACAGTGACTATTTTTTATTTTAGAAACATTAAAGTAAGTCACTACGCTACTAGTGATGGGATTTCCGGCTCTTCTTTTTTTTTTCGGCTCACTAAAAAGAGTGAGCTCCAAACCGGCTCTTCAGGTTGTTTTGTTGCTTTCATTAATTTATTATTAACAATAATATAAAATTATGCGCAAAAGGAATTACTAATGTAAAAAAAAGTGGTCTTATTTATATATGTTTATATATAAATATATGCGGTGGCCCCTAGAGACAAAACATGTACAAACTCCAAAACACATTTCTAGCATTAACTGAACTTCAAAACAGAGCTACCTAGATCACTTAAATTACACAATTGAAAGCATATGTGTATTGTTTATGTATTTATACACAAGCACTCATATATATTCAAAGAATTTTTTAAAAAGTGTTCATTTACCTGTTACTACCACACACCAAATCCCATCTTTGGTACTTGCTGGCTTGTGTAGCCACTAGGTAACAAAAGCTAAACACAGTGCCTAGCATCCTGGAGCACTACTGTTGTCTTTTTTACGTGTTTTGGAGTTTATACGTGCTTCAGGGTTTGTACGTGCTTCAGAGTTCGTACGTGTTTTGGAGTTTGTATGTGCTTTGTCTCTTGGGGCCACCGTAAATATACTTTTATTTATTCACTCCACATAAAATGTAATAAATAAATAATAATACAAAAACCAACTATTCACATTTCAACTTTTAACTATTTACATTTTCAGCTTTTTCCTTTTACAAATTTAAAGTAAAACAACACAAAACACTGCAAACCACAACACAATTAAATATAAATTAAAATATGAAAACAAAAAGAAGATGCATATTCTCTGTCATATGGGCCTGCATGAATAAACGTTCTGAATCCTTTATCATCTGCAACTGAAACTAGTTGTGGGTGATTACTATTGCTTTCTAATGTGACGTTGTTGTCCCTGGTTCTCTTTATCTCTCTCTCCCTGCTGCTCTGTTCCTGCGCTACTGCAAGTGTAACTACCGCCCCTCCCCCCTCTGCCCAGCGCAAAGCACAAGGCTCGCGTGCGGAGTGACGCAGAAAAAAAGTGTGAGAGAGAGGGTGAGAGAAAGAAAAAAACCCCACCGCTCGCAATAAGGAGCCGGCTCGCGTCGTTCGCGGCAAAGAACCGGCTCTAAGAGCCATTTCGTTTGCGACCAACACATCACTATACTTTATAGTATAAGTGCTGTAATCTTGAACAGAAGTTTCCCATTTTCAAAATATTACAATGAGAAAACATTGGTTTAATATTCTTAATTACTGTAATCTACAATAATAATTTCTCACGTAAAAATAGTCATAGACAGTTTAGTACTTTAAAAGTAATACAGAAAATGGTAGGTACTGTAGGTGCATCTATCATAATCTGCCACTGAGTTTCTTAAAGAAAAAACATCACTGTATGAAACAACTGTGTCAAAATATTGACAGTAAGACAATGTTATAATTTAACTAGTAGTCTATAACAATAGATTCATACTTTAAAATATAGTAATAGCAGTAGTAGTAATAGTCTGCCTACAGCAATCTATAGTTTTCTATTGTGAAAACAATATTACTCTATAAATACTGTATAAAATGACCGTGTCTTACTATAAAAAATATTACAGTAAATTGTTATTCTACATTGTACCTACCCTAACTAGGTATTGTACTGGAAATGCAACATTAAAGCATTAAACAAAAGGTTCAGAGGACAAAGTAAATGTTACTGTCATTTTCAATCCAAACTATAATAGTTTAATAATGTAAAAAGAATTTAGGAACTGTATATTTTTATCTATATTCATTACTTTTGGTGAACAAGGTATCGGTCTGTTTGTTCTCACCCTGAATTCAGCTGCTTGTCTTTCTTGGACTATGACAGGACACCAGGTTTTATCACAGATAGAGACGCCCTGTATCTGTGCAGGGTACTCCTCACACCAGAGCTGCTGTACTTAAATTTAGAGCTAAACACTGACTGGATATGATGTAATTAATCGCAGGAGTCTTGGTCTTGGGGCCCATTACAAAACAAATATGCTGGAAACTAAGCAACACATCAACAGCAATCAACACTGATGTTGTAGCATAACTAAAATAACAATCCTGATGAATCTAAATTAAGGACTTTTAAATATAAACTCAAAACTGCCTTCAAAAACCATTGTATTATATTTAATTTCTTTACTTTATGGACCAATAGCAAGCCTTTATGTAACATGATGATTTTACGCAGATAAATTAAATATGGGTTCATTTCTAATGTCAAGAAAAAAACACTGTAATATACCATAAGCTCACAAGCATCAGCATATATATTTGCAGTATAAAATGTACTGTGTTGGCTGAAATTTGAAATATTCCATTACATTAAAACAAAATATTGATAACCTCTTTTTTTTTCCATCAACTCAAAACAGTTTTTTTTACAGCGTCATAGCTGCCAAAATAAAACCACAATAAAGCTTAAACATTTTATTCTGTCTGTACAAAAGGAAATATAAACAACTTATAACAAAGATATGGCGTAAAATTTGAACATCATGCATTAATTCCTGCCATCTGCGTAGTGCTCTCTGAAATCTATATTTCACTCTCTGCGACCTCTCCTGATCTGCGTCATCAATCATTCAGCCAGAGCTGGTGGCACGAGAGGGCATCTGAGAGTGAGGGCGGGGGGGG
>NW_024582400.1:2577597-2581139 GCF_018398535.1 Haplochromis burtoni
ACTTCAAAGGCAGGTCGGACTCGGCCTGTCAGAGTGGCACGGCTGAAACAGCATTGTGTTTGCACAACAATGGAGAGCCATTACAGCAGAGACCGTTATCAGCCGAGGGGTACCAGGGACGGTTCCTGTCTCATTGTGATCCATCGGAGCAGATTGTGTTCAGGAGCAAGTTTAGACTAAACATATTAGGGCGTAAGAAGACACACCTGAGGCTTATCTGATGGGAAATGGAAGTGGCTACAATATCCCTCGCACCCCCCCTAAAAAAAAGCATCCTGCCGAATCTTTAGATTGCGTCAGTGGTTTGTATTTCTGTGTGTGTGTGTGTGTGTGTGTGTGTGTGTGTGTGTGTGTGTTTGTGTTCTCAGACCTGCCTTTTACAGTATATTAAGTCAGTTTGTGTCAGGATGTAAGTGTATATAATGGCCCTTACTTATGTGGGAGTACTGCTTAAGTGTGATTGTCATTGTCATGTTTGTGTCAGCGTGTGTGCCTTTGTTTTCTGAAGACAACACGCGGACCAAAATCCAAGAGTATCTCTCACGGAAAAGTCAGTGTGACATCTTTTAATGATAAAGCCGCAGATGAATTGTTTATGGTGCTTTTATGGGTGTGTATTACTTTGTGCGTGCTGTTTGGGGGGGGGATAGCTGGAGTGAATAATTCAGAGAAAAAGCCGTTTGTTTTCAGGGGGCGAACGCAAAGACACATCTGAAACATATGGGAGGAAATCACATTGAAAGCAGTGAGCAGTAAATTAATGGTAACAGATGCCAAGATGTCTGGCTAGTGTGCTTTTTTTTTTGGTCTCCTCTTTGCTTTTGTTTTCTCCGAGAGCTCTCGCATTCTTAATGTTGAGAAATAATACAATTAGGACTTCCTCCTAGCGTGTGAAGTTGGACATTGTCACTTCTTCCTCTGGTACCTTAGCTCGGGTATCACCCCCCACCACCACCGTTGTTTAATTGATTTTAATTCACTCGTCGCAGATGATGCCATAAATTATTGACGCTACCTTGATGATGCGGGCTTGCTTCACTGATGAGATGAAACAGAACCGCTGTTTCCTGCATCTCACCCCTCACTCCCAGAGAGGAGAATATCTCGGCATATCAGAAATATGTCTAAGCTTCAGCAGTGTGTGTACGAGGGGGTGGTGGGGTTGGGGTGGAGGGGGTTGGCCTATGTCCAAGCATGAGATGCAACAAAGACAACCTTGCTCTTAATGGCACATATCTGGGAGATGGAGGAGCCCGATACATGAAAGCGCTGTGATCATTACACTGATAGCAATTATCCTTCAGGAGGCTCTAATGGCAGCAGGCTCTCTCACACACACACACACACACACACACACACACACACACAAAGACAGCGACAAGCTTGCAATCAAGGGTGGCGGGCAATTAAATGCAATGCTTTTTGGTGAACCTTTAACGACGAACAAAGCCTGACGAGGAGATTTAATAAAGAACAAAAGGAAAAATCAGGACAAGAAAGGGACAAAGAGGAGGGGAGAAAAAAAAAGATATTAATGTTGTTTATTAATCTATTCTTAATGTGTTGCGGTGGACTGATGGGGGGAGGGGGGGGGTCTCTGGAGTGGAGCCGTGGCTTTGCTTTGGCAGCAGTATGATTGAGTGCAGGGGCCAGTGTGTCAGAGGGACAAAAACAACAAGGTAATTAAAGCTTAAAGCGTGCCGTTTATGCTCCGCCATCCGTGACAAGCGTAAGGTGTCTTCCATCCAAGCCCCCCGCCAACACCCCCGCACCCCATCCCACGAATGAAAAATAAGTCAGGTAATTGTCATTGTGCACTGCATGTCATTATTTATTAAACGGGTAATTCATCTTCATGGAGACGGCAGAGGAAAGCAGGTAGGCGCTGGTTTATCTGTCGGGATTTTACAGGAGAAATGACAAACATACAAACAGCGAGAAGCGTTGCTCACTATTACACTCCCTTGAGGTTGTGTGTGCGCGTGTCTGTGTGAGTGTGTGTGTGTGTGTGGTGGCGATGGAGAGAGTGGAAAGTCACCACATGGAGAGAAATCTTTGAGTTAAAGTTTTTGAAGGCATCAGCAACACCCCCTCGTCTCTCACACACACACACACACACACAAACACACACTCCTTTTCCACAGTATATTTTTTTCTCAAAGTGGGGCGGGTTGACTAAAGAGAACGCTCCCCGTTGTTTTTCCTCGCGCGGTTACAAAGAGGCGCGTAAAAAGTTACAAGGTTGTCCCCCGTGGGGTTAGATTTCAAACAGCACCTGTCAAAGCAGATGGGGCATTTAAATAAGAGTCTTTAAGAGGTATTTGTTACAGCGGAGCTCAGGAGTACCTGCTGTGCTCGCCGATGCTTTTCACGGCTGTCGTTGCTCTCACAGAATCTGTTTGCTGTGTTTGCGGGGATAAACATCACATTAAAAAAAAAAAAAAAAACACAAAAAAACCCACTGAGGCTACAAATTACAAGAGAGAAGACTGCATTTATGTAACTGCTGAGGCGATGGAAGCCATGTCTGCCAGTACTACTGTGCGTGCAAGTGTACAGGAAGATGTATTACATGCATTTCCATGTACATATGGATGCTTATATTGTTACTAAAAGCTGGAATCTAAAAGACAAGAGAAAGAAACTTAGGATTTTTTAAAAATGTGCACGGATGGAAGCGCACGTATTCACAGAAAGGTTTTGCAGAAAACTTTCCAGGAGTTTAAAAAGTGCATTTTTTTTATTGTCTTGAAGGCTGGACAAACATCAAATTAGAGGCTTGAAATCTTTAAATATTTTTGAGTGCTGTTCGCAGCGGAGTTAACACCCTCCAAATTCTAAAGCACACGCTGGTTTTTGAAGATGCCCACCGCAGCGTCCTGACGCCAGTCGGGGCCTCGGCCTCAGTGTGAGCGCACACCTGGCAATTCAGGCCAGTCTGTGACTAAACATCACCCCTGGACAGATGTGTCCTCGCAGCCAAAGTGGTGTCCTCAGAACAAACAAACGCAACCACCTATAAGACTTGGAGGACTCCTTGGAAGCTTCAGTTAAAAGAGGTCAAAATAAACAAAAAAGTCAATCCGTGACCTTTTTAAGTCAGGAACACCGGAGTCTGCTTTTGTTTGGTATCCGCGGCGATGTCTTCTGTCCACCCCCCCATGAGAATATAAATTCATGTTCATAGTAAGACAAAGATTTCTTGAAAAATATGTTGGAAGACTTGAAAGAACAACACCTTGACCACGAATTTGTGGTCTAGCAGACGCCATTGTTGTAGTAGCAGCACGTCATCGACAGGTTTTATTCCTGTTTTTCAAAAAAATCATCATAACTAACACATTATTATTATTATTAATGCTATTACTCCTAAAGGTTCTGTTATTACCTTTTGTGGCAGAACTGTGAGAGATATTTTAGCATGACTCCTGTATGTATCATTAATCAGTATTAAACACTGTGTTGTATTACTATGTTTTACCTTTATTACTTAAAAAGTGTGTGTGTGTGTGTGTGTGTGTGTGTGTGTGTGTGTGTGTGTG
>NW_024582400.1:2581159-2639326 GCF_018398535.1 Haplochromis burtoni
GGGGGGGACTACAGCTAAATACTGGAGCAGTGTACTAATGTCAATAAAGGTGCACTCTACTTTTTCGTCTACTGTTTTCTCCCCTCACCCTCAAAAGGTCATGGTGGATACCTGCCCCACCCTGAGCCCGGATATTTCTAGCAGCGGATTCTTTCATTCCACTTTTGCCAAGTGCTTGGTCACAGGGAGTGTGAATGTTGGGGTTTCTCTGTATTATTGCAGGGCCTTTACCTTACAGGATAAAGCACCTTGAGGTGACTGTTGTTTTGATTTGGTGTTACATAAATACAATTTTTATTTTATATTTTAAATATAAAATAGCAGTTCATGTCAAACCAATCTGTGACCACATTTAATTTGCTTCTGTTTGATTTGTTTCATTGTGCTGTTTTTTTTTTGCCTTTTATTTTTTTTAATTTAACTATAGAGGTGTAGATGTAAATAAGCAGTTTTATTATAATCTGGATTTTTCACATCTTATATTGTTGGTGCGTTGATATCCATTAACATTACAAAAAAAGACTGGATTGAAGTTAGGCTCTATGTTCCTAGTTGTTACTGGGACAGGTTATATTGAGACATGTCACTTCAGACAGGTAACATGACATTTTTTAAATGTGCAAATAATTTATATTTTCCTTAAAAATCTCAAGAGAAAAGTGTTTTTTGTAAAAACAGGCAGATTTGTGACTGAATCAATCAACTGTTGCAAATGTGTGGCTTCATAGCTGTGCCGGCTGGAAAATCAAGCAGCGCAGGGTTCTTCTAGACCGCACCTGGTAAAGCAGGTGACCCATATGCTAAAAGGCTACTGCAGGGTTTGAGTCCACCCCAGTCTGTTTTCTCCTAGAACTGTCTATCTGCTGGTATAATAAAGGCAAAAAAAAAAAAAAAAGAATTAGCAGAACCTAGATTAGCATCTTTACTTGGACATTGTAAGTAATCTGCAATATTTTAATGAGCAGAAACAAACCATATGGACGTGGTGACATCTGAAAACTTACAAGCTCTCACAAACAGAAATAAATAAACTAAGTACTTTTTGAGCATTTGCAGAGAAGGATCTTCTTGTTTCTTCTTTGTAAAATGATGCATTTTTTAATCATAATAAAAAGGTGTAAAGCACAAAAGTCTCCTGTCTGCCACATCTATTTATGACTCCGCCACCACTTCAATCTCCTAAGATGGACGTAGAGAGATAACTGTTATCTCTCTACGTTCAACATCGCTGCAGTGAATGGGCGTCGTGGTGCGATGCAAGTGTCGTGTTTTATAAATGAAATATCAGAATTTTTGTGCCAGTTGATGAATTAATTTGTTGTTTCAGCACTCATCACTGCCACACATCACTCTATACTAAACTTAAGTCCTACTGTTTGCCTCTTTTTTGACATCATTGTTGATAAAATCAGGGAACAAGTAGAGGAAGAAGAGGACCGTGGCTGACAGGCCAAGGAGTTGCCATGTTTGAGACTGATCCTCTCATGAGATGACGCTCCTGTCAAACTGGCAGCCCGCGTGCTTCATCACTTTGCACCCCGCGTTTTCCTGGGGCTGTGACCACCAGGGGACCGTGCACACGTAGCGGGGGGTCACTGTGTGATACTCCGTCCCCTCCCTTACCTTCCCGCCTATCGCCACAGTACCACACAGCTTTCTTGCTCCTTCTGTCATTTCCCTCTCTCCCTCTTTCTCTTTGGCCCTTCCCATCTTTCCATCAGCAGGAATATAAGTAGAAAAAAATCGGGGACGCCTTCTTGTTTTTTCGCATGCTAAACTTCATTCAGATTGTCAGACACTTTGGAGCTGACAAAATGCTTTCTCCGACTCCCCGTCATTCCCTCGGCTGTCACAGGAGATAATAAATAAGAATGACTCCTGCGTGGGCGGAGGCAGAAGGATCCAGACAGAACATCAAGAGATGGACAAAGTGTTTGCAGAGGCCTGTGGGGAAACTCGGGTTAAAACCACACGTCAATGTATACGAAGGCTTATAACGCGAATAGGCAATGTGACAAAGAGTTAAAGGGATGGCAGGCCTGTGTTCCAGATAATAGGACAAGCTGTCTAGAGTTCCCACTTCCTGCTTTGCTTCGGTCAATCAAGGCCTAATGTGGTGGCTGTGCAGCCGACTGGGGGTTTTAGAGTGGGGTGGGTGAGCAGATAAACTAAATACAGCCTCGCCACACAGGCCTCGCCAGACACCGGCTGTATTTACAACTCCAAACTTGAGCTTTAGAAAGGGCAACAACTTCGGATAATGAAGTCAAAGTCATCCGTCAAAAGAACGAGGAACCCAGCAAAAAGAAAAAGGTGAAGCACAGAAGTAGAAATCAGTGGTAAATCCGGCGACATCAACAGCCACATGAAAGAGACACAAACAACAGAATGCCCTTGCTTTGTGGGGGTTTGCAATACTTTACGAGTGAAGGACAATTGGTCCTCGGTGTAAAGTGAGCGCTTGGCTTTTAACGGACCTCTGCATGCCAAGTCCTCAGCAGGCGAGGCTGGGGACGCTACCTTCGCTGTCATTCAGCCCCATCTCGTCGACTAATCTTCTTGGTGCAATGAAAGAGCTTAACAGCTTTGCAACACTATCCCTCCCCAAATGTCATTATCACAATGTACTGCGCCGACCGACCGTCTCAACCGGCTCCCTGCTTATCGTTTTCTTCATGGGAAGTTGAAGGCAGGCGTCCGCTGACATTCACCAAACTCTCTCTGCAGCACTTGTCCTTAGCGCGCCAGACAAACACATTCACAGAACATTATTCAGAAGTCATTTCTGTACTTTTGAGTTTATTGCTTGTGTGCCTGTCTTTGTTGCGTGCTGAACTCAGTGTTTGTACATAGAGCCAGACCTCATTGAAACATGACATTAGTGTACTAAAAAAAATACTGAAAATACTGAGCCTAATTCATGGAAAGTTAAATATATAATTATGTAGTCACACATAAAGTATCAATCCAATAAAAGGCATTGCATTCTGCTAATATATTTCACTTTATAATGTGAAATCCAATTCAATTTTATTTATTTATCACAACAACAGTCACCTCTATGTACTTTTTATTATGAGGTAAAACCCTTCAATAATACAGACAAACAGATATAAGGGTTTGTCAAAAACAATCAGACGATTTGTATTTTTTAAAGGGCATAGAAGCTAGTGGTAAATGTTAAAAGACATGGCTAATTATAAAGTTTTACCCACAAAATGTTCACAGATACCAAAGGTTTCCCTCTCTGGACCAGACAGCATATGGTTATACAACAGTCAAACTCATCCCATACTGTTGTGAGCATGTCTGGAGTCCCAGCAGTTGTTTTGCTACCTGCCGACAACCACGTGAAACTCATTAATCTGGTGTTTCTAACAGTACATGTTTCACTCTTTACTGGTCCACATACTCTCAGCACAGTGTAGCAGCGTTGCATCACAGCTGATGCCGGGGTGGGCTGGTGGTGAGTTATGTGCTGTCTTCACTTTGCTAACAGATAGCTAGCAACAACAGCATAAAAGCACTTTGACATCTGAATTATTAATAATTCAAGTTTGAATGAAACCCCAGACTCTGTCCTGTAGATTTACACATTTTTCATGTAGTTCCATAGGCCCCACCCACTTAAACTCAACATGGGCTGCAACTGCATCCCTGTAAAGCACACATTAAGTGACTGCAACTGCTACATGCTACATACATATATAATGAATTTCTGAGGTACTGAGATTAAAAGTATTATAGTAATACTATAGTAATTATTTTCTCTCCATGTTTTTTCAGGTTAGCAATTAGTTAGCAAAGTGAAAACAGCGCGTAACTCTGCCCACCTTGGCATCAGCTATAGCATGTAACTGCTATACTGTATATTGTCACATCATTTTTACATTATTCCAAGCACCTTTTCCTCATTATTTCCTCTTCAAAAATCTAACCTCGTCTGACCTCGACTGATCTGTCAGTGAAGAGATATATATTTTGGGCTCTCATTGTGGGCAGCTGCTTGAAAATTATGTGTTTGTTTATCGTGGGAGTTACGTTCTAAAAATAACCTGCGATAGGTGAAATCTCTGAAGTAGCCAACTTTATTTTTTACAATAACTATAGATGCTTTAAGGCTGTAAAACCCCTCACTACACACTTTATACACTTTTCTCAGACAGGCATGAACATTTTCACACTTCAATGGTTTAAATACTTTCAAAGTTCAAACCTTCATAGAAAAATAAATCCAGTATTATTGAATGAAACCAAAGGCACCCGCGGTTGCCTTTGGCGGTGCAAAAGTTACATCGACATCGTTGTGTTTAACGGGGAGAAAACAAACATACAGTACAGCACTTTATGTCTTGGCAAGATTTATGTAAATTTGACAAGCTGAACGCATTTTGTACTGGACAGGAGATGCGGCTGACAATGATTGACAATGGTCTACAGCCAATCAGGACGCAGAACACAATGCGCTGTAAAAAAAAATAAATAAAAAATTGCACCAAAAAAAAGTCAGCGAAACAGTGAGGCCACAAAAGCTGAACCGCGTTATTGCGAGGGACCACTGTATATTTTTACGTGTTAAAGACTTTTTGTGCCATAACTTTATATTTTATGCAATCTGAGTGGAGTATAACAACAGATATGAAGTTATCATGTATCCAGTGTAAGCTGCAACACTACAAATTTAGGACTTGCTCCAAAAGTGAGTCAGGCCCTATAGACTCCCATAAATATCCCACCTTACACCTGTTTTAACTGGATAATGAAACAGATTAACATGAGCGGGGCTGCTGTGACTGAGAGATAGTCGGCACTTACCTCTTAGGCTTTACCTACACTAATTCAAGTCAGTGACCTGAATCTCTCAACTATGGTTGTGCTGCTGGCACCTTCTGGCATTTTTTAATTAAAATTCATATAAATTATAACATCAGCACGCTGTCCCACTTACCATTATTTTTATTCAGTTCAGTTTATTCAAGTTCCGATCTGTGCGACCTTCACAATCAGTAAGATTCAGCCAATTAGGGATTCCTGGCTACTAGACATCTCACACGTGCATAGTATCAAACAGGTGATGATTCCGTCATCGAGTCTCCAAACAACAATTAACATCCACATCTCCTATATATTCTAAAAATATCACTTAGATCCAAAATTAACACAAATATAAAACCAGTTTACAACAAATATTTATGCTAAAGTCAATTCCGTGATGTATGGTGTTTTTTATACAATTTACATATCAAACCAAATACAGCTCAAAAAATCAAGGTCATGAGTACAAGTTGCATCGAACATCATGTTTCATGTCACACTTTTATGTTCACTTATTCTCTGTTTTAATTTCCGTGTAGTTTTACTGATATATGCAAGACTACAAGGGGAACGTATCTTATGTATCACATGAGTAAATGCACATGTAATCACATTGTTAATTAAAAAATTTTTACCGGTATGTGGATGTCAAAAGTATGTAGTTTTACTAATGTTATGATTCTGGGTGCCACATCGATAATTTTAATTTCCAAAGGGACTCAAGAGGGTTTGACATGGATGACTATCGCGTATCAGAGTGAACCAGGTAGCCCTTTAAATTTCATCCTCATTTAAATGGAGGATGAAATTTAAAGGATTACTCCACTGAGTGAAATGCAGCTCCAAACCATGACAGGGCCTGTTTTACAGATGGCTAGATGGCCAGTCATAAATGTCAAATTTGGGTTCATCACTCCACAGGACATCTAAAAATGTCTTCTTGACAGCCACCCTTCCACTGAGACTATTTCTGATGAGGCTTCAGTGAACAGTAGATGATCAGCTGAAGGTCCAGATGCATCTCTCAGGTCCTGTGTCAGGTCTTTGCTGGGTTTTCTTTCCTGTTTATTAGGGTCATGACATTCAGGTACTGTTCATCTGCCTGTAGATAGTTTTGTAGGGCTGAAACGTCTTCTTTTCTCCTCCACTTGCCCATTTTCCTCACACTGTGCACAATTCTGAGATATTTTTCAATGAATAGCTCTTTGGAAATCACCTTGGAAGTTAGTGCAAGATCCTTATTTTACGTGTGTTAAAAAGAAGCAGAAGCAGCCCTTGTCTAAAGAAAAACCTTGAACAAGCTTTAGAAAATGGAAAACTTTTGCTCCACCTTAAAGACCACCTCAAAATTTACGGGCCTATTTGGCTCCTTGGAAGCGTAACATAAAGAAACGAGAGGTGGCTCCACACTTTTGCACAGTACTCTAAAGCCTGTGAGCTTCCTACAATACACACAGTGCACATGCATACATCTCACTGATGTCTGGATGTGCATTGTGTTGATGGCATATTTCATCCGGATGAGGACGTCTTTCTTTACGACGGGTCCCGGCGGGGAGCCACCGATCTGCCGCTTGGTCGTGATCTCCGAACTCTTTCTCCCCGCTCACTTCACTCTTTGTTTACTCTCACACAGAGTTGGTGATGAGTGCCCAGCCCCTCCTCTTCCTCGCCCACCTACCCACCACCCACCACCTCATTACCTCCTCTACCTGATGGGCCCACTCCTCTTCCCTCCTCCCCCCCTCGCTCCCTCTCCACTTTTATTTATATATTTATTTATTTTACCCCGGCTTTGCGGGTTACCGTTTTTAATATCATCGGTGAAACATGATTATTACCTCTTAATGCTGAAATTACGGGGGCATTCTTTTTGTCATCCTCGCCGTTGCATTTTTCCCGCGTAGCACCCCGTGGCAGGAACATCTTTATCTCCCCATGTGCTCCTAGTTTTAAAACCTTTACCCCTGCTGTTTGAAAAATATTTCTCATTTTCCTCCCCCATGGCGTGGAGAAATCCCCATAGGCAAACCATTAGTGATCTTTCTGCCTTTCCCAAACACTTATTACTATCACCCGCACTCCTTGAGCTGCCTCATTGGCTTTTGGTAAATTATGCAAATAAGGTGATGTTCGAACATATAGTTTTTCTGTTTTTCTGCAACTGCGCAAGTTTGCACAGCCTTCCACCGAGCAGCCGCGGCACCATTAAAGTGACTGAGCACGTCAGCAAGATTTATGCATCAGTGACAAATTATAATGCTTTGTCGCTAATTTCCCCGCTGCTTCTTCAACGCACAGGTTTAGTTATGTGTTTGCCTTTTGGGGAGGCCTTTGGTTGTGAGTTTTAGTGTTTAGTAGGGTTTTTTTCTCCCTCTCTCTCTGCATATCAATGTGTCACTTCACTTCACATCTGCAGAGACAGGAGGCTGCAACCCAAGCGAGTCAACTGTGGTGTTTGACTCATTACAGACAATATAAAATCTATTCTGGAGTTTCACTTTTCTTCATGAGATTTGTCAGAGTGGCTCTAAAGCAGATAGAGGGGCGAGGAAGGGTTTAACTTTAAGATGGCACATTTTAGGGTACCTGCAGCTGTTTTCACATAGTTGAATGTTACATGAGAGGTAACACTGAATTCCTTTGCCTTGCTTGGAAGGTCCAAGGTAAGGTAAAAAACCTATTAATGTAATTTATTTATGAAAATGAATTCAATAAAAAGCAAAGGTGTTCATGTGCACAAAATGCAGTACCTTACTGAAACATGACAGCAGGGTTTTAAACTCAAACTTGATCTACACGGGGTCGGACTGCATGATAAGCTAGCTTTATCTTTTATATTTAATTGTCAGTTAATTAAAAATAATATTGAACTACTTTCTTTAAAAAAACAGTATGTCTTATTACATGTGCATTACATCTCAAAGTGGAACAAATATGCAAAGATCTAGAAATAACTATATTTTTTATAACATTTCTGTTACACTTCTCACACTTTGCAAAGCCACCCATTGGTCTGTATTGGAAACCCTGACACCCGAGCTTTAGCGGTATGTTGTAACCTCTAATGTACTTCCTTTCTTCCCTTGTGGTTTGTACCTTACTGAGACAAATATTGAACGTCTGGTGGCAATTTTGTACCTTAATCCAAAAGTGGCCTTTACAAAAGAAGGGAACACATGGTTCGGATTCCTCCATCAGCTGATGGGTGACCATGGAAGAGCAAACAGAGAAGGGCAATAATAATATCTTTTATTATAAGTAGTGTTGACTCATTTTTAAAAGGACAGGAAACTGCTCAACGTCCACATTACATACTAGAAAGAGTATGTCATTGCAGAGCTGTTTGAATCAACACACGGTTTGGACTCAGCTGACGGAGAGGTTATCCAAATCACCGACTGTGGAGAATTATTGGTTCCTGAACACCCTCTGCACCATACACTGGACATGCAGCTGAGCACTTTCTCTAACACTTTTTTCAACTGCAGTCACACAACAAAACACACAGAAAATATTTACTACCTCTTACCACAATGCCTGCATTCATTTTTAAATTTAAACTCCTTGTTCATATCATATTATATTTAGACTGATTAGGGTCTTTACTTTGTGGTATTTTCCTTTTAATTATCTATAAGGTTAATTATTCCAACCTTTGACATAATAAACTATTGCCTGTACCCTTGGCCAACTAAGAGCCACCGAGACCTCTAAAATGTGTCCGAACCCAGATCCAACCTCTGCACTGTCATGCTGCCACATTACAGAACAGATAAAGCTGTCTAAGTGTATTAGCATTTCTTTCTTAAGATCACAATGGGAACTTTGTGTGCATGCTGAACCTCAAATTCTTTTCTGGGAATGAATCCTTTTTCTGTTGAGATGACCAGCATTAAAGCTGAATACTGTACGCTGCTTTGTTTTACATTTTATTGCCTGCTGGGGAAACTCGCACTGCTTTCTGAATGCTGCTGCTTAGTAACCATCTTTGTATGTATGCAGACTTTCTCATGGGTTTGCCTTTATATATAAATCTGTAATTGAGCTGCTTTTCATTTTATCTACATGCACGGACAAAAACATAACCATGAATGGGGAAAACAGTGTGAGTGGTTTTAAAGTTGCCCTGAAATCTATTTCAATTTGTACCTTGTTTAATTGTAATAGTTTAAAAAGCTTTTAAACATACTTCCCTGTTTGTCCTGAAATTATCAGAAGTGGTTACTATGGGGGGAATTCATTGCATGTTATCTGATAGCTGTAAATGGATTTACTTTTACTAAAAGTAAAACCAGTCTGATAATGAAATTCATATTTTACCTGATTTCTTGATCTAGTGAACAAACCCTGACCTACTATTTATGTCGTTTTCAGAAGAAACTGTATAAATATGAATATTGGGACCACATATGTGTATATGTATCTTTCTTGGTCTTTAAAAGGCTGCACATATTTACCTTGAGGTCCAGTAATTAGCCCTGACCAGGAACATTTGTGCAGACTCTATTTTTAGGTGCACAAATAGACTTTTTTACCGTACCCCTCTTTCGGGAAGTGAAGCACATAAATATTTCCTCATTTTACATTTTAATAGTCTGAGTGTCGGAAAAACCTAATTGAAAAATCACATTAAGCATAGATGAATCCTGTCAGAGGGGGATCCAGCATCATTCCCTCTCCACCCAGAGCGAGCAGCATCCCACCTTGCCTTCCTTCCTCTCCTCTCGCTGCATAATTGTTTTTCATTTACTTTGAAAACAGCTAGCTGAAAAGATGGGCCGTTTCAATGAACAGATTAGGGCCTGCGAGCACAAACAAATGACAAATCCCTCTTAACCCTGTGAGCCTCTCGCTCTCCGCCCCCCACAAACACACCTCACCCCGTCAAACATTCGGGCTCTGGCAATGTTATTAAACACAACTTTGTAGATTTACTTCCTTCAAAAGTGCCATTTAACCAGGCGGCGGGCAGGAAGGAAGCAGCGCTGCGAGGGGAATTACAGGTTGCCAGCGTTTCGTCTTTGCGGAGGAGTGACAGGGCCGTCATTTTGCCGGCGGGGCCACCTCCCGTGTTGTTGTGACAACCGGTCATTATACATCGCCGAGATGCTCTCAGCTGCAGGTTTCAGCCCAGATGCAAATGGACGCAAATGGGCTCCGACCGCGACCAAGCTAATAACGTCCTTTTCATCAGCTTTGCTTCCTTTTTTTTGTTTTTTTTTTCCTTTCTGCTCTTCTCTCAGCCTCCTCCCTCTCCTTTCTCCTGTCCCCCCCTCACCCCTACCACACACACACACACACACTCATCCTTAAGGTGCACAGTTGAGAACACACTATCAATAATGTGTTTTGAGACACTTCAGGTTATTTGTATTGAAGTTAAAAATAACTAAAATCTAACACCTGATATTAAGATTAATAAAGATGAAGCTGAGGGATAGGTGGAGTAAAGTGTCTTGCATATGAAATAATTATTGACTTTTTGATCTTTTTTTAACAATTGGTAATTAAGCTACATATTCATTTTCTTTTTTTATGTTCCTTTAACATCTAACTTAAATACTTGGAAGAACATAGAGCTCTAATCTTTTTTGGACATCTTTACCCACGCTATATTTAATGGATGCTCTAAATCTTTATATAACATCTGCATTTTTTTTGGTCTTTTTTCCCCCACCAGTTGGCAAGTAAATAAATGACATTTTATATTTCTTTTTCAGATCACACGTAAGTCAAATAACTTGCTAGAATAGAAGGTTAGGAGGATTGAAAAATGAAGCTTTCAGCTTTTCCCATGCTACATTTAGTGCATGCCCTTAATCTTTCCAAAATAATTTTGTGTACACGAGGAGGAAAGAGGAAAAACACCCTTTTAAAAAATGTCACAGTCCTTTAGGACATGTTGGCGCCGTGTTAGCACCTTTAGGATCCTGGAAATATTAAAACAAGCTGGGATACTTGTCAGATTCATGGGCTGATTCCTGTGTTTCAAGATTAATTTGGCTAAGAGCCAGTGCTAATGCTTTTTATTGTTGTTGTTATTTTACGTAGTCCCCCTTACATGCTAGGGAAACAATTAAGTCTTCATTAAAAACTCACATTTTAAATCACTCTGTTAAAATCAACCTCAAAACCGAGATGAACAGGAGACACTGATATCTGCAAATATCAGGTAACGTATTGACCTATTAGACAGACACATACTTTATTGATCCCACAGGGGACATTCTTGTGTTACAGCAGCATGACAAAGAGTAAAAATACTACAGTCTACAATACACAACAAATAAACAACAGTTAGGGGGTAAGGGGCTTATTCTATGAGAGAGTGTATAATGATATCTTTTCATCCTTAAAAACAAAACTAGGTGTGACCAAACAATCAACAAAAAAAAATCAGTTTAAAATGAAGCAAAAGAAAAACACATTATTTGTAGGTGGAATTTCACATTTTTCTCATCTTCACAAATTTTAATTATGTTACTCTCACAGGATGATAATTATAAAGCTTATGTTAATTTAAAGAGTTCATTCAAATAACAGCGATTTCGCACTGATTACCTGCTCATGCACAATGCTCATTTTGTTGTAAATATCTCATTCTTCTTCTTGTATTTATTTATGGCAATGAGATAAGGCACGCTGAGCCGAGTCTTTACATCCTTTCAATGGTTTACCTGAGTGAACTGCTCATTTCATCTACTAATCCCTGAGCTGTTTCAACACTAACTCACGACCTTCCTTCTCCACTGTCACTGTGCAGGACACACTGCAGAAGTATACACATACTTCTACATCTTGTAATATCGTCAGATTCGGTGTAGGGCTTTTGTTATTTCTTTTTTGTTAATTTAAACCTAAAAATCTGTTGATTAGAAAGCATAAACAACACCAATGCAACATTAGCATGGTGGGACAAGCAGACTTAGGTAACCACATCTTTGTTTAAAGTGTGTGAATGCACACTTAGTTTGACGGGTGTTAAAGTCGTTTCCAGCGTCTCTTTGTTTGGTTATTTCACTTTCTCTTGTTTCTTGGATAAAAAGATGCCATCAAATGGAACCCTGCTTTGTGTTGCTATTTATCCAGAGAGAGGGGGGGAAAAAAGAGAATTATCATATTGCTTTTGGTAATGCCTACTCTCATTCTGGGGGTCAGATTTGATTTGAGTAGTAGTCCATTAGCACAAGTAAAATGCTAGTGTTTTGGATAAACAGAAGCAGCAGGGGACAGCTTTTTGCAGACAGGAACTGTCTTTCTTCTGCAGGTCTTTTGGTTTTAATGGGACAAAATGTGACAGGTACACACAAACCAGCCGCCGCTCAGCAGAGCTGAGCCGCAAAGTTAATATGCAGTGTTTCCTAAAGCCGAGAGCGCGGCACTGCAAACCCTTCAGAGTTAATAGGTCTGTAAGCGATGATTATTTTGGATTGAAAAATCTCCCCTGACAGAGCTGGTGTGGCAGCACAACACTACATACAGTGTTCGGGAAGGTATTACGGTTGTGCGATAAACAGGCAAAAAGGATATACTGCATGTTGTTGTACATTCATGATGAGGTTGAGTTGCTATATTTTTATATTTAAGATGCAGTTGATGCATATTTAAATATTTTGGAGTCCGTGAAGCTGCTAACTTGGAACGGTAAAATGAGTAAAGAAATTGTAAAATTATTGTTAAATTAAGATGTTATACATTTTTACCAGCAAGGAGATTGTGTGATTGGTTCTTTTTTTTGTTGTTGTTGTTTGTGTTTTTTCAGGATTACTCAAAAATGTTAATTGCACATTTTAGTTGATTTTTTTTAAATTATATAACTTTATTTATATTATTATATTTTTTTAAAAGTATATAACTTTATTTATATTATTATATTTTTTTAAATGTATATAACTTTATTTTACTTTTTCACTAATGGTGTGACCAAGCACCACCTTCTGGACCCAATCATTTTTACAAAGGTTCTTCACCATTTGTAACAAAATTGGTCCTTTTGCCCCTTCTCTTTATAAATACATACCACCCAGAAACAAGAAAATGTTGGGACTTTGTATTTTCTCGAAAAAAAAATCCAGATATATTCAATTCATGTAAGGTGTGCGGGGACTTCAAAACCACCACCAGCAAACCACTTTTTTCAGGGTTTCCGTTGAAGTCAAGATATCAAGACCAACTTCTGGTTCAAGACTTCCTGTTCGGTTCAACTTTTTATGAATTCGGATTGGTTTAAAGAAGTTAATTAAAACAAAATAGTGTGGACTGCAGTTTAGCAAATGTAATCATTGGATTGTTCTCCACATGCATTGCAACCAAAGCTTCCTCCAGCATAATTGGAGGTTCCCAGAATCTTTTTTTGCCTTCAGATTTGTACATCTGTAGACCAAGATTATAATAGTTACCCAAACCACATTAAGAATAACATCTAAATGTGAAAAACATTTTAGTAGACTAAACAACACAAATGTCTTTGTTAATTTGGTCAAAATAATAGTCCAAAGTCTTCATGTTTTACTTTGTTATCTTTTGTTAACTTTAAAACTTCAAAAACCTTCCAGATTAACATGTAAGAAAGAGACTTCATTTGTCTTTGTTTAATTTACATGATTTTTTTTTTACTTGAAGAAATTAAACTGGGTTTGTCTGAATAGTAATCATTCAGAAATTATTGAAATTAATATCAAAACTAAGTTTGCAAGAAACTGTCCATCAATCAGAATCCACACAGCGCATCACTAAAGGGGGCAAATATGGCTGCTGTAGCTCACTTGGTTGAGCAGACACACCGTATGCCGAAAGGCTACAGAGGTCTGGCTTTAATTTTGTCCCAGACTGTTTCATGTGTCATTCCCATTTGTTCTTTCCTTACTTGGGAAAGGTTGCGCCAGGTCGTACACCAAGGAGTGGAGGGGTTTCCCCTCATAGCTGAGTAGTTTGCTGTACAAGGCAATGCAAAATTGTGGGGTTTTTTCATGTTCCGTTCATGCATCAGAAACTGTTTGGACATCATTTTTAAGAGATTTTTGCAGACAGTGAAGTTAAGATAACAAGCACTGGAAATATTAGAAAGTCTGTGGCTTTTTCAGGCTTTTCCCGTCCCTGCCTACTAATGTCAACAGAGAACAGACTTTGGCGGATGTTTTAGAGAGTGATATGTCTACGTCACTGAATCATCTGTCTGCATTGCTGTATTATTTCACTCTTCTGAACTTCTTAAATTTGACATTCTTGCAATCATGGCAGCAAAGACTTATATTATCAATGAAACTAGGAATACACCAAGAAGCACTGAGAGAGAGTACAAGCCTCTACCAAAGCAGCTGTCTGGGCAGTTTGAGTCAAATGTGTCATATCTTAAATCTTTATACGTATACGGTACTTTCTATATTTTGACCACAAACACCAACCTTGTAAAAATCATAATTTCTAAGTTATAGGGCTTTTTGTCAAATCATTGAGTTGACCTTGAAGACGGTGGATGCAAGCCAAAATTTAATGGATTGTTAGCATGACCCCGCTCTACAGCCCTACGAAGTGGCAGATGTAATGAACTGAACCGATGTCAAACATATAAAGCTAAAAGAAAATAATAATTTACGTTCAGTCTAAGGCTGATAACCCTTTCTAGAGAGTCGCTAAAGAACAGAATGCCACAAATAAAGGATGCGGTCCTTGGTAATTTCAGTATTAATAAGCTGAATTAGAATTACAAGTCTGTTACGTGTTATGACTTTTGCTTTTTTTGCCGTTTTCGAGCTAAAATACAAAACTATAAAGTTACTACTAGCTGACGAAAACCGAGTTGTTGTTACACATTAACTGAATTTTCTGATGCTTAGCATTTGCATGCACCAACTTTTAAAACTATCTGGAACATGATATGACGGTTTTTTGAGCCATCAGTGCCATTAATCCTAGATGAATTGTGATCCAAAAATAAATAAATAAAAAGGCTATCCGTCAGTAGAGAGAAGGCCTTCCCCTCAAGGGTCTTATCCAAAGTCAGCCCAACATGGGAGGCGTGGATTTAAAGAGCACTGATTACCATTGTGAATTATCTTTTCCATAGCAGGCATGCGCGAGCCGCTTTGAAATGCCACAGTGAGAAAAATCCTCCAAACATGGATAACGCCATTTAAGGAGAAGTCCGAGCTTTATCTCGGCACATAACAAGCCAAGCATTCATAAACTGCAGCTTCAATTAGATAATTGGATTGCTGCTGGAAGATTAATTGCGTATTATTACACTTTATACTTTGTGGGGGCTGGACTGCAGCGTGAACCCGCATCAGTGGACAAGCGCTAGCCAACTCTAATTCATCACACCGTCTTTAAATAAATAAAAAAATCTGATGTTTGATGTCCACAAAGAGCACAAAAGTCTCATGTGTCTTTCTCTGTTACAGATATAAATTTTTGCGGTAGTTAATTTTTGTCTTTACAGGAATCCACATCTAAAAAGGTTAAATTGGGCAATACAGACCAAAGCATAACAAACACCATTATGTCAATGTCCTTGAGAAGATCGAGGCACGTTACTGTAAGGGAAAGAGAGAGAAAATAGGATTTAGGATGTCTGGGCCAGAATTTATACTTCCTTGTTCTGCGATAAAGTGCTTTATAATCTGGAAATAGAGTTTCCTTTAAAATATTACGTTTGAAGGCAGAGGATAGAGGAGGGCCGAGGGAGGCGGAGGAGGGGGAGGAAAAAAAGCAGAGCTCAAAGCAGGCCTCATAATCTAATAAATTGATTTGCAATATCCTCTGAAACTGTGAACTGATAAATGTAGCTTCTCATGTCGCCCCGCCTCGTCCCCCCTGCTCTCTGCGTAATGTGCTTCGGTGCATTGAAAAGACAAAAGGACAGCCCCGCTAGTTTTGAAAACTATTCCGGTCGCCTTAATGTAAGCGCTCATCTGGGCCTCGCCACTGGTCACCCAAGGATTAGTGGATGCTGTTAACTCCTAAGCTCGCTTTCTCTCGTTTCTCTCTCTCTCTCTGCGACCCGCCCTCCCTCCTCTCTCTCTTTTTTTCCACTCTTCTATTCTTTGACCAAACAGTAGTATGCACTCGAGACGAGGCATTAAACAGGGGGTACAGATTATCCTTGGATATGAACTCCCGTATTCTTGGGATTGCTGGACAGCTCTAGCCAAAATGAACAATAAGCATTCGACTCGGGGTCTGCAGCTGGTATCGTCTGCGCTGGCTGATTGCGGCATCACACAAAATAAGATCCGGCGACTTCACAGAGCCGCCACAACGCCACGCGGCCCCAACGTGTTAAAAAATAGAACTAATCTGAGGCCCCTGAGGAGACCCCTCCTGCCCCGCCCCCGACTGACTCTTCAGAGCGGGAGGGGAGATTTACCACCCATGACTCTGCTTGGCGGTTGTGGAAGATACCACCCTACTCCACACCCTAGCCAAAACATTACGGTGCACAAAAGAGGGCGAGAAAAATATAACAAAATGTGATTTGCACCCAAATCCTCTCAAGTCCTCGGAGTGTGGCGCAAAGCGTCTCTTTGCAGGAGCCGAACACATCTCCCACAGGTGCCGCGTCTCCTAATGGCTTATTTATTATCATCGCCGTCAGCCACGTCGTCTTATCAGACGTTTTTGTTCACTCGCGAGGTGTACCTGAGACTCGGGGAGGCCTTTTCGAGGGATTACCGCCAATCTGGACCGGTGACAAAACCGGCGAGAAGAAGCGACTAAGACGAAGAGAAAGACAGCAGCTCTGGGTTTGGCACTCTAGTTTGGACCACACAGATCACCGGGGACCCTCGCATGAAAACATCCTCTTGTCCGTGTATTTAATAAATGCCACTTGACATTGGGAGAGGCTTTAGCGGCATCCCTCCTCTCCACCCTCCTCCTCCTCCATGCTTTGGAGGCATGAGGACTTGCTGTGGATTTGGGCAGTTGGCGGGGCCTATCTCCACACTGGCAGGAAGCATCGGGGATTTCATGGCTGTTTGCCCGCCCTAGTGCTTTTCCTCTGCCTACACGCCCCACTTGGGCAGACAGTTTCATTTTTTTTGTTGTTTTTTTCTGCAGTCTGAGTTGTTTGGATCACAAAGATATTTACATTTATCCCAGCCAGTATATATGTGACCTCTGAGCATGAGGAAATATAATGCAAACACAACTTTTAAGCTTCTAAAGGCACTTTAAAGGAGGAATACAAATGTTTTATTACAGATTTTAATGCATTATAATGTCTACGACATATTTAGCTCTTTCTAGTTCGAGTTATGCGTTTAGAACCTCTGATCAATTTGTCTTACTGCGTGTTTTGTAGCTAAAGAGGTTGGCAAAAACAAAAAGCTTTTATGTTTAAGGATCCCTCTGATCGGAAAAAGCTACCTTTAAATATCCACTTTTTATCATGTGTATGTCATCTACTCCTTTATTTTGGTTATTGTACTTTATTTGTTATCTAACTTCATTGTTCATTAAATTTGGTCTTTTTAAGGCTGTAGTTTCATTTACTTTGTCAATCTGTGGCTTCATGTGATTTCTGTCTGTATTATATACTGCTCTGTCTCATGGGGTTTATCCAGATATGATGACATTTACAATTGTCCTTTTCATGTTCGGGTCTAAGACATATAAAGGAATATGGCTTTTGAATGATACTGACATTTGTAATTATCAAGTAATCTGCTTTTTCACTCCAGTTCTTGTACCTGACCATTTTCAGAGGAAAGCTTTTAAGACCCTTAACGCTGACCTATGAGTAACTGAAGCATAAAAAGGGCCACTAACACAAAGAGATGTGTCTATGCATAACAGAGAACTTAGCAAAGGGTCACTTTGTTATTAGCAGCCTATTACAAAAGCAAGTTTGCATTCCTTTAGTTGTCTGCGAAACTACAGAAACGGCTTTAAAAATGCCAAACACAGATCAAAGACAGAAAACAGTATTCCTAAATTTGTGCGTTTGCGGTTTTATTGTCCGATTAAATAAAAATACTCTTCGCACCATTATGAAGTTTGTTTCCACCACGGAAAGTAAATAATAAATGCATAAAGTATTTATGTATTTATTAAGTTCAACTTTCAGGTTATTACAGAAAATTTTCAACTTACTGACTCTAGCTTCTGAGAGAATAACTAAAACTTGAGAAAATAACCTCAATTTTTTTGTTATTAAGTCGCATTTTGAACTTTTAGACTTACGTTATATTTTACATTATATTCAAATATTTGAAAATCATGAGCATCCCTATTTTTACTCCTTGCTGCTATTTTTACCCTCTCCTCATCTGAATTTTAAACCTTTGATAACATTTTTGCACATTTCACTGTTTTGTTGCTGTTCACGTTCAACGAAACTCTATTTATTGTTGTTTTCCTGCTCTGTGAAACAATTTGGGCTATGAAAGGTGTTGTGTAAATGAGGCTGAGTTCAGCTGGCTTACACATACATCTGGAAGAGATCTGATTGCAGAGTATTTCGGGCACATACCACATGGGTACAAAGCAGTGCCTGGCTTGATTCCCGACTGCAAATGTCATTCCTCCACTAGCTGTTTTTGTCTCTTTAAAAGAAGCATAAAATTCCCCCTGGATAATCTATTTGTGCGGGGTCCCTGAGAACAGTGCTAAGAAGAAAGTGAAACATCACCAGCGCTTAAATCTGCTGAGACAGGATGGCACAATAACAGTTGTTTCAAGAAGCCCGTTTCCCAAAGTGGAGCAATCCAATGACCCCCCCATGAGGAATACTTGGTGACAGTGAGGAGGAAAAACTCCCTTTTAAGAGGAAAAGCTGAGAGGGCTGCTGTTTCCTGTGATATCGTTTAACTATTGTTTCATGCACAGGTGCTTTCAAGCTTCAAAAGAGCACATCATGAGGGTGGGAGTGGGGTTAAGAGGTGCATTATTGTGGCTGCAGGGCTCCAACATCTGCATAGCCTCGGAGAGCATCCAGCCTGCTCGACCAGCCAGCAGCTGTGGCCGCCTCTGCATAGCCTATGGGCAGTTACGCCTGGATTCTGGCATCATTTTTTTTCCTTTTTCTTCTTGTTGTTCTCGCTCTTTGTAAAACTTTTAATGTTCCTATGTGTGTGTGTGTGTTATTTTTTTAATGTGAAAGAAAAGAATAAATAACCGGGCCTCTGTTTTGGCTGCGTGATTACGTCTCTGCGCACCACAGACTGCGCGGAAAATCCAAAATAGTCCCAAACCTGCGTTCTCACACGGAGTACAGCTGGGGTGTGTCAAAGCCCACAGCACCACTAATGCAATGTTTGACTGCCAAACAATACTGAGCCTACACACACACACACATGCTTACACACAGGGAATATTGAGTCTCATCTCTCCAAGGCCGGATGATATCACCCACCCATGCTTCTCCACCTTTTCACACACAATTACCAACCAGCAAAGAACTCTCTTCCCCCTCTCTCGCTCCGTCTCTCTCAGCTGGAATGGCAAACGCTATAATTACAGCAATCACCTCAACACAAGCTGCGCTTCTGCTCACGCTCCGTGGACGTCGGTTCACAGCCCGAGCCGGGTCGCATCGCCTTGTGGAAGATAGGGACCGCCATGATGGATGGGCAGACGCTTTCCAGGCCGCTGGTCATCATCATCAGCTTCCCCCATTTCCTGCTTCGCGCTGACCCCTTTCCTGGACCCCATCAGCCACGGGATGGATCCGGGCGTTCGGTCACATGGGGAGGGAGGGAGGCCGTGTGAGATCAGAGCTCACACAGCAGATTAATGTGGGTAAACACTCCAGGAATTGTCACTTTTCCTGAGGTTACTTAACCGCAGAGTAAATAAGAGTAATCGCAATAATAATACATTTTTATTGGTGCAGCAGTTTTCGCAGCAGAGATAAAGTGCTTAGACAAGCCTAATAATAAATAAGCCCGACACAAATTAATAACAGGAGAAGCAGCTACACGGCTCAGGGTAGGTAAACACTACAGGATTTCCTTGACATAAGCAAACATTTATGAAACAAAAAAGCCCACGAGGTGCCTGATGATGGAGCTGAATATTCATGATGAGCAAAGAGTGCGAGCCCAGATTTCTGCTCATATTCAATGAAATTACTCCCCCTAAAAAATATCTGTTACTGAAAGTAAGAACAAAAAAAAGGACAATTTTTAAATATTTACCTTGGATTACCATCCCTATCATTTCACGCTGGCTGTTATTTTCCCCCCTGACGATCTAAAAACCGCAAACCCCAGCGTGGCATTTATTACCGATACCTTTGTTTTCACTGCAGCGTGAACAACGGAGCAGGTCTGCTCTTATTTGTCTGGGTTTCTCAGGGCGGACGGGAAAAACGCCGTGAGAGAAAAATTACGATATTCGTTTCAATTAGGACGACTCGTCCTCGCTGTAATCTATCAAAGTCAGCCTCCGTTTCCTCCGCAAAATGAAACGCGAGCTCTTAACTCGATGTTGTATAATGTTCTGCGGCCTCCACATGAACTCTGTCCGAAGACAGCAAAAAAAAAGAGTGGATGTGGTGAATTAAAAAAATATTTTAGAAACAGGCTTATTTGGCACATCAGCTCGAACTGATCTGGACGAGTGCTATTATTTCTTACTGGGAACCACACTCTTCCATCCTTCCTCCCATCCCTCCATGCATCCTTCTCCTCACTCCGAGACATGTAATTTGTGTACATGGCCTCTGGTGTTGTTTTAGGCCCGGCTCCAAAGCCACTCTAAAAAGGTATGTGGCTTTGGCGGGGGAGAATAAACAGCCACCTCATTTCATTCTCCCACGTCTCGGGACAGTCGTCTCTGCTCCTCTCGCCCCCACAGCCCGATTCCAAAGAAAAGCACACATAAAACACGGCACTTTGGGGAAATCAAGAGGCAGGAGAGGGAGTCGAGGGCCGAATGGCTAAAAAAGGTTATGGGGTGGATATTGGAGTCGTTTAAACAAACGGCAACACGGGAAAAAATGCAGATACACCAGTCTAGACATCTTGCTTGTTTAATGTTTGTGATTTTTAGGTGCAATTACAGAGGAATATTAGGGCCGTGGGAGGTTTAAAATAATAACAGCGGGGGGAGAAAGGATGCAGGTGAGGGTGTAAACATGTACAGATCTAACTTTCAGCTTTCAATTTATAACTCATAAGGAAAATTGTAGAAAGGCACAAAACAAGCCGGACAGATAAGACTGGTCTGTATTTGAAGCTGTCTTTGTGTTACTGGCTTCATAAACATAAACTGTACAATTATCAGCGCGGGACAGGATTTCTTCACAGATAGCAGTGAATATTTGATCCAAATATGGACCACATCGGCCACATTAGCACTGACTCAGTGGAGCTCGGCTGCAGCTCCGCTTCATGTGAGTGACATCTCAGTCACAAGTGCCAAAAATAGCTAAAATTAGGGCCAAATGAGGCTACTGTTTCAGCTTCTGCTGCGAGCATGCAGGTCAGCCCGGACATGACAACATGTCAGCTGTTAGAGCAGGGTTTCCTCAAAGTGCAGAAGCTTTGAGGAAGTTAAGTGTTTTTCCCCAACTATGAAAGAAAGAAACGTGTCTCTAGAGGATAAATAATAATATAATATACTATTAAGTTAAGTTTGGGGATGCTTTTTAGTTGCATTGTCTGACTTCTTGGGTAATCCTAACTGAAGGCTCAGACAACATAACTGACCAGTTCTGCTCTTGGACCCGCATTTTTAGGATGGTGTAAGAACAACACCAACACAGGGATATCAGATCAGGCAGTCAGGTACCATTTGTATGTGCAGAGGAGCACCGTACAAATGCAGCTGCTGATTGAGTTTGCTTCGTCTGCCTCGTTCCTGGGTGCCTGGTGGGTGTCAAACTCTGTTTATCGTCACTCTGGTCCAATAATTCTACTGCCCGCCTTGCGTGAGCCCATCAGCCTCTGTTCTTTTTAAATCTTAGTGCTCAGCCTTATCTCTGCATCCACCAGTGCAGAGGTTCTAACTTCTACCAATGTCGGGACTCTCCTGTGCAGTTTCATCAGAATCTAACTGGTAAATAGCTTATTACTCACACTCTGTGGTTCACTGAATACCATTCTTCTTCTTCTTCTCACCCTATCGCTAGCATCCTGCTCTGCATGTCTCCCTTCACTACAAGAAGTATTGTTCAGTTCTTTCAGACAATATCACCTTAATGAGATGGTATCATTTATTTAATGGTAATTTAAGGAGCCTTCAATTACATGAGAAACTGTAAAGCTGTTTATAAAAAGATATGAATATGAAAGGTTATATTTCACTCTTCTTAAAGTTACAAATTGCTTCATAGAAAAAAAAAACTGTCACAAAAGCAGACAATAATTGGAACCAAATTAAACCAAGTAAAAAAAACCCACAAAAAAAACCCTTTTTCTCAGATCTGACTGTGTCTCTGATTGTAACCAAAGCCTTATCAATGGCTTTGGTTTCAATTATGTGGACTGCAAGAGGCACCCAAAATCTTGTTGCGTGCTACCAGATTCTGCATTTTCATACTCAAATTTGTGTTTACAGAGATCCCAAAAAGATCAACATCAGCACAAACAAGTAAAAATCAAAACTATGAAAAAGGTCAGCTGAAGCTTGGAGGAGCTCGAGGGGAAATTGAACCAGCCTGAAGATATATTTTCTACGTACTCTCATACTGTCAAACAACTGTTTAAAAAGATTAAAAAAGTGCAGCCTGCTTCATCTATCACAGCGTCCTCTGACTAAAAACAGCACTGCTGTTATGTTTCTGTTGAAGGTGATTCACTTAGACAGCAATAAATTAACTCTTCAGGACACTATCTGTTGTTTGGACAGCACAGAGGAGACAGATGACCCTCCATGTGTGGATGAGTAAGTGCAGACTTCATCGAAACTGCACTTATACCTCTGTTGGCGCCTGAGAGGTGGTGAGTGAAGGCCTGACAAATCGGCGCTGACAGATCCACCTCTACCTGGCCCCTTTCCCTGCTCTCATCAATGTCGACGTTGTCTCAGACCTGACGGGTAACGGCCCGCGGCGCTGCGGAGAGGTCCGAGACTTCACGGTGAAAATGCCAAACAGGCACGACGCAAACACACAAAGCCCCTCTTCTGTCACGAAGAGGATGCGGAGGTCACGAGCGGAGGCCGTCACGTCTCACCTGGTTAAGAGACGCTTAAGATGGCTGGCAGGCTCGTCGGCGAGACGTTTGTAAGAACAGCGACGAGTGGAGGAGGTGATATGGCCTCGAGGTTGTCGCTGACCTCACAAGACAAGGAATGAGACAGACAAGGATGGGCCTTTTTTTCCCACTTACCTAAAATGTAGTAGCAGGCGGGCAAACATGAGGGAAATAACGGATATTGGCTTAACCTGAGGTCCTCAAGTGGCAGTTTTGTTCAGAGTTGACCAGTTTAGGAGATATCAGCTGTCGAGATCTACAGTTGCTCTTTGCAGAATGTTCTAGTTACTCGATAAAATCCACCAAAATTGTTGTTCCAGGAACTATTTTCTCTTTTATTGATTTAAACTCTTGTCTATTGCACATCTACCCAACAACTAAACCTGCGCTTGTCAAAGTTTAGATATCTGACTGCAAATTTAATGCTTATGACTTACGCAAGCATTAAATCTTTGCATTGTTTATAATGTCTTCTGTTAGCAGTTGTTTTTTGCGCTAGGAATTTAACCATTATTGAGGAGGTGATGGTCTATTTGGGTTCTAGTGACCTAAATTTTATCTCACTTTTCTATTTTTGAGTTGGTACTTTTAGGTTGTATTTCTTGTTTTGTCTCAGTTTTCTGTTTTTTCATAAGTAGCAGAAACCCTACATAAAAGAGGCGAAATATGCATCGTGCTGTACATGGAATGAAGAAAACTAAATGCAAACATTAATTTTCCTCAAATCCAATCTTCAACTCAGAGAGGCTTTAAAACTCAGAAACTCTTAAAAAACACACCTTTTGGGGGTCTGCCAGACTTACCCAGACAAAACATCTAGGTTGAATAATAGTTCCAAAATAAAAGTTGAAACTGGCGTCACCAACTTTACCTCAATGTTGGTTCGAGGTGTTTCCCGAGTCTTTCTCCCTTGGGCATCTGCTAGGAGTAACTTTTCTGTTTTCTGAACTGAGCAGTTCCCATAATATTTCAGGCCGCCTTCCAGAACAAAATGACTGGGTGTGCATCAGAAGTTAGTGAGAGTGATCTCTGCCTGTACAGCTTACCAGGCCTACCCTAGGAAAACTCCAGAACCTGTTCTAATGGTTGTCAAACAGCGCTATTATTAATATATTTGGAGGTGTCAGAACTCATCATTAAGGACACAGGGGAGGTCATCAAATGTTGTCTTAATGGCAGAAAGACTTAAACATCGCCTGGATGTCATTGTTGGACTTTCTAGAACCAAAACATTTGTGTTCAAGAATAGTTTTCTACTATTTATCAAGCAGAAAAAAATGAAATAAGCAAATTTTTAAAAAATGTCAAAGATGACTTGAACTCATAACCTTATGAATTTCAGTTAACTGCTATTAATTGTCTTGAATTTCTGATGCTGATATCACGGACAAAGCGGGGATGATTTTAGGAGTTCTATGCATCACGTTTTCTGTGCAACAAATGTATTTAATTCCTTCGTCTCCATTGAATTCATTCTGGACTGGCGTGTATTTTACGTGGAAACGAAGTCGGCATCGATCCGTCTGGAGTTCATTTTTTGGCTTTCTACTGCAAGCAGTTTTAACCAGATAGATGGTACTGGGCTTTCACACATTTGATGTCCACATCAGCACGTTATTGTTTAAAAAAACTTTTTTAAAAATACAAACATTTTGGATCTCAATAATTTCTAAGCTCTGGTTTCGGGCCTGTTCTGTGGTGCTGTATCATCAGTGTGAAACAAATAGTCCATTATTTTCTTGTCATGCCCGAGGGCTGCATAAAATATCACCAAGGGCCGCCACTGCCCCCGCCCCACCGGGGCCACACTTTGACAGAATGTAAACATTAGTCAGCTGAGCTGTAATCTCAGCAAGCCGCAACCTCCTTTCGGGTTGGCGGATGTAGACGGTAGAAAGAAAATAGTTCCTACATGAAACTGTGCACAACAAGATTTTTGAGTAAGTAAATCAGGTCATGAGACATTACCGCTGAGTTTTTCTAAAATTTAAATGTGAGCTCCACAACGGGGGTGCCATTTAGTTCTGCTATATTCAAGAGAAGGCAGGCGGCTCTAAAACTGGGCAGCTCACGCCAAATAAATGCACATGGATAAACAGCACCATGGGGCAGAGGAAACATAGATGATATTTTATTTTGGAGAGAACTGTGAACTTAACCTACTGAGTAGGAGAAGACTTTATTTTCTACGAATGCCGTTTTTCAGTAACCTGCCTTGAAGAGAGTTTAGCTACCACATGACACAAGCACAAACACGCCTCACACCGCAGTGTAAGAAGCTCCTCTACATCGGCGGCCGTTCTCACCACCACCACCCCCCACCCAGTCCCTGACTATACATCATGTGACAGTGAGTCTATTTGTGTCACAGCAGGTTGGGGAGAAATGTCAGAAATGAGCACGTCTTCGGCTCCTCCACACATCTGCTAAACAAAAGGCAGGAAGCTTTTCTCTCCTCGCCGCTGAAGAAGTCACTGCCATGTCCAATCTGTCATTCATCAATGCAAAGAGTAGCTAAAAAAAAAAGGCTCTGCTGCGTGCCCCTTAGGGCTCCAGAAAAGCTTCATAAGCACCATTATCACCTATTATGTGCCTATTTGTGAATGTGGACTGTATTATTTAGGCAAAGTCCTGCATATTTATTAGACTCTCTCTCTCTCTCTGGAACCGGGAAAGCAGGCGAGCCTCGTGCTGTTCAAACATCAGAAACCACGCTGCCGACACATTTTCCCAGGAAACAAGGTGCGCGGGGCTAATAGGAAGACGCAAAGCAATCACGCAACAGCATATGGAAGGAGACGTAAACGCTAAAAGCCTTTTATAAACCCCAAACAGATTCATCTCATTGTTCTCCAGATGCCAGTTAACGGAGCCAATTGAGATTTTAAGCATTTCTGAACAACAAGAGGTATTTAACACCATCCCTCCATACACACTCACACCGCTTCACTTATTGTTTTTCCTTTGATGGAATTTTCTTCAAAGCACGCCTCTTAACGTCGGCAGATCATCCGGCTCGGCCCTCCTCGTTTTTCTTCTCATTTTTCTTTTTTTTCATCTCTGCTCCTCATTTGCGTGCAGAGGTGCTTTACCTTTAGGAAAAGAAACATCAGGGTTTATTAACGACAAGGAAAAAAGAAGCAGGAGGATCTCTCACGCGGAGTATTCCTCTCCCCAGGAGACTAAACAGAACAAGAAATAACACGAGCGGTATGTATTAATGTATGCCCTTTGATGTCTGGCTCGCAGAGTCCTGTTGCCGCATTAACAATTTAACTGAAACATCACATTTGTCAAAACTAAATTGTGCATCTAAGACTGGAGGTCGGCGAGGAGACTTGCGTGTTTTTGGCCGAGCTGGAGGAGAGCAAAGAGGCCCAATTAGAAGTGCTTTTTTGAACCAAAACGTGTGAGCTCAGGACAGCCGGCTCACATCACACATTAGCTTAGCTCCCTCTAGTGTTCAAGCATGATGCTTTTTTGTTGTTTTAAATCCATGACACAAAAATACTGTTTTTATTAATAAATAGCACATATAATCACATGTCAGTGAGTGGAGGAGGCTGCCTCCTTGTGAAAGGAAGGATTTCCTGAAATTATGTGTTTAATAGTTATTTTTATCATCTCAGATCTGATGTTCCCTCATGCAAATTTAAAAATAAACAGCACAATGTGTGTGTGTACATACAGTGTTTTAGACATCATAAAGAAGTCAGTGTAATGAAATATAATATAGCTGCTTGAAGATTTGCCAAAGCACTCCAAAATCGTGTCTCATTGGCTTCCTGTCTTCTTACATATGTGATAGTATTTGCTTGCTGTGCTAATACAATTAGTCTGGTATCAGCTTGCCAGATGGCAGCAGGGTGAGCACACAGCGGCTGTGGTAGGTTTTCTCTTTTAGTGTCCTCTGGGCTCGGGGCTCGGTGCAGACACCTCCACCTCGCCGGCGTCACCGGTTGATCTGGAGGTTTTAATCACCTGCTGCTGCTGCAGAGCTTCCGTTCATGACGCCTCTGCAGAAGTCAACAAGAAACTCGATGACGTGGAATTTTATTTTTCCTCTTAAGCTGTCGTTTCTGAACTTTACTAACCAGGATGGAGATGTGTGGCGATCCATTATGACTTAGTTCTCGGTTTAGTTTCAGTCTGTTTCCAGAGTGCGTTTGCTTGTTTCAGTTTGGATTATACTATCTAAAAATGTTGAGCTATAGTTTTGGTTTTCATTTGTTTTTACCAATTATTTATTTTAATACACAATACAGGGCATATCTGAAGAAAGCAGCTGACGAAGTCACGTACACGGCTCAATGTCAGTGCTGTGTTTGTGGGCTTATATGACCAAATTGATTAAAGGCTTAGCTTCACATGATATCATTTTTTTTTCTGTTGTTATAGAAATTAAACGTTTTTTTAACATCAGGTTTTAGTTTTTAGCGTAGCTTTGATTTGTGTCTGCTTTTCCTCTAAAAGAATCACGTGCACCCAGCAAACTCCAAATCAAGAACAGGCCCAGAAAACACTCCATCCCAGCCCGTCAAACAAGTTTTACTACTTTTCATACTGACTATGGTCATTCATACTACACCAAAATATTTAAGTACAAGATAAACAATTAAATGACATGAACGTTTCAGGGAGGGTTTCTTTATCTACTATTTAGAAAAAAAAAATTAAAAATGGGTCCACAGTAGAATGTTTTTTAAAATCAAAAAAATTGCAAATTTGCAATGGTTTTCTGATTTATAATTACAGGAGTGTCAGTGATGTGTCTGAACTGTAATTTGATTTTACACTTTTACAGTCATATTACACATTTACTTATAATTTAAACCCAAAAAGTTACGCTTACAGATTTATGTCATTTACTGCATCAACACTTCTTTATCACAAAGAAAAGCTGAGACGTAATATTGAAATTGTACTTCTTTTTCTTATATTACGGTATCTCATGCATCTCAAGAGCTTCACTAGTCACCTAAGATCAATACGGCTCTAAAATGAGTTTGACATTACTGGTGTCGATCATCCCATTCAAGAAGACTGTGCTTCAGATTTTGCTCTGGCCTCTTCTTTAGACTTTTCAACATATTTCCATGCTACTGTAGTAACTGACACGAAATCGAGATTTTTTTCTTCATCTAACAGTCAACTCAGAACAGTGAAAATGTACTTACAGGAAGTAAAATTTACACCCCAAACTGATAAATGTTTTTGCATCCACATTTGATCAAGCTAGGTATCCTGACCTGTGCTGCTTTTTATCTAAAGCCTACTTATCTAAGCTTGTTTGCAATAAAACATAAAAATATTGAAATCAGAACAGAAGGTAAAGCTACGACACCCAATCCTACGCTCGCATCGTCTAATAAAGCAGCTCAGCCTAAATGAAAAGAGAAAAACGCTGTTAAAGCACAACGCCGCTCCCAGGAATAAAGCTATCTTCTGGTCTTTAATCTTTAATAATTAAAATATCCTGAATGTATGCTGAGCTTCCCCCCTCAGACGTGCCAGTAAACATTACACAAATCCATTCATCCCTCTGCAAACAAAACCCAAAATCATTAACCAATCACGCTCAAAGGCAAAGTAGCACTTGAATTGGGGGGGAACACAGGCCGCGTTCACCGGGTAATATCTGGCAATTAATCACTTGATTAATATGCCCTTAAACACACAAAGTGACAGTGACAAATTCTGTTCGCACGTTTGCGATCCCGAAAACGATAATTGTCCAATGAAAGTCTCATTTGTCAAAGACAGAGCGGTGCAAGGAGCCTCCAGTTCAGTTCATAATGCACGCCATTGTTTGGGGTTTTTTTTATTTGTAACATTTCATTTTATATAAGAGGAGTCCCCTCAAGCCTCGCCCTGAAGGCATCCCTTGAGGGGCGCAAAGGTGTTGCATCTGCTCTGAAGACTAAAGAAATCCAAGAAGAAGAAAGAAAAGAAAGCCATCCAGCCTCTGATTTTGCTTTTACACACCGTTTATTTCAGCTCTAATACACTCATTCTCTGGGAAACAGCATGGTTTTTCCCCTGCTTTGACTGACTGGATCGTCGTCTCCCTGCTGTTTCTGGATTCATTTGCGTGTCAGCATATGTTCTGATCAATACCATCTTCATACCAGTGGCTTTAACACGCCGCAGATTAGGCGCTCCAGAGCTGCTGCAGAGCTGTAAAAATTGCATCAGATGTGGGGGGGGGGGGTAGAAAATAAGCAGTGGAGTGTTTTGGGCTTTGTTTGCTTTGCATCTTATGTTGGATAATTAAAAAAAGGAAGAAAGAAAAAAGAAGTGTCACAACCACTGCTTTTTCTCAGCTCGCATCATAACATCTTCAAAACAACTCTCAGCTAACGCAAAACGGGCAAAGAGCCGAGCAATGAAAACATATCTTACTCTGCGTCGAGGTCATGATTATCTTTGTCGGCCAATGAGCTCGTCGTGACATCACGTGCAGCCTTCCGCCCCCCGAAAATATGATATTGCACTCATGTGGTGTTGAATTCTTTTTATTTATTCATGTCCTGTTTTTTTTTTTTTTTGCCATAGCCATCGCCGTGGTGACCTAATTTCATCATCATCATCATCACATCTTCCAACCCAATCCCCCCAAACACCACCACCACATTTGTATTTTCAAAAGATTGAAATTAATTTCAGCACAGAGTTAAAAAAAAAAAACCTGATGATGATAAAATGCGAAGGAGTCCGGAGGGAACCTCAACACCAAAGTGACGCCCACTAACACAAAAAGGAATAATAACGAATAATAAATAAATAACGACCTCTGTGAATTAAAACCACCTTTTGGACAATCCTTTCTTCCATATTTTTGAAGTTGTAGACACATGCCACTTCATTTATCACATAAATGCTTCATATTTTCCAATTCCAGCTTCTTCTTTTTTTTTGTTCATAATGAATCAACTATTTTGGAGAGTTTTAAAATGACTGGAGAGTCAAATAGAACTCCTAAACAAAGGACACGTGCACACACAGTGATGGAAATTAAATTAAATTCATGCTCAGTTTTAACAAAGATTTTAGGCTAAAACCTCCCTGTGAATATTGGACACACAAACAAAAAAGAAGAAACGCAGCCAGAATAATCTCTTGCAAACCAGCCTGCCGCTGGTGTGAAGTGCACCCGTCACCCAGCATATGACAGCATATTGCCGCTGCGCCATGCACAAGCCTTCAGTGCTACGCGTGCAGATGAAGGGCTACGGCTGAGGGCCCGGCCAGGCGGCGCGGTGGCCGCCCCGGAGAGGAGCTCTGGGAGGACGGAGTGGGGGCGGGTGGGAAGGCTGCAGTGGCTGCGCTCCCCTGGTACTCGGCTAATGAGCTCCACTGCTGCTCAACGCGAACCTCCTTCGCTCCTCAAGAAACATCACTCGCAGACAGAGCAGGCGAGAGAGAGCCACGCAGACACGCGCGAGCACAACCACAGCATGCAGCGGGGACGTTGTGCACTCGGAGAGCAGCGATATGCATGTTTTAACATGCAGGCACAGACTAACAAGTATTCACACGGTTATATGTACAGGGAAGCAAGTAAACACTCACTGCATTCGCTCACGCTGCTGCTGCATGGTCAACTTTGACAGCAAGAGAGAGGCTGAATATGTATTACACGCTTATGAAAGCAAGATACACACTCTCACCAGAGCTGTAGCATGGACTGAAAAAAAGACATTATGCACACCTGAGTGTATGAGATAAATGTGCATCGACTGGGAATTTCTTCAACGGTAAGGATGTCAATTATCTGTGATTTTCAGGTTTATGGGGCTCAAACAGCCTATGTGTGAATATGTATGAATTCTTATTGAAAATCAAAGAGCACAAACCCAGAAGAGGCTACAGAATAGTCAAACCTGAACCCAGCAATAGTTAGATTAAAAGTGATGGATGTAAACACTCTTAAACTGCACGATGTGGGCAAAACAGCTAATCTAGACTTCACTTGACCAGATTTCTTATCCAAGGATGGTAAGGTAAACTGTTACACTGATAAACATAAGACAAACAAACACACAAAAAATATAATGCTCGGTTAAACTCAAATTGTCCAAATTAAAAGAGCAGGTCACGTTCCCAAAAATGATCCACTGCAAATAAAAAATGGGCCAAGTCCAGCTAAATCCCCATTTCAGCTCTCTATGAATCAGAGCTAAGAGCGGCTTCTGAGCACCTCCAGTCTGTAGTGCTCGGCCTGCCAAAACAATTAATTGATCAGTACATTTTTAAAAATGCAATTTTGTAATAAAAACCCGAACTCTCTTCTACTAGACAAACATCATGTATTAAGAATCAATCAATACGCTGAGAGCCTCACGCAGCCTTGGGTGAGTGAGGTAAATGGTAAATAAACTGCTATTTATGCAGCGTGTTCCTGGTCTTAATGGTCACGCAAAACCTTTCCCAGTACAAGATAAATTCTCCCCCATTCACAGCAGTTGATTCACTTTATTTTTCATGCACACACTCATGGATCCATCAGGGGCAACATGAGGTTGCCTTGTCCAAGGACACTTGAAGAATATTAGAAGAACTTAAGAATCAATTCAGCTTTGTTGAAAGTCACAAAGATCCAGAACTTGGTGAAAGTGGGAAGAAAAAAAATTCCCTTTTAGCAGGAAGGACACTGCCGCAACTGATTGGAAGGTAGGTGGGGGGGGGGGCAAGCCACAAAGGCACGAGCAGCAATTACCGCACTTTCTCCTGAAAGTGCTACGTAATACTTGGCTCTTCTTAGAAGCCACCATCGGCTCTTCCCTTTTACGAGGGCCTGCAGGAGCACCACTTTGGGTGAAAATGTGGACTTGAGAGATCCCGGAGTTCATGCCTTAATGGGTGGGAGCTGTTTGGTGGCATCCAAAGGAAAGGAGCAACAGGATATCAATCAGGGGTTGTAAGATGGCAATCACATAGAAACAAATTCCAAAACGTGTCCTAAAACACCAATAGACTGGTTCTGTAGAGGGTTATTTTAATGCATGAGAAGGGACATGATAAATTCTGCCTCCAATTAAAAAAACGGGAAGAATGAGCCTGACACATACCAAACTCATATCCACACATGTCGCTCGCTCACCCCACACACAGGGCATCTCTAACCATCTTGATGGTCGTCTTATCCGCAGCAGCGGTGAATAAGACTTCCAACAATTACTAACACTTACAGTGAGATGCCCGATGATGTCTTTCCAAGAAGCAAACAAATTGAATTCGCTTTTATTCCAGTCAAAGAAATCAACTTCCCGTAATTACCCCACATGGCAAAAAAAAAAAGATAAAAGAGAGTGATAGGAAGTCAGGAAAAAAAAGAAATTTGCAAACCATATCATTTTTTTGCTGAACATTTCAACTAATGATATTGTAATAAGATGCCTTGCAATGGAGTGGGAATGGAAAACGTAATTACATGCATTAGTTTATCTAAGCGCTTGTACCGTCGCAGATCCATCAGTTTTTCAGAGCTCATCTGGAAGCCCATGCATCACTGTCAGGAGCCGTTTGATGGGGGGAAAACGTGTTCATTTGTTAGCCTCGTTTAAAAGATGGCGCCTCAGATTCACTTAGGCCCAGACGGAGCAGAGCAGTTATGACAGCGCCATTACAAAAACACACACACACACACAAAAAGAGAAAAGGTCTGAGACGGAGCACTCTGCGCCTTGGCAACTTCATCAGCTTTTTGCATTAAGGTGATTACAGTCAATGAGAAGAGCCGTGGTCGTGTTGTGTATGTTAATGATGAGATGATGATACGGTAACAGCTATTCCACCTGGACTGATGTTCGATGGTGAGGCCGTGTGCAGCTCGGTGTTACTACAGAGACGCATGCATGCCTGCAATGTACCTTACCTGCAAAGACCGTTTGTCTGGATTGACTTTCATGGATACGATGGCTTTGTTATCAGCTCAATCTGAGACCTGAAAAAGGACAAAAGCAGCTTTATTTTTAAATTTATTTTTCTCAGTACAACTTAGTTATGTCTTAAATATATTTTATATTACCTCTGCTTGTTAGGGTGGATCGTGACTACTTTATTTCATAAAAGTCTTGAAGTCAGAGTACAAAAACTGCTTTCTTTCCTCATGTGACTGATCTGGGATAATATGGATGAACAAAGGTTTGGTATTATTTCTGAATCTGAATTTTAACCACCGCTACAAGCTTTCACTGAAACCAGGAATGATCTTAACTAATCTTTACCAATCGTCCACAACGTTGGAAGCACTGAAGATGACGTAAAGAACACCGATTGCCACCAATCACAGGGTGTGAAATGTTAGGCACCACATGAACAATGGCTTGTTGAACTTGATATTATGGCCTGACCTGAGTGACTTTGACAAAAGGTGAACTGTGGTGGCCAGCCAGCTGGGTCAAAGCATCTCAGAAAACAGTGGGTCTTGTAGTGTTTTCCAGGTGTGCAGTTATTGCCATAAGAGATCCGAGGAAGGCCATTGGTTGAACCTGAAACAGGGCAGAGCCTCAGTTAGTGTTGTGTGGAGCTCAAACTCAAAATCTGAGCTAATGTAAGAGATCCTGAAATGCAGACAGTCAGAAGTGTAAAACAAAGGAAAGAAATAAGGTGGAGTCATTGTGGACATGCTCAGATTTATGCATTATTTACCTCAAAAAGAGATGAGGAGAAAGATGGACAATACTAAGAAGGTGAGCTGGCTGAATAAGGGAAACCTTGAGTCCTGGCATTCATGTGGACATCAGCTAAAAAACAGTTTGCTATTCAGATTTCTGATCGTTCAACTGATTGGATCATGTGACAGTTGGAGTTTTCCCTCGTTACCTTACAGCACTGGTGATATATGAACAAAACTGAATTGGTTGCATCAAGATTTGAGACTTGTGGTAAAATAGCCACATGCTGAGTGAACCCAACCCCAGCAGGTCACCGGCGAACTGGTGGATCTTAACACCACAAACCACCTTCATATATCCTGGCATAACAGTCAGAAGATGTGATGTCTCCTTCCATGAAATCGTTTTTTAAAGTAAAACAATACACGACTGAGTTTAAGAAGAAATTATCTGCCCTTTTATTTCACAGTTAAATTAATAACTTATGTGTCATCTGTTTTTGCATCTGTATTTGGAGATCACCTTACATCAGATGAGCGGTAGATAAAACCAGCTTGATATCTGATATTCAATAAAAAGGGTTGATATCATGTTCACTCTATTATTCTAAGCCCAGTAGCTGTATTCCCCGTGGATCTTTCTGAGCAGAGGCAAGAACTAACACAGGCTGAATTCCCAAAGGGGCCACAAATACTGAAAAAGGAATAAAACGACTGTATTCGTGATGCACTCGAAACCTTCACCAGACAAATATTCTGCAGCCGCATATGAAAGGTTTTTATCACCCTACGGATTGTCATGCTTTCTCATAACAGTCATCTGATCCTTACAAAATACAAAGCAAACGCCTACTTTATATGCCTACTTATTGCTGGTAGCCACCCAAACTCAGGCTCACCAAAACTTCCTTCCATTTGATGACACTGGTATTGCTTCTGGTGGGATAACCATAAATAGCTAGTCCCCAAGCTCCTTCGAGTCCTCGTCATTTAGTGTAAAGTATTAAAATGGACCTGGGAAATAAACAGCTTGTGGTCCCTTAGCACTTTCTCTTGCTGAGGTTTCACTGACTTGAATTTGTTTTCTAAGCCAACGTTGAACAAACATTCACCCAAAAACCCTTTTATGGCAATCAGATGTATATCACTGGAATTTATTTCCTCTTTGCACCACCAATCAAAGATAACCACATGGATTTGTGCCTTCAAAAATACACAAACAAACATTTACTTGAAATACAAGCTAGATAATTAAACTCATCTCCTCCAGTAAGCAATGCGGGTCACGCAGTTGTCCGTCCTACCCTAAACAATTAGCTTGTGAGCACTTAATTAATAATTTAATAAACCCATGAAAGTTAAGCACATGTTGTGTAATTGATGACACAATTAACGGCTATGAGGGGTTTTTTTTCAGGAAACTGTCCTTTTAAGAGACGGAGGGGGGGAACAGTGGCTCGTGCAGTGCTACAGGACACCATTATGTTCCTCTCAACTCTTAATGGACATTAAACATGGAGCTGAAGAAATACACAAGCACAATTGAGTTAGCGGGCACTTACAGGGGAGAAGCCTTGCCCCATACATTTGCGTAACAACACATAACTGTCACAAAATTACATGTCATTATTGAGCAGATCATATGGATTCCACTTATTGTTGCCTAATGGCCTCTTTTTAAAAAAATGCAGTTAGCCTGCAGTTTAAAGATGGAGGATGCCAGGGTGTCGTCTTGCCCGCCCTCCACCGAAACCCAGGATCTGCTTATTCACTTACATTTCAAACGTCAATTTCCGTTTGCAATCAGCTCGTTAAGGCTGACAGCTTGAAAGGCAACCATTAATGACACAGACACCGGGCCATCGTCTCCAGGACCGGCCTGTTTCTACTGCAGCCAGCAGAGGATGTGACTGTGGAACAGACTGCAGATCACAAGTGGATGGAAACCGCCCCCTGCTGGCTTTGAGAGAGGAAAGCTCCAAAACAAAAGCTGGATCTAAGTCACCGTGAGTTCGTTCTTCTCCTGTGACTGAGCAGATTTTTCATCCATGGCAGATATATTTTTATTTCTTTTTGCTTTCTATTTTGTGCTCTTTTCTTGGGTTTTCCTATTGCATATATATTTCCATTACTTATATCTTTCAGTAGATCTACTAGCTTTGGAAAAGCATTGAAAATGGAAAATCAACATTTTTAGTTATGTTTACTCTTAAAATGACTATTATAGATTTATTTGTCATGCAGCTATATTGAGCTCCTTTTCCTGCATGTTAATCTTTTACTATTATTTTGGTTGCAAGCTGAGATTTCGGCACTCTTAAAGTTCTTTACTGTCTACACTTTGGAATTTGGATCTAACGGCTTGTGCTGGACATGAATGACGTAAACTTCATGATGATGATACCCACAGAAGGCTGTAACTCCCTTTGTATTTCTTTCCATGCTACGTCCATCTTGGTACAAAGAACTCACAAATACCTTGTGCGAACACAACCCAACTGATGGAGTCTCACAAGTTTCCTTCTGCTCACTTGACTTTGTTTTAGTTTTTTACTCTCTCACACAAGTTGCAGTTCAGGGACGCTCCAAACCTGAGCAGAGTGCAAAAACTGTGACTTCAGGAGGGTAAATCTGTAAAAACCCTTCGTGCATGATCAGAGAAGGAAACTTTATGCTGAAAGTGAGGGAAGCTCAGACACTTTCATTGAAGAATATACTGTCTGTATGCAAGCTCACTGCCTAGATGGGAGTTTTCATGGCCTTAAAACAAACCACTCATTTCTTGTGGCACCTGGTTAGGGAGGAACTCGTTTATTTTTGAGGGTGGACTAAAAAGTGTCCCATACTCAAAAAAAATACATCTGAAATTATTCAATAAAGCTAGCACTTGTAAATATTTGCTTCAGAACGAGTACAAAAAAGTTCAAATTGTAAGTAAAAATATGCTTTGCATTTATTTTGATATCAGTTACCTGAATGAGTTGGTTCCTCTTGCTTTCCCCGTTATCACCATATTATTAAAAGTGATAATGGGCTTTGCTCACATGACTTTAATGCCCATAAACTAATAGAGTGTTTTCCCCTTTTTGTTAAGGTGGGAGAGTCTTTGATTAAGGTAATTGTGCAGCAGTAAAACTCTCCAGTGAAAGTCTTTTTATGGTTGCCACCTGCCTATTTTATTTAGTGTAATGGAAACTCTGGGATTCACCGCTGCCCGAATCTCATTATTTTGTCAGTATTTATTCACTTTTGCTACCTGATGAAACCTCTCAAAATGTCATCGCAAGCATTTTTTCATCAGCCTCGACTTCAACATTCAATTTAAATCCAATGATTTAAGCCGCCAGATGTTTCGCTTCCACTGAGGACAATTAATTTTTTTCCCGAGCCTTTAGCAGGTATAACATTTTATTCGCCCAAAATTGGAGCTCCCTCATTTGGAAATGGAAATCTCTCTGTATTAATTTTTTGGCAGCTCCTCTTGCATGATTCATGAAAGGCCGGTAGAGGGCTAATTGTTCGAATTAATTTGTGTAAACAACTAAGCAAGAGATAACAGAATTACATCTGCACTTCCTTGGCACGGGTTCAGGAGTGACGGGCCTCGACAGGCAGCTGCATCAAGACGGCATCCTTGCCAGGAATTAAAAGCCACAAAATATTAATTAATAGACTTTTTGTTACGTTAATCTGCACCAAAAGGTTTAAGGGGAGCGGGATGGGGGGCAGCTGAGTGCTGGGGAACACAGCGCAAAAGTAGGCAGTGTGCATAATTAGAATAAATTAGTTTGATGAAACATTTTTTAAGACGTTTTTTTATTTATTTTATTATTTTATTAAACCCGGTGTGGTCGCAATAAAATTAAAAATAAAGGAGGGGAGAGGCACAAGAGTTGGAGTCAAGTTTTTTGACAACCTCATTAATCACCATGGTAATGGCCCCCTTACAGTTAGAGCACATTTGGCCTTCTGTCTATAAGTAGTTGAGTCCAATGGCGGTGTAGCGCATGTGAGCAGCCCCCTGGCCGAGGAACAACCAACGCCGAGTCCCAGGACTTCTGAGAGTGTAGAGCGGAGCCAAGAGGACGCAGGACCATCAATCACCTGAGCTTCACAGCTCCCCCTCCTCCTGTTCTCCCCAAATTGAAGGAGCAGCCCATACTTTGCACTTGTCAATTTAGAGCTTTATCTACACGCTAGAGGCTAATGAGCCATCTCAAACTCTTGATGGCCGGGATGTAAATGATCTTAACTAGCTCTATGTCTTCTGTCACGAGTTATAGGGCCAAGATGGGAGAGCGAATGGAGGAAGGGAGTGTTTGAGGTCCTCAAATGCTTTCAAATAAGTCACCTTCTTTTGTCTGAAAGGACTTTTCTTTTTTTTTCAGTGGATTGTCTCCGGTCAATACTTGGAGCAAGGCACCAATCCTGCCAGGGGTGCCTGTTTCAAGATCAGCCAAGACTAAATAATAAACTATAAAGTGCACATTAATCATGCTGTATAAAGCTTTGATTAAAGTGACAGTAAAACTGTCTCTGTTGTTATTTCTCTAGACCAGAAACATGGCTGACCTCATCAGCTTAAACCTTTAAGCTTCCTGTAAACATGCTGCATGCCAGGGTAAGAAAACACTTTTTTTTTTTACTTTGATGCAAGAACTATTCATGAACAAACTGCTGGAACAGGCAAACGAAACTCTACAGTAGTGATCTGTGATGCAGTTCAATGTAAAATTAATAATAAATATAAAACAAAGGCCAGTGTGGCTAATATAGGTTTGCTGAAAGAACTGCACTCTTACTGTTTGCTCTGAGCTGAAAGAATAAAAAATATTTACAAAACTGGCAAAAGATGAAAAAACTCTGGTTTGAAATGGTAACGCAATGGTGTCAAATCTCACCAGAGAGGTTTAGAGATATTGAACAGTTGTTCTGGGACGGTAGAGGTAGGACTGCAGTAGGTAGGCTGCTCAAATACAAAATAACCTACATACTGTATTTTACTAGCTATCAGCTTCTGCTAGAGTCCTGACGAGCTTTAAAAAGATTAAAATATGAGTCACTGTCTGCTGGTCTTTGAAGATCTTGGCATGTTTCTCTAGAAGAAGAATCTTCTGTGATCTCCTGTCAGCTGCTACCTTGTTTCCGTGGGTTTGCCGCAACAGATCTGGCACAGATTTTTACCCTAGACGCTGTTCCCGATGTAACCCCCGCTGAGAACTGTCTCCTCCTGGTCATGAAACTGAGATCTTCCACATTTTAGGCAAACCAAATGCCTGCAATTCAGTATTGATGTTTTTCACGTGGCATCATGTGCACATTGCTCGAGTATATTGATGTGAACTGATGCAAATTCGTTCAGAGGAAAGTGACTACTCAAGCCAGCTTACGCCTCTGGTCACTTTCACATCCTCGGGTTCACAGAAATGAGGGACAACATTACTGACACAATTTAAAGGCAAGTACGTACAGTTGTGTGGTTTAAATTTGAGGCAAAAAAAAGAGGAATTGAAGAAAACTGAGCCAAATCACAGGACTAGCATGGTAAATTCTAAAAATATGTTTCGGTAACTCAGTTGCAGCTGTCGATTGTACTCCTGAGATTTGACCCTTTAGTGACCTTACCAGTAGTAAAGGAGAGATGAAACAGATCAGAATTTAATTGCAAACATGGACACAAGCTGCATGAAACTTAAAATATAAAGCTTTAAGGAAGGAATTATAAATATGCATGCATGTGATCTGGTATACTGACCACAGTATACACAGTATGCAAACAGAGCGACTAATAAATACTAGACAGCCCATGCTGAGCAGAGAAAAAGGACAGCAAGCAGCCCTGTGAGCATCTGAGCAATGCTTCTAATGACTACTAAAGCTCAGTGAAACTGAAAAACCTCAGATGAATCACCTTTTCCAATCAGTTACCCCCCTACAGGGCTCACACTGCTCTCTCCCACAATCATATATGCAATGTAAACACGCCGCGAGGATGGCCCATTTCTCTCCTGCTTCTTTTCCCGCCACCATTTTAAGGTATATTATTACAATAAATTATGGCTGTAACGCGGGGTGGGAGGCAGAGAGAAAGTGGAGGCTGAGCATTCATTTAGCTCTGGTAAACTTCCTCCCGTTGCTGCCAGTTCATGATCACCCATCCAAACGAACTATTTTATGCCCGACTTGCCTGATGCATGAGAACGAGAGTGCTGGGCCATTTTTTTCCCATCTCTTTTCGTGCTTCCTCTCTTCACCCCCGAAAGAGAAAAATCAATCGCAGGACACGAAGAGGCCATTGGGTTGTGTTTTCTTTATCTCGTGTCTCACCTGGGTCCTGTTCATTTCTGCTCTGAGGAAGCCACCTGTACCGACACCTACACATCACTTCAGGCAGAGCACGCTTCTAACTGTCACAGCGTGCTGTGCTTTATGTTGTATTCCTGAATGTAGAGTCTGCTGCTGAAATGAACCACGTACCAAAGGCTCTGTATTAATACTAATGCATGCAGGAGCCATTTCATATGCCACAGATCCTCCAGCTGAAAGATGGAGAATTTGTGATATTCTTCCTACCTTGTGAAATTACACACAGTTACACATTAGCAACATAAACACACCCAACCTTTTTTGCTGTCCACTCTGGTCCAGGACTATCTGCAGAGAAGCTTGTTGATGGCGCAGAATCTAGAATCAGCAAAGAGGAGATAAGGCCGCACAGCCTTGGTGTTTCAAGACAAAATCTTTGTTCCCTTGGCATCTAAACACAAAAATTGGAGTTTCTGAAAATCTTGGAGTTTGTCAGAAGTTCTGTTTCCAATTACCTAAAATACAGTGTATGTATGGATGAAAGGCCAAAACACATAGAAAAAGCTATATTTGGTAAGATAGCTATGTATCTATGGAGAAGCCATTCATCAAAAGACTGAAGTTAGAGGCTTTAAGTTTTTTATATTTGGGCTTTTTAGGCTTTTTTCGTGTTAGTACAGCAGGAAAACTGGGAGGAAGACCAGGGGAAGTCACGCACGCCTTCTCCATTAGCTGTATAAGACATGGCTTACCAGCTCTACACAGTGAGATAAGCCAGTGTCCAAGTGGTGCAATTCATCCTTTGGTTAGGTTAAGTTACCAAAAGCAGTTCAATAAGGAGAGATCATTAGAAGGAATTGAAGGTGTTTTATTGATCTACAGAAATCTGTTATGCTACACGGCTGTTAGACTTTGAGGGCCCAGAATGAAATCCCAGCAGTGATAGGAATTAAGGAGAATCCCCAGGAGTCTAGATGTTGGTGGTGGTGAAGACAAGATGGAGGCTTGGAGGGTGGGAGTGACTCGCGTGAGGCCGAGGTGGGAAGGTGGTGCGTTGCGTGATTTAAATTATACATAGTGGAGGCTGATTGGGCTGGAGAAGGTGGGTAGAAAGACGACTGGACAACAACAATGAAGTGAACATTGAGTTTTACAGTGTGGAAAAGTGGAATTGACGTAATAAATGGACAAGGAGCATTTTTAAATTATTTTTGAATTATTGGGTTATAGCAAAAACCACTATCTGCTTTATTATCCAGTGTAGTCCTTCCCACACGCTGCCTTGTGAAAGCCACCCAGGTATATTTCAAGTATTTTTCACCCATTCAAGAAAACAATGTGTTTTCCTGCAGGCTGCAGACGAGAATAAGAGCAGTGAAGTTTAATTTGTTCTTCTAATAAAGAATGACTGAACCTCTTTTCACCTGAACCACAAATACAATTGAAAGCTGTTGCAAACACTGAAATGGTTCCAGAATTTATTGGATAAACATCATGTGTGTATTAAATAAAACCTGAAACTAATAAGTGAGGCTATAAACACCATAAACAGGAAGGTTTTTGGCTGTCTTGTTTGTTTTTAACTAAATGCAATGAAATGAGTGAGACGTTGATGTCACACAGTAGCGTCTGGTCTATCAAAAGGTGGTCTGGCACTCAATCCTGCCTTGATTTTAGGTCCTTATTTTTGGGGGTTTATGGGGCCATAATTTGTCTTACGGAATAAGACTTGAAACTAGCAACCGAGACCTTGAACTCGTTTCTCATAGTCTTACTCCAATCTGATGTGTCACCGCTTGCTGGAATGAATTGAGATCTATGGTACATCTGGACTGCCTTTACTTCTCAGACCCCGATGCCATTTTGTATACGACAAGGTTGCAAAGCAAACTTTGCACAGACGACCTGTGGGGGTCATTTTACATTTCACCGAGGAGCCTTGTGCCATCATAAGACCCATTTCCATGTTTCTAGACGATTAAAAGGATACCCTGCTGATCCAAACAAACCCCGCTTTTCTTTCAGACCACATCTGGAGCGGATTGCTATGATTTAGTGGTGTGTGAAATCTTACTGCCTTTGTTTTTTTTATGTCTTTTTTTTTTTTTTTTGTCAACAAGTTAACTAGATGTGCGACTGAATTTCATCTCACTGCATAAAGGGCCTCGGTCTTTCAAAAGAACTGCCATCGCCACCGCCAATTTTATTCTGTCCTATTCTCGCAGCAAATTAGAAAATGACAACTTCACGAGGATTGATGATCACGAATGCAGGCTTGAGTTTCAGAACAGCGGGAGAACTTTATTCTAATTGCTAATGCGGTTTTGTTTGCCCCAAAAATTACTTTGATTAATAAGGAGAAGACAAACACAACTTAAACATGAGAAGCGCTCAGCGGGATAATAGCAGTGAGACTAAAGTCATACGTACTTGTATGGAAATCAAAATTAAAGTGTCACCCAGTCTTAAAAAAAACAAAAAACCTATATAATTACACAAAGTGCATCATATCCATCAGACCCAAACTGGTCAGTTTTCACAAAATTAAACACTCCGACTCCGAGATGAATGTTTATGATGCTCAAAAGTCTGATCAACTCCTCAAAAACATTAGCTCTGCTCGCTTTGATTTCTTAATCATCTTTTGCTCCATCTCTCCTCCCCATCACCATTTTTCCACCACTGACATCCAGACAGTTGGTGCTGCCATGTTCCTCACAGCCTCATTTTTCTTCTTCTTCTCTTATTCTGCTAATATATTAAACCTCTTCTTCTTCTCCTGATACATATTCGCTCTTGATTGCGGCTGCCAATTAGCCGGCGAGGCTGTGGCAGTTCATCCATCTGACTTAAAGGTTTCTTGCCACTAATTTTGACGGTCGGGTCAAGTAGCGGAGGGGCCCATTAATTGGAATAATGAAGTCTTCAGTGAGTGATCATCAGTGACTTTAGAGTGCTATAAATCCTTTAAAGAAATCATCTCTTTATTTTTAATGTTTGGCTTTATCGTCCAGCCGGCTGCTGGAACGTCTCATTTATCCAAGACTTAATAAACATCATACATATGATTTCTCTTTCTCTCCCTGCTTTTTCACTCCAATGTTGATTATTCGTATTCCTTTGCTGCCTCTCTCTGTAGCATTTAATTTGTTCTCTTCCCTCCTCCTCTTTTTCTTCCTCTGCCTTTTTATACTCGTCTTTCCTTCCCTTCACCGTCTTCCGCCTTTAAATCCAAGCTATAAATGTCAATTTTTCTTGTGCTTTAAGATTTATTATTTGAATTGATTGTACCCCTTTCATATTTGACTGCATTGGACAACATTCTGTGCTTTTAATGCAAAACCAGACACATTATATATCGAGGATTTGTCGTTATATTAACCCTTATTGGAAATTTGTGGCCGATGTCCCACTCCTCAACCTCAGCAGGTGCTGCTAATCAAATGCACTTGAGTAACTGATCATAAGCTGGTGTGAGCACCTCTATAAAAGCTTAAGCTTTTGCAGCATTCAGGTGTGTGTTAGCACAGTGCCACAATCCTCTTAACGTTTAGATAAACTCTACAGGCCTCATTTAGCATGTTCATGACAGTGCAACTAGAAAAAGACTGAACAAATGTGGCTTGGACACTTTTCCAGGAAATAGTCTCTTCTCTCTAAAAAGAACATGGTTGCACGGCGTAGGTTTGCAAACTTGCATCTGAACAAACAACAAGAATTCAGAAGACAATGTCCTTTGAAAAGACGAAACCAAAGTGGAGATGTTTGGTCATAATGCACATCATACCAGCTGTCAGCATGGTGGTGCAGGTGCTTTACAGCCACAGGACCTGGGTACCTTGCAGTCACTGAGTTGACCATAAAAGTATTCTAGAGTCAAATGTGAGGACATCTGTCTGAAGCTTGAGCCAGGACAAGCACAATAAATATAAAACAAAATGATAAAGAAAAGAATCAGTGTAATATGTCGTGGTCCTGTTTGAAATGCTGTTGTAGGACCTTAAAAGAGCTGTGCATAGATGAATGCCTGCACACCTCAATGACCTGAAGCAAGGGAAGAGTGATCCAAAATCCCTCCACAACAATGTGACAGACTAATAGTGTCACAGAGAAAGCAACAGTCTCAATTATTTGCTTCTGAAGGGGGTTAAACAATATGTTGTTGTCCTTCTCAAGCTATATTTATCTAATTTTAAGATCTGGTAAGGACAAGGGTTTTTTTGTTGTTGTTGTTTTATGCCATAAACAAACCACTCTGGAGTTTATTTGGATGCAGACCAAAACCACGTCCTCTAAAAGGTCTCAGTCCTGTTTCACTACACACCAGACTGCAGTTATTGTGTTCACATCTCCACAAAGAAACTGCACCAAGAGCGAAAACGGCACAGGCATGAAAACATTCCTTTTCCAACCCCTAATGTTCTTTCTCCTGAGTGCTAAAAATGGATTTAAGATGGTCCAGAAAGGAAGAATTCCAGAATCAAATTCGTAGGCCTTTAAACTGAACTAAAACAGTGGCACACTTTTCTGGCAGCTTCACACTGCAGAGCACTGGCGACAGACTCGTGGCGTTAGAGCATTCTGAGTCACATTCATGTCTGTCTTTCTCTGTTTTCATGCTATGATCAGGCTGCAGAAAATCAGACTGATCAGTAATCGATGAGAAACATTCCAGATTTGGACTTGCTGGCAGAATCAACAGAGGCATGAGTATCAATAAAATCTCAGCCTCAGCTTTGCTGCTTATTTCTGCCTCCTCCCTCCTCAGCATGCTCCCGCCTTCCCTCCATATCTCACTCCATTCCTCCTCTGCCACTTCAGGTCTATATTTGCTGCTTGGCTGGACAAATAGAGGATCTATCTGTGCACAATTTACTGGCCGCCGACTGCTCCCATTCATTCTGTTGCCAGATGGCAGACAGCTTTAATAACCAATGTAACAAATAAACTGCAAAGGGGACAAGCCCAGGATCCTTCTACATACATACTGTAACAGGCAACCAGGCATGCCGATGCAATCACAGACCTGCAGACGGTCACATCCTGCAAACGTGCACCAGAAAAGTGCAGAAATAAATTTTTAAAAAGGAGCGGAAATATGTTTATCAGTTTACAATGAAATTGTTTGGCTACAGCAATAGAAAATACATGAATAAAAAAATAATAATGATAATATGATATTTAATATACACAAGTTTTCACTTTCTTCATTATGTTCATTTTATTTTGTATTCCTTTGACCAACAATTTTTTCCCATTTAATTATATTGATAAGGTTATTAATTTATGAATTAAAATGTTGGATTTATTTAGGGAGTGTTTAAAGAAAAACACAGAAAATACATAATTATGGCTGAATAAATGTAGAAATGAAAATGTGAGTTAAATGAAAGGCGTAAACAGGGGAATAAAAGGTAAATAATTTTTTATTATGTGTAAATTGAAAAAAAATCCTAAGAAATTGAAAAAAAAATTCAAACCATTTTTCATGCAATGATTTTTTATGATGCATTTAATGACATTCACATAGTCCTTTATTCCCCAGTTTTATTTACTATATTGTTAATATTGTAGAAATGACTAATTTAAGTAAAGATTTAATTTTTTTTTAAAGAAAGGTTTTTGGTGTGAAAACGTCCAAAATCGATATGTTAATTGAAACGATATCATATTACAGCGCTAATATCTGTTGTTTGCTCTTGTCAGAAACGTCTTAAACTGATAAAACCAACGTGTTTGCAACCCAGACCGTCAAACACTGCCGTCTGATCACAAGTCAGTGGCCTCACACAGTGCCTTCTTTAGCATCGGAGTCATCAGCGGCTGCCGCACTAAATGCTGCGAGCTAACAATCCTGCAGGATTGTGCAGCAGCGTCATCACTTCTCACAGCAGTTTGTTTCTTTTGGGAGCTTTCTTCTCATTTTTTTTACTTGTGTTTTCTCTTAATCTTTGCAGGTAGTTTATATAATATTCACAACATTAACCATGCACATGGAAAAATAGTACTTAAGGGTATCCAAAGGGTCCTGACCAGGCGTCTGTCTATATGTGATAACTGAGACTCATCACAACATTGTGAGGATGCCTTGTGAGGATCTATCACATACCTGGAGCTTTGTCAACGGCAATATTTTAAACTGTACCTTTTGGCTGCTGCATGCAACGCTTGTTTTTAGTTCTTTTGAGTTTCATCATTCATCAGTGTAATATCCCATTCTGTACTGCTAAATGCTGCACAGCTTCTCGAGCTAACAGACCTGCCCTTAATCTGTTTAGACTGAGGTAGAAACTTTAACTAATCTGGGCAGCCAACATGTTTCATTCGGTTCAGATGAACTCAAATGTCACAAACAATCTCAAAAATGACTTTTAATATAGCCGAGGTTTGTTTTCGGTTCTCAATTAGAAAAGCGTCTCAAAAACTAATCAGTTAATTTGTTTGCGCTGTCCTCGTGCTATTTATCAACCTCAAACACAATGCTGTTTAATCTGTTTAAAATATCCATTCATTCACCTACAGCATCTCCGAGTCAAGCCATCAGTCAGTTCATCTTTTCATATATCAATCTCCAGCGCTGCGCTACGTGGCCGTTACTCACAGTGACAGTGAAAAAGTGACTGCCAATAAGCCCAACAGTGAGTACATGTCAAAGACAGCTTACACCAGCCTGTGTGCGACACTGCTGGGTTTCAGACATGAAAGATGAACTCGATTCGGCCCTCTGACAGCGGGTGTAAAGCCTCTGTGCTTTCGGGGCGTGGCCCGAGTCAAATTGTTCATTTTACCTCTAATCGTGTCATTTATCAAAAAGCTGCTCAGCCGCGTCAGTAAGTGCAGTTATGCTAACTAGATCTGAGCGAGGCCACGGAGAGTGCCAGCCATCAGTCAGCTTTGCAGGGAGGGTCGAAAGCACGTGGGAGATGCAGCAGGTACCAAACAAATATTCTCAGGGACGGTTTTAAAATGTATCCTTCTGGAAGCATCTACTAACACAGATTTCAGTGTTGTTCATGAGTCCTTGAAAGGCCCCAGATGAAGACTTGTATTATCTAGCCTTTGAAGTGCCATTAAGAAAGGCACTAAATACAGATGTCTTAATGCACGATCAGTCATCCAGGTAAGGAAATTGCCAAAAGGTTTAATCTAAAGAAGAGGGTGAATTAGTCCCTTGGATGAGTAACGAAATGTGTCCCCCACTGAAAACGCTACGTCCAGCTTACCAGAATCAACTTTTTGTAAATGCAGTTGTGTTCAGAAGTTTCCGTCCATTCATCACAGTCATGAATGCCATGGTAGTTTTGGGCTTTTAATTATTTCTTGTACAATGACTTTAAGAAACAAGAATTGGGTGCACAGGATTGAAAGTTTTTGGATCTTCTCAAATTATGCCATATGCATATCCCAGATAAAAAAAAATCTGGGATATGAATCTGGTCAGTTAAGTAGCAGAGGGGGGGTTGTTCATTTCAGTTGCCTTGGTGTTAATGAAATTAACACCAGGTGCACTAGAGGGGCAATAGTGTGACAACTCCAAAATATGACTGGTTTTACAGCCACTGCCACTGATATTTTTCCCTCCAGGTTTTGCATTTATCTAAGCCAGGGGTGCCCAATCCCAGTCCTCGAGAGCTACCGTCCTGCAGCTTTTAGATGCATCCTTGTTCCCACACACCCGAATCAAATGAATGGCTTGTTATCAGGCCTTTGCCAAACACGATGGCATGCTGAAGAGGTAATCAAACCATTTGATTCAGCTGTGTTGGAGTAGGGATGCATCTAAAAGCTGCAGGATAGTAGCTCTTGAGGACTGGGATTGGGCAGCCCTGATCTAAGCTCAATGTCACTACTGCTAGCATGAGGCAATACCTGGACCCTGCAAGAACTTACACAGGTTGTCCAATTCCTCCTGAACTGGACTGCCTGTCATTACCAGAAGGTCTCAAGAGCATGGAGGAGATTCAAGGAGACAGGTGGTTACTCCTGGAGAGCTGGACGGGGCCCTTAATCCATGAGCAGGTCCAGTATGTTCTCCTTTGTGCAGGGAGGAACAGGATGAGCACTGCCAGATATCATTGGCTGGCCCAGAGGCTGACCTGACCTAAATCCCACACAACATGTCTGGGATATTATCATTTGTGGATGATGGGTTGATATAATAGGAGCTTCTTCTATAGGTCTTGAGACCATAAATGGCCTGCATTTGTAGTCCATAGGACCCCAAAGCGCTTTCCACTACATTCAGTCATTCACCCACTGGCGATAGCAAGCTACATTGTAGCCACAGCTGCCCTGGGGCGCACTGACAGAAGCGAGGCTGCCAGACACAGGCGCCACCGGGCCCTCTGACCACCACAAGTAGGCAAACATGGGGTTAGTATCTTGCCCAAGGATATTTGGCATGCAGCCAGGATGCAGCCTGGGATCGAACCACTGACCTCCTGATTAGTGGCTGACCTGCTCTGCCACCTGAGCTACAGCCACCTCACAATTGTATTTGTACCTTGTAAACTTGTAAACATCTTTATTCATGAGCATTTACACAAGAGTCTGTGAGGATGGACTCACTTTTGGAGCCAGCCTCAAGGTGAATACTAGAGGAACTGCAGGTTTTGGCACTACCTGAACTAACAAAAGATTTTCATACTGACCTACAAAAGCCTTTGGTCCATCTTTAACTCACATCATCCTCCCAACAAAGCGGCAACTCGAGCAGCTGGGTTATGTGTCTGTATCCTCCCACAGGGCTCTTATTCAGACAGTATCAACCCATGGCAGAGCAACACAACACAAACACCAGTCAATTTACCCATTTTGCATCCAATTCTCAGCGATGATTATGAGCCGCGTTTGTGCAGCTGATGGAGAGATTAATCTTGCTTTGATAGAAATATGTCAGTTTCTGCAGGCTGTGATGGATGTGATTTATCACTCCGGACAAATCTGTGCACGAACGTTCCTCCTCCTGACAGCTCTATCGTGGCAAGAATGTCCCAAAATGTCACCTGTTGTATGCAGACTGACCTTCTAATTTTGTAATTCAATTTCGAGAACTCCCCTACCCACCATATCATGAACCAGTAATAACAATTACACACCGTGACTGGCTCCAAAACCTGCAATTCCCCCACTTTAAATCAAAACCCAAGTAGTCTTTTATTAGGCTGCCTGGTTAAATCAATCTAAATCTAAGCATAATAACTCTCTAATCAGGTGCTGGGGAGAATAATAGGTTGTCACGCTCGAGGAAAAATAGGCAATCATGGAATGTTTTCTTTAATTAGGCCGACTAAAGTAGAAGGGCACGGTGGGAGCGCGGGACACATTCATCATAGCCAAGGTGGGAAATTACTTCAATTACTCAGGAAGGGGAGAGTGAACAGAATTACAGAAGTCAGAGAAGCAGAAGAGAGGAGACCGTGATCTGCAAGGAAGTCCAGATGACACCGCAGGGCAGGAAAGGCGAGGGCAGAGGAGGGAAGGAGTGAGGGAGCAAGAAAGAAGGAGGAGAGGAGAGAGGAAAGGTGGAAGGCTTTCACAGTTAAGTTGCTGAGTATGTATGGAAGTATAGTGCCATGTGTCTCTTTTCCTTTGTTTGTATTTGTATGTGTTCTTTAATATGAAGGAAAAGTCCAGTTTCAAATTGTTTCCAGGCATTTTATGTCATCTCTTATATATCTTAAGTTAGTGAAGCTTCTTTTACATTCTGTGCTCCTACTGAATCGTATTAGGTGTGCTCCAGTGTTGTCTCCCTTTCCTTCAAAAAAGCAAACAGAACAAGGAATGAAATTTAAGTTATTAAAGTCTGAACTTTCACAATAAAATATCTGGGCTTATCCACTCAAATCGATCGCTAATGGCATCGCTCAGGACATTGGGGGGGGAGTAAAAATGCTGAAATTAGTCTCCAAATATACTTGGATAGCTGTTAATATACTGACTGGGCACTTCATTGGGTATGGCTTGCTCATTCTGGCCTTCTTTTAACTTCAGAACCGTCTTAATTCTTCATGACACAGTTTCAAAAAGGTGAGATTTTGTTCCATGTTTACATGAAAACATCACAAAATTTCTACAGATTTGTCAGCTGCAAATTCATGATGTGAATCTGCTAGGGCCACCAGCAACAAGCAGAGCAGCCCCAGTGGCCTAATGGATAAGGCACTGGCCTCCTAAGCCAGGGATTGTGGGTTCGAGTCCCATCTGGGGTGATTTCTAGCAGAGTGACGCAGTGGAACCGTGCTGGGCCCATAACCCAGAGGTTGATGGCTTGAAAACCATCCTCTGCAAAGCTTTTTAGTAGTTGTCACTGGAATGAAATAGTTCATTTATACACTCACTGGACGTGTCATTGCTAGTACCTGGTTGGACACCTTTAATACCTTGTGGTACAGATTCAACAAGGTGCTGGAAGCATTTCTCAGAGATTTTGGTTGACATAACAACATCACAGTTTCTGCATGTTTATCAGCTGCACATCCATGATGTTAATCTGCTGTTCCACCACCTCTGTAAACTCCAGGGATCATTGAAAAACATCAGTAGATCAGCTGTTTTTGAAATACTCCGACCGACAACTATGTCAGATTCAAAGTCAGTTTAATCCCCCTTCTCCTCCATTCTGATTACTCAGTTTGAACTTCAACCTAAGGAATCATAAATGAGGCAGTTTTTAACTATCAATTAAAAAACATTACACTGAAATAAAATTTTGGGGATAAAGTGCAGAAGAAACAAGGAATGTGGAAAGTTTTAATGATGTTAAGGGGCAAGAAAAAAGGCTGAAATCACAAACTAAGAGGAGATTTAAAAAAGAAAACGCAGGAATGGACAAAAGACAACAAATAAAGAGACAATCCAGTGAAAAGCAGAGTAATGAATATAAAACTGAGCAGAAAATAAAAAATAAAACTGTTAAAAATAAATGAAGAAAGGCAAACTCCTATTCCAGTGGCTGTACAAAAATCCACTATCATTTATCCTCAAAATTGGACCCCTACCTACACGTTCAACAACCCTCCGCCACCGCCACAGAGCTCCCAGCGTCTGTCAGCTTTCCCAGAATGCAACGAGAGAGCCACTGAGCGAGCAGTAATTCCTTCCGAGATGATGAGATAAACGGCCTCTTACTGTAACTGGATCTATTGATTCGGACGCCGCTTTGGCAGGTCGTGGATCCAGTTTGTTCTGTGACTGAAGACCTGCCAGCTCGGCTACCGGCCACGTAAATACAGAGATTATGACTTTTGATAGCTGCGACTCATTGGCTGGCTCAGTGCTCAGCACAGATGAAGCAGCTGCCATGACGGTGACAGGCACAGAGGCGCTTTCTCCCGTCCTCTAAACATTATTAGATACTCTGACAAATGAACACAAAAATGTCTCTCCTAGACATTTAGAAACGAAGATGAGACAACGCAGAAGCGTTTGGACTTCAAGATATTTCAAACAAAAGCACCTGAAAGTCTTCAGTCTGAGCCAGAGCCTTTGGAGCTTCTTCTGGAGATGAATTTAAAAAAAGAAACCTATACACTGAAAAACAGACAAAATAAAAGGTTTATCTTCTAATTTTCAGAGGTTTCAGTGGGGACGGGCCTGCCAACCACTGTAATCCACTTATTCTTGGCTGGTGACAGACGCTGTTGTCTACAGCAATCAGTGACTATAAAAGCAACCTACACCACAAATAATCAGGAGCTTCACTTCATCATCAAGCACCAAGAAGTAACTGAATCACTGAATCAGCAGCGCCGTCTCAGCTGTCTCTTGTTAGTTGGCTCCATCGAGGTTGTGCCTCGCACACCGCACACGCTCAATCTTACAGGTGTTTTATGACCTTTTAAAGTGAGCGCTCATTCATTTCTACCTGAATACTGCATTTTAAATTAAAATGCATCTATTTTCATTTCTATCTCCAGTTCTTGGATTTTAGCGCTGGACTTCACTAGAGTAGATTTGCATGAGTGATACAAGTGAAACAAGCCGTTTTAGCTCCACCCTCACTTTAACCCCTTAACCCCTCAGCTCAGGTACAAATATCAGAAGAAAATACAAAAATACAAATAAGTACAATCAATGAAAAAAAAAGTAAGATAAAGATAAAGTCTGAACTATGAAATAATTGCGAGAAAATTTATTTATTTTTTTGAAAACGAAGCGTTTAATTAAATCTTCTTTTTAAAAAAAATTAAATTTGCATTTTAGTTTTGCTGAAAAACCTGCCAATTAAAAATCTTTAGCCCTTCTTGCTAAGTCCTCCAGGAATCCTCACCAACCTTTCTGACTCTAATTCAGTGTTTAAACCGAGTCAGAGCTCTCGGGTCATCAGGTGCAGCTCTTAACTATTCCCAGTTCGATTTAAGTGTGCTGAGGCTGCTTTCTGAGTTACTGAGATCAGTAACAACAGTGAAAACTGTGAAAACAGGAATCCACAAAAGTACAAGGTTCAAACCTTCAAAATAAAACAGGATGAATAACACATTAGGACCAATGCTGAACAAGATGATAGAGGCAGGAGCACACAGGAGGAGGAGGGGGAGAGGATATCAAAAGCCTGGAGCAATGACAGTACGTGTACGACAGCATTTTGACTTCTGTCATTTCTTTATTGGCTGTGTGTTTTGTTACAGTTACGAATGAGTTTGTTGAATTCCTTATTTCACTTTTCCCTGACTTCATGGACGGAGACTTGACAATACATAGGTAACACCGGGATGTTCCCCTGTTTAGGCGTTCCCTGTTTTATTTTGGTAGCCTTAGTGTTTAGTTTTAAATTCCTCAGTCCCATTTTCTTGATTAGTTTTTATAGCCCTCATTTCCATTTAGCCTTCTATTATGTTATCCTCTTTATTCCTCTTAGCCTTTGTTAACTATTCCTTAGCTTGCTGTGTTCCACAGTATTCCTGTGCTCTTTCATGGATTTTGGTTTTCCTTCGGTAAAAGACTTTAAATTAATGTCCTCTCTCTTTCTTAAACATGACAACCATGAGATAGAAAACTAAAATCCTGTTTGTTTACGTGCATGACCAAGAACTGATCATTCTGGGAGGCACAATCGCAAACTGGAGAGAGTGTAAACATCAGTATTTTCAGCTTTAATCCCAAACGTCGTCCACAGCAGTCCTGATAGCAGCAGAGAGCAGAGAGGGCTTCTGTCAGTATCACACTGAGGTGGTAATCAAGCAGGGATCTGAGGGGATCAATAAGAGGATTGCACTGTGCTCGTCAGGCTGGAGCGATCCATCATGACCTGATAGCTGGTCAATGGTAGAGCAGCCTCAACCAGATAAGAGGGAGAATTTAGCTTTTTAACTTCTCAAAGGGTGCTGGTGATGCTGCTGTAGAATATTTATTCCTCCTCCAGGTTTACCTCTTAGTTTTCCTCCAACATCTGCTCATTTTTTAAACCCTCCTTCTCATCTTTCTGCTTGGCTGACCTGAGAGCTCCATCATCGTCCTCATCATCACCATCTTCACAGCCAGCCCATTTTTTTGTCATAAAGGCAATAAATCATTTCAGCTTTCATCTATTGTTATTGATGAATGACCAATTATTTGTCATCTAATACGTTGACAAACGATGACCCAGGCAGACGGATCAACTTCTCCCCCCCCCTTCCCCCCCACCAACTCAACTCCTCCTTACTCGACGGGCTGACGTGACGCAGGACAGCAGTGATGGATTATATCCTTAAACTGTTATTACACGTATAATGTGGCGCTCAAATCTGACATCTCACTTAGTCCAGGTTTCCCACCCTTTAAATACTGCATCACAGAATAGCAAAGAGGACGACAGAAATCAGATGTGAATACTTAAAACATTTAAGCTAGGAAGGCTGTGTTTACCCCCTAACAACTGCAGTTTGATATAGAGCCAATCTCAAAACCACAGCTCCTCTTTTAGTCTGTCCTGACTGGTTCTTAAATTGGCTTTCTTTAAAGCAATATTGTCAAAGAGGAACACAGTCTTCTTTGTCAGTTTATATAGTTCACTTGCATAAACCATATATATAGTAACCAGTTAACCCTCCCTTTTTAAATTCAATTCAGTTTTGCTTACATAGCGCCAAATCACAACAATAGTTGCCTCAAGGCACTTTACTGTGTATTGTAAGGTAAAGAACCTACAACAATGCAGACCCCAACAATCGCAAGGACCCCTTTGAGCAAGCACTTGGTGACAGATGGAAGGAAAAACTCCCTTTAAGCAGGAAGAAACTTCTAACAGAACCAGGCTCAGGAAGGGAAGTGACAGCTGAACCCGGGAAAATCAGGAGGCTGTCTGACAACTCTTAGTGAGAGAAAAGAAATAGCAATAGATTATAAACATAATGAAATCATGAATGAGGACTAAGTTCTAGGATCAAACTGCTTTACTTTAAAAAGCAAGAGGAGATTTCAAACTGTCAAATATCACTACCGTAAAATTAAATGCTAACATTAGACAGTGCATGGATTTATACTGCAATGGAAGTGAATGAGGAATTTTGGCCACAAAGGTGTCGAGAGGGAGTATCAAAAAATGTTATTACAATGAAATCGTTTTTGTTGCTGACATGTCCAAGACTCTGTTGTTTCTTTCTTTTTTCTGTTTATTTTTTGTTGTTGTTGTTTTCGTTTAAAAAAAATTAGTAATTCGGATAATTAAACATTTTTAGGATTTTAAATGGTTAAAATCCTAAAACTAATTGAAGGTTTGATCATTTTGATTATGGCTCAAGTTGGATTTCACAAATCTTACTAAAAAGGAAATTTCTTGCAAAAAACAAATCATGTAACACAGTTAAAATGATTACTAAATTAAAGCAACAGGGAAAAAAGAGGGCACAAGGGTTCAAGGGGGTAAGAACACATCAGTAGCTCTGAGGTTTACCTGTTAAAAGTCCGTGTGTGGTTAAATGTATTGTAATGTGAGGCTACAACACATTAGAGTTCACCACAATACTGCTATAAAAGAAGAGAGAGGGATCTTTTTATTTCCTTCAAGCCCCATCTATCACTACCTTCCTCAGGATTTCCACACGAGACGCTTCGACTGAAGCTTGAAGCTTGAAACTCGAACATCAAATCAAATTTCTATGCAAAGAGAAAAACTTTTACTTTGAAAGCATGGATCCATCCTGGTTTGCATCAATTGTTTAGGATGCTGGTGGTGAAATGCTGTGAGGGACATTTTCTTGGCAAACTTTGGACTGCTTCATTTGGACTGAGCGTCGTTTAAACATCACAGCCTACCCGAGTATTGTTGCTCGCCACAGTGACCACAGTGCACCATCTTCTGATAGCTGCTTTCAGTAGGATAACACACCATGTCACCAAGCTCACATCATCTCAAACTGGTTTCTTGAACATGACAATGAGTTCACTGTACTCCAACGGCCTCCACAGTCACCAGATCTCAATCCAGTAAAGCAACTTTGGGATGTGGTGGAACAGGAGATTCACATCATGGATGTGTTGCCAACAAATATGCAGAAACTATGTGATGTTGTTGAAATGTTTCCAGCACTGTGCCACAAAAGATTAAAGCAACTCTGAAGGCTAAAAGGTTTCAGAGGTACAACAATGACCAGTATGAACTATTTCCATTCTAGTGACAACTACTGAAAGGCTTAGCAGAGGTTTCAATCGATCGACCAGCACGCTTCCGCTGCGAGCACCCCAGATGGGACTCGAACCCACAATCCCTGGCTTAGGAGGCCAGTGCCTTATCCATTAGGCCACTGGGGCTGCTCTGTTTACAGCTTTGGTACAATAGAGCACCTTTGGTACATTGTGACCAGCAGCAGAACAGCCATTTAGCTGCCAAACTCACTTGTCTTGTCTTTGGAGATTCATGAAACCACATGTGGACCAGAGAGAAACTGAGATTTGGATCACTGGGTTGAATTACATCAAACGTTATTCAGCATTTTGCTAAATTTTTACCAGTTCTGAAGGCAAAAGGAGGTCCAATCGAGTACTTGAAAGGTGTACATAATGAAGTGGCTGATGAGTGTATGCATAATTAGATTTTATTTCTCTATTTATGTCTTGGATATGTAATTGACTTTATAGCTTATTTAATATTGTACGTACCTGAAAACTCATTTCTTATGAGATCAGTGTTACTGTGCATGAGCCCTGACTAATAAGGCTTAATTTTATGGGAGCAAATTTTGCATTTTTGTGACAGGCTGCTAGTAACAAAGTGCCTAAAAATACAATTTAACATACAATTTTCTTTGCTAAGTTATTATTATTTGTTATGTGTAGCCACACTAATTCATCCCCTGAGCTAGAAGGGCTTTCACAAACAAAAACAACTTCCTCTGAAAATGGTCAGTTGGAAATATCTATGATAATACGGCAAACCATTTAAAAAATTTTAAAATCTGCTAAATAAAGAGAAATTAACCCTGTAAGTATAAGGATACCCAGAACATTATGTACTTCTTTAATTGCACTGCTTTCTTCTCCATTACATTTATTTAATAGCTTTTCTTTCTTTTACACACCTAATAATCCAACAGCTTTTAAAAATACAGCATATACATTAAAGCATTGCTTTCCAAGCCTTTGGGCTTCTGCGTAGCAGTGTGTATTAGACGCCACGTTGCTGTAAACATATGTAAACTGTGTTGTTTAATGTGATTTCACCAAAAACCAGAATAATTAAACTGGAGAAAAAGTCCAAAAACTGAAAAACAGAACTGCACAACCTTTTAATGAATCATGTAATGACCACTCAGATTCATCGGGCCACATCCAGGAGGCCCAACAGTAACAAGCTGCTTTTTACTGATCAGAAATATTATTATTGATAATCAATCAGTTTTAAACACTGCAGAAACTCAAATTGTTTTTCTGTCTCCAGACGAGGACACACAGTGATCTGCTCTTTCTAAATGCTGCTGACCAGAGCCGGAACAAGCTCAATGCTGTCTATCATTTTGCTTTATGCAGTTTTAAACACTGCAGAAATACTGCAAACCAATGTTCCCTTTTTGTTGCTGGTAAGTAGCCATCTTTGCATCTGTATGCACATTAGAGGTGGGTGGATTGATTAGTGCTCTGCAATACTGCAAATTTTGATATTGATCTGATGCCATGTAAATATTGATACTTTTAACCTCTACAGCGAACTTATGTAGGTCAGAGAAGTGTGTCATGATTCATGAGCTGAATCATTGTGCATTCTGGGCACATTTTAATGAACACAAAATGACAGTGTTGTGTTTTTACTATTAACAATAATTAGTTAACAGTTAAAAAAAATACTTTCAACTTTTCTTATATATTGATACTGTGAGGTTTGTTTGTTTTTAAAGAGAGCTGGAATGTAAATGCATCTGTCTTTAAAGGACTTTGGGTCAGCTTCTGCTTTTTAAATGTGCTACAGGCTAAAAAGAACTGATGTGACATGAAAAAACTTGAGATATTTTTCATAGTGCATGTTTGGGTATATTTTTTTCATTAAAAAAACAATAATAAAAATGTATGTAACACAGTTCAGGGGGATTCATTCTGGAAATTGAAGATAGAAAAAAGTATTGATCCAATGCATTCGTATCGATCTGATACTGATACCAGTGTTGGTATCGATACTATCGATAATTGGATCATTCTGCCCGCCCCTGCAATTAATCCAAATATCGATATCAATACCGATAATTATTGGTACTCCTGTAAGTTCGGTATGTTGCTCCGCCCCCGCCTCCCTGCGGTGTTTAGCAGTGACACGTAGGCCACCATAAGACAGAGGAGCATCATGGATGCACAAAACATTGCAAACACTGGTGCATGTTGGTAGGGAATTTTCCACTATGGCACCACCAACTTTTATAAAGGCATGAAACACCACCCGTGGAGGAAGATAGCCCCTCAGTCAGACCCAGATCTCCAGTACAGAGGTCAAAGGTCACTAAGAGAGTGCTTTCCAAGAGCAAAAGTATATACAGTGATAATATAGTGCGAAAGTAATGTTTCAGTCATGACTGATGTCGGATCTTCAGTATTAGTTGACGCTAAAGTGTTACTGATCACATCTTTATCAGAGTGATTACCTACAGATTATATTAGATTATAGACATCCATCGATCCATCCATCTTCATCCGCTTTATCCGAGGCCGGGTCGCGGGGGCAGCAGCCTAAGCAAAGAGGCCCAGACCTCCCTCTCCCCAGCCACCTTCTCCAGCTTATCCAGGGGAATACCAAGGCGTTCCCAGGCCAGCCGCGAGATATAATCTCTCCAGCATGTCCTGGGTCTGCCCCGGGGCCTCCTCCCGGTGGGACATGCC
>NW_024582400.1:2640242-2672064 GCF_018398535.1 Haplochromis burtoni
TTCTTCCTGTTAAAAGGGAGTTTTTCCTTCCCACTGTCGCCAAAGTGCTTGCTCATAGGGGGTCATATGATTGTTGGGTTTTTCTCTGTATCTATGAAGCGACTTGAGGTGACTTTTGTTGTGATTTGGCGCTATATAAATAAAATTAAATTGAATTGAATTGAACCGGAGACAAAGGGCAGCCCTGGCGGAGATTATAAACATCCAAATAATTTAATCAGCCCACTGAATTGTGTTGAATAAATTAGTTTATTGGAGGTGAAAAAAAACCCCGCAAGCATGAACTGTGAAAAATATCTCAAAATAATTTTTGTGTTTACTGTGAAGTGTGTTTTATTTATGCAAAACATTTAAAACAGAAGCGACTCAGAGTGTTTTAGAGACGGTTACATTTACATTCCAGTTTCAAACTGCACGAAAAGCTGAAAGGTGTGTTTTACTGTATGAACTAATTATTGTGTAAAGTTGGTATCAGTATTGGTATCAGCAATACTCGACCTGTAGCCACTTGGTAGTGGACTGATATCAAAATTCATAGTATAGCATACCATTCTGGCACAGCCTATTGGTTCGGCTTAGTCCCAGCTGCACTCTCTCAGAAGGGGTGTCCAAATTCATGGGCTGCATCCTCCTGAGTACCCGTCCTTCACGGTCTACGTGGGCCAGGTCCTCAGAAGGTCGGGTAGACCAGAAGTGAGCGGCTGTGAAATTGGACGGACTAGCCTTCAGATTTGCATTACCGCTGTCTCGGTGGACTTTAATTATCTCAGCCGTCTGCTCCTTTCTATCTAAAATATAACAGGACACTGGTGTAAATTCTCGACCATCTCACACTTCTGTTTAATCAGTTTTCTGTTTGACGTTTATTCAGCTGTGTAAAAACTAACTTTGATCTCAGCCAAACCGATTTACTCAGGAACAAATAAAACACTGAAAAAAGCCAAAGAATAACATTTTTAGGTCATCCAAGTGACTTATACATCACGTTTAACCTGAGTAGCGCTCTCGCCGGCTCTAGTGACCCTCAAGCTCCCAGCTAGCTATGGAGCTGGTGGGTAATAGACGTCGCCGAAAATGTTGGAGCAATTTGCAAATATGCGATGTCTTGATAAATCGAGCAGATATTTGAAGTTTACACAGCTACATTCGCGCCTAAAAATATGTTAAAAGTTTATTTTGTGTCCCAGAAAGAGTAATAAGAGTAATATTAAAACTTAGTAGCGCCCGCCATTGTTGGAAACTGGAATTAGCTGGGCCACGCTATGAATTCTGGGATATGGTGGGCCACGAAGGATACACCCGACCCATCCTTCAAATTTGGGGAAAAAGGAGGGCGCATTTGTCAGCTGCATTCGGAAGAGTCGATGAATTTGGACAGCCTTCGTTGTGTCGCTGTGATGTAATCGGTCTACAAATGCGGCCTCAGGAGGATGAAGCCCATGAATTTGGACACCCCCAGAATCTTACTTTCACATATCCTCAGACTCTTGCTTTTGAAGTTGGAGTCAAGGTTTTTATAATTAACTAAAACTAAACTAAAAACTAAAACACAATGTGAATAAAATATTTTAGTTAATTAAAATAAATGCCAAAACTAGATTAAAAAAAAAAAATTTACTCAATGAAGCGATTTTGTGAACCTGGAAAACCAAACTGTAATAAAATATAGAAATAATTTCCTTGGTTTTAGTATGTGTTTGCTTGGTAGAAATTGTTTTACAGCTTTCCTAATTAGACACTGATGGACGTGTTTATTGAGACTGAATATCTACAAGACTTTCAAAAACTTTGCTTTTATGATAATACATGTCCTAATTCTGTCCTTTGACACACGCCCTCCATACAATATTGATTGAAGTCACTCTGGAAATTACCTGAAACTAAACTGAATTCAAAGCAAAAATGAAATAAAAGTAAAAACTATATTAACTCTAATTATAGGGCAGATTATTTGTTCTTATATTCCACGTGATCTGGATATGTCAGCCTGTTTTTTTTTTGGTTTTTTTGTGATGTGTGCTGTCCTGTTGGAGAAGTCGCCCTTGAAATGAGACGTCTACCTGAATAATGAAAAGATGAATTAATACTGATTATCACAATCAATAACCTCATGCTGTCATATGTAATTCATACTTTATAAGCTCTTCTTCTTCTTTCAGTGTCTCCCTTTAGAGGTCGTCCTAGCAGATCTTCTGCCACCCTCTGCTTGTCCTCCTTCACTACATCCATCAGGCTTCTCTGTGGTCTTCCTCTTTCATCTTGAACGCTTCTTCTTCCACCTGCTAGATACTGTTTTTAATAACACATTATTAAAATCCACAAACTTCAGCTTCCTTATTGTGGAATAACTTAAACAACACCATATCTACTCTGGTGAGAAATCTACACATGTCTAGATCTCCCAGCACTGCATACGAAGCACCTTCAGCTTCATCTCCCAGTAATATCTAATTTAGCCACCAGGTGCCAGCATTTCCCTGCACTGTCAGTGTGCTCCGTTAATTTTGCGCTTTGTGTTGATGCTGTTTATTACATTGGATGCACAAGAGTTAGCGGTGCTGCTGTGATTTGGTGCATTTGAAGTGTTCAGCCACCAGAGGGCAGTGCTTGACAAAGTAAGGGGTCTCACACACAGCTCAGGATCCACATGGGATAACTGGAAGAATTCATCAGCGGTGGTGTGTTAGGGGAAATTATAGCTTTAGATTTGTGTTGGAAATTTCTTGGCTGAAATGTTTTGGGTAGAGTCTCATTATAAATTCTCTCTTTCTCACACTCACACACACACACACACACACACACACACACACACACACACACACACGCACACACAGACAAAAAGACTGTTAAAGTGTTTAAATAAGATAAATGATTAGCTGGGTTCATACTGAGCATCCAGCAGCATTTGAAAAGGCTGATACGAGGTGATGGTTGCTCTTATTCACAGGGCAGATGGATTTAAATGTGACTTTAATGAAATCAGGCAGATTACGTGCATTTTGCACTAATCTGAGGTGCTGATTGAGATGATTTACAGAGGAACAGGTGCATATAGGAGGCATCTTTTTATGCATCATTTTGCCAATGAGACACAGATATTTCCTTCTGCTGCTTTAGAAATCAGCCTTACTAAACCAAAAAAGCCAAAGAAAATGAAGACGTAAATGTGCTTTAACAGTGCGGTGCTTTTATTCTCTCAAGTGTTATTAAAAAAAAGAAAAAGAAAAGGTCTGAGTCCCATTTCATTTGTCAAAAGGCTACTTAGGAATGAAAGATGTCCCCCTCCAACTTTTTTTTTTCTCCCAAGGACGAATGAGCTCATGCTGCTTGGCCCTCTGCCTGGACGAGGAGAAGGAAGAGGAGGAGGAGTCGGATGCATTCATCAGGTATATTACATCACCGCGAGCCAATCCGCTGCTCTTTGGCACGAGCTTTCGCAGCGGCAGTCTGTCACAGAGTTTAACATGTGCGAACCAGCTCAGGAGGGAGAGGGTGACACCAGGTCGAAAGGTTAAATCGGGGTTTCATTAAAACATCTGCTGCAGAATTCCCCCAAACCTGATCCCTCCAGAGTTTGGAGTTTTCATTTAAAAAAATGTCCCCATCCACCTGCGCGGCTCAGGGAAGAAATGCTAAAGCAGCGTGTGATTTACTAACAATGAATCTCATTTGCTCTTTTCTTACTTTTAAGGCACTGACAGGTGGTTTGAGGAGAATCTGATTCAGAGGAAAAGAAACTTTGAGGTCAGTTGATCAATTCAGCAAAAAGAAAAAAATGGCGAAGCTGCTCCGTAAATGTCCTTGGAGGTCTCGGCTCAGTTTTAATAAACCACTCTGCGCCTCGAGCTTTCCCGCAGCCGCTGAGAGGAAGCAGGTTTGTTGACTCGCTCTGTCTGATTGTGCTCATGCGTCCAAGGTTTTTTTCTTCTTCTATTTCACTGATTTTTTTTTTTTGTGTGTTGCTCCTTTTGCAGGCTTTCATCTACGTTATTCAGGGGCACTCTATTTTCTTAAAGCAAGCGATCAATAAACTTAACATTGGAGCCACTTTAAAGGGTCGGATCAGATTATCAGGTGCTTACTATGGAACAAATAATTTTGTAATTAAAGAAAGCATAGCAGCTACGTCATAATGCCATAATGCATAACTCCTGCACAGAGGAGCTTTGTTTCCTGGCTACATTTACTCATCCAGTATAATAAATGTACAGAGGTTAATGCTAAATGTGGAGTGAAGTTGCAGGATAATGCTTTATTAAAACATAAAGCAGTATATGGATTTGGCTGGGTGTCAAATATATATATGATTGTACTGTACATTAAATGTGGATAATTATATAAAATGATAATTATAATAAGCAATATAGTTGCATAGCTGCATGTAAGAGGACAACAACTCTATACGTGTTGAATGTTTTAAAATTGTTATTTTAAATATTGTTAGATATAAAAGGCCCCACCATTCATTGAGTGTCTAATTAATTTGATCACATGCAAATGGTCAATGATCGGTTAATGATTTAAGGTATCTCAGTTTCCTTGTAATTAAAAGTGGCCTCTAGGCTGTAGGGCATTTGGACGTGGACTGCACAGCTTCTGCCACAAGGTGGTGCTATTTAGTAGGTTGTTTGCGACTGAGTAGTAGAAGTAAAGGAATGTTTTTGTTGTTGTTGTTGTTGTTGCGACTTACAAAAAGAAACATTGAAAATGTTTTGGTGACTGTGATGGATGGTGGATGATGTAGTGAACTAAAGTCTGTATGTCACACTACCTTTATTTCTGCCTGGTCTCTGGTTGCAGCATGTAACTGCAACATATGCAGTTATAGAGCATTGTATGAAGATGTTCATATGAATATAATGAGGTTTCTTTTTTTATAGTTAGTGTATATGCACGTATTAGATTTTAGAATCAAAAGAGTTATTTATGATGGACACCACCATCACCACCACCTGCAAGCAATTGGTGACAGTGGGAAGGAAAAACTCCTTTTTAATGGGAAGAAACCTCCAGCAGAACCAGATTCATGAGGGACCTTCTGGTTCTGGGTGCTGCTATAAGTCATGTTTGGCTTTGGTTCCTCCTTTACTTGCTTGGATGGGGACAGCAGCCATTGTATCATCTTGTTGTAACCAAAAAATATGTTTTAAAACCAAAACCAAAGCCCAAAGCTAAAGGACTTTAAACTGTGGCATCAATCACTAACTGCTTTTCACCAAGTGTTGTTTGAAACCATCCGTGTTTCGAAAAAATTGAGAAACCAAAGATCATGCATGCTTGGTAGAAACTTTTTAATTGCAAGTTAGTATCACTCTATATCAGCAAAGATTTCAAAAACTGACAAACCGTCAGCTGATTATGGAAGCGTTGTTGCTATAAGTCAAGATTTCAGGATAGGGTTTTCAACTTAATAACTCAAAATTTCAAGTTTTTGACTCAATTTTGAGTGTTTTGTAGAAGTTTGAGTTCATTAGATGAGATTTTTCGATAACCCAGCCACAGTGGGGCCACAAACCAGTGGACTCCTAGTTTTGGGCCCAAGCACAGATAAATGGGAAGGGTCATTTCAAGAGGGGCATCCAATATAAAATCTTCACTAAATCAGATGATCAAGATTGAGATTTCTATGCCGGTCAGTTAATAATGACTGTGAATGCCTGTGAAAACTGTTGGCTGAAGACAAAGGCAGAGCCAACCCTGGAGGACGTTGGACAAATGTGTGAGGCTGAAGGACAAGAAGAAGACCTTAGACATGATTCATGGATGTAGTGAAGGAGGACATGCAGAGGGTTGGTGTGACAGAGGATGTTGGGAATAGGGTGAGACGGAGGCCACCCCTAAAGGGATTTGAGTGTGTGTATGTATTTATTTAAACCTGTATGTATGGTTTTGACCCTGTATGGATTAATCTTGTTTTTTTTAAAAGTCATTAAACATGTATGCTGTACAATATTTCACCCTGGAAAAAGAACAGTTCAAAGAAATCTGACCACAACTGTAAATGGCATCTGACCCAAACCTGTGTTGACTGGAGCGATATCCTGCTGTAGCCTCCCTTTGAACTCTCATGGGGATCTTAATTTACAAAATTAACATCATGTTGTAATAAATAAAATGGGAAATTAGCAATTAGGACCATAAACATATCATGAAAAAGTGCTAAGGGCATAGATCAAGTATGAAGTAAGGTGATTTTCTCTTAGACTTCTATATAATCAGACTTGTTTTTGACACGTCGCCCCCTGCTGGCTCTGAAAGACACTGCAGCATTAAGGCATGTATACACTGAGTTCATATTTCAGACCTATCTTTTTAAGACAGTACTGATGAGAAATGAATCTCTAGGTCTGATGGGAAATGTGGTCTTTCCCCTGGCCACAGTGATGACAGCGTCTAAAAATGCTACAGAAAGGTCTCAAGGTCACTGGTGCTCCAGGACGCTGTTGGTACACAAGCGAGGCTTCAAAGCTGTCAACCTCACTCTGCTTCAACTTCTCTGAGTCGCTCTCTGTGTGTGTGTGTGTGTGTGTGTGTGTGTGTGTGTGTGTGTGTGTGTGTTTCACCCCAACATGAACCCACCACAGATACACAGAGTTGGGAGAAGGTGAATAGGGCATCACTCACTGCTCACACACAGATATGATTAGCATCGCCTGCCCTTTATGAGAGTACACTGTGTTCAAACCAGATTACAGTTCGTGTGTCTGCACTTAAACTGAACATGCAGCTCGACATCAGCAACAAAACATCTGTATCTCTGCTGTCCAGTACACAGGAATGTGCAAACGGTGATAGGATTTAACTTTAAGAGCTTTGCAGCAAGAAAACTGAAGAAATAGGAATAGTATGAAAGTCGAGAGCAGCTAAAAATGGAAAAAAGAACCAGGAGAAAAGGCAAGTTGGTCTCAGATTACCTGAGAATAACTCTAATGATAATATTAACAGTTAAATCTCCTTCAGCATCAGTGCAGATACTGTTTGTTTGACTTTCTCTTTTTAAACACACAAAGTGTCACGAGCGCAAGCTTACACATGTCATCTGGGGGAAAGAAGAAACAGGAAGGAGAGGGAACAAGCTGTCGCCGGCATCGACTTTTGGTGTCCCTATTTTTTTCCAAATGAATGAGGACAGTGGTTTCCAATGTTTTTACATCTCATGTACCCCCACACCCTGTCACGGGGACTCTGACCCCTTCGTCAACACCTCTTATGTTCGGCTCTGTTCGTGCGAATTCTTTTAAGCTAAAACTTTTGACTATTTAACCACTTTACCAGCTTTTCATTCTGTTTAATGACTAATTTAAAAGTAATATTAATAATTATAATTTTAGTTAGCTAGACTCACTGGACACTTTATTAGCTACACCTTGCTTGTACCAGGTTGGGTCTCCTTTGGCATTCACAGGGGGTTTAGGTCAGTTTCAACACTTTGCTGGAAACAGTCCAGAGAAATTTTGAGATGTTTCTCCTTTCCAATAGTGGGCAATGACATGTTTAAGCATCTTCTCTAGTTGTAGTAGAGAGTGGCTGAAGGGGCCCAAAAAAACCCTACAAAAACCTGGACAGGAAACAGGAAGTTCTTTGTTTCTTCGGAACCAGACTAAAGAAGAGTCCATTGGTTTTCCTGGATATTTGTTTGGACCATTTCAGCTGTGCATTTGTGAGTGGGCCATAAGCAACACATATAAGTTAGTACTGTGTGTGTATTTCTTTTGTCTAATAAGTATAACTGGTGTGTGTGCGCTTCTTCCACTTAATGGGAATTTTGTATTCTGATTTAAACAGGAAGACACTACAGTTGTTGATGTACTGAAATAGAGATTTTTTTCACCCTAAGGTTTTCAGAGTTTTTTAAAACTCAATTTGTTCGGAATAAAGGACCTTAAAATAAATTTTGTGCTTTGTCCTGAGCACGTTTGGCCAGACACCACCGTACTCTGTGGTCATAAAGGGATGGTCATGGCCAACGACAATACTCAGGTAGGCTGTGGGGTTTAAATGATGTTGGTCTAAAGTGTGCCAAGAAAATGTCCCCCAATCCCCAATCTTCTATAGATAGATCCACAAACAAGCTAGACCTGTAATAAATACTAATACATACACATTATTAAGTTAAAAATGAAAAAGTTCAATATATGCAAGCTATGAGATTAAGGTGCAAAATATTCTCCAGTCTTGGTAAGTCTGTGAATTATAGCCTCAGTTTCTTGTTCTTCGTCAGCATGAGTCCCAGCCGGTGTGGTCTTCTGCTGCTGTTGAGATGCTCTTCTGCGTACCTTGGTTGTAACAAGTGGTTTCTTTTTCTTGGATCATTCTCTGGAAACTCTGGAAAATCCCAGTGGATCAGAAATACTCAGACCAACAATCGCACCACATTCAAAGTCACTTATATTAGTTTTCTTCTTCTTTCTTATGCTCAGTTTGGACTTCAGCAGGTCGTCTTGACCTAATCGCACTGAGCTACTGCCGTGTGATTGGCTGATTACATGTTTGTGTTAACAAGCAGTTGAGTAGGTGTCCCTAACGAGGTGTCTGAGCGTATTTCAGCTGCTAATTAACAGTCTACAGACATAAATGATGAAAATAGAAAGATTCAAGTTGTGAAAATGTTATTAACCAGAACCAAACTAAACAGTAATTATGTATATTTTTTTAAAATCATAAACCTGTACTATCATATTAAAGCAGGAGAATCATTAAGAGAATATCCCTGAACAGCAACAGAACATTGTAGCCACGGGAGAAATGTCAGTTGGACTAATTTCTATTTTCTCCCCATTATCTGAATGTTTTATCTTTTGAATGGTTCCTCTGTATAAAGTATCAACATATCATGTTACGCTACATGCTTGAATTTCAGCATGCTGCATTAATTGCACAAAAGCTGATATTAAAGGTCATCAGAGGTCATCTTTTTGCCGTCAAAGATTGTAAAACGGAGCCGAAACACAGCCTTGTATAAAAGTGTCACACATTATTAACTGTAATAATAAAAAAATATCACTGTTGAGCCTTCTGGGGATGCTGCAGGCCTAAATCAATGAAGCATCTGTGATGGGGCGGAGCCTAATCAAATAACCCAATGACTTACACGCCCTGCATCTCCCCCCAGCCTCCCCCTTCCTAGAGTCATGCCAGCTTTCTACATAAGACGATCACTGTGGTTTAATAGCATGAAGCGATAGTTAGATCAGATACCGCATTGGCAGCAGCTCCCTCTGTCTCTCTCCGGCGCTATCAAGCAGCGTGTTTGGAGCGGCGATGACAGCGCTGGCACAAACAGGGAGTGCTGGAAGCTGGCCTCAGACCAGCGGTGTTGTGTGTTGCGTGTGTGTTGGTGTGTGTGTGTGTGTTTATGCTGGTGTGTGGCGCCTGTCTGGCTTTTGGCTGCAGCTCAAGGTTGAAGCCTGCTGGAATCAGAGGAATAGAAGTGCAGATGCCAAATCTGGACATCTATATATCAATTTTTTAGAGAAAGTGTAGCTAAAAAGGAGCACTATGAATCCTTTAAGGTGTCGAAGCCACGAAAACTTCCACTAGGGTTTTTTCAGGGCACTCCTGTGAGTGCGTCACGCGGCCCCACCAACAACAACCTGCAGGCGGAAGAAATGCTGGATGCTCAGAAAGAGTGTCAGATTAAATTTAAAGGCTTTGGGGCAGCGGCTGCAGGCACGGCCACAGGACGGATGACAGCTCATCAATATGACAGCTGGTGGCAGGAACTTTGACAAACTTACAGTCCACTTGTAGCCGTGGACGGATTATAAAACAGCAGGTCACTGGGTACACGGACATCCAAGACATCCAAACTCAATGAGGCATCTTTTTTGGCACATTTCTGCTCTTATATTACTTTTGGACATTTTACATCTGTTTCTACCCTTGTCTGGTCATTTTGGGTCACATTCTGGTCATTTAACGTGTGAGTTTGATTGTTTTATGGACATGTGCATTTCATTTGTGTTACTTTGTTACTTTTTCTGATTATTTTGCATGTTTGAATCCATTATATTTGTCTTTATGGTCATTTTGTATCTCTTTGTAGACTTGGGGGGCATTTTTGAGTGTATTTGAGTGTTCTTTGTAGTGATGGGATTTCCGGCTCTTTTTAGAGAACCGGCTCTTTCGGCTCTGAACCGGCTCTTCAGGTTGTTTTGTTGCTTTAATTAATTTATTATTAACAATAATATAAAATTATGCACAAAAGGAATTACTAATGTAAAAAAAAAGTGGTTTTATTTATATATGTTTATATATAAACATATACGATGGCCCCTTGAGACAAAACACGTACAAACTCCAAAACACATTTCTTGCGTTAACTGAACTTCAAAACAGAGCTACCTAGATCACTTAAATTACACAATTGAAAGTATATGTGTATTGTTTGTGTATTTATACATAAGCACTCATGTATATTCAAATAATTTAAAAAAAACTGTTCATTTACCTGTTACTACCACACACCAAATCCGGTCATTGGTACTTGCTGGCTTGTGTAGCCACTAGGTAACAAAAGCTCAACACTGCGCCTAGCATTCTGGAGCATTTCTGTTGTGTTTGTACGTGTTTTGGAGTTTTTATGTGCTTCTGAGTTTTTATGTGTTTTGGAGTTTTTACGTGTTTTGGAGCTTTTACTTGTTTTGGAGTTTTTACGTGTTTTGGAGTTTGTACGTGCTTTGTCTGTAGGGGCCACCGTAAATATACTTTTATTTATTCACTCCACATAAAATGTAATAAATAAATCATATAATACAAAAACCACCTAGTCACAGTTCAACTTTTAACTATTTAAATTTTCAGCTTTTTCCTTTTAAATGAATTTAAAGTGAAACAACACAAAACACAACACAATTGAATATAAACTAAAATATTAAAACAAAAAGAACATGCATATTCTCTGTCATATGGGCCTGCATGAATAAACTTTCTGAATCCTTTATCATCCGCAACTGAAAATAGTTGAATAGAAATACCTTTCTAATGTGACGTTGTTGTCCCTGGCTCTCTTTCTCTCTCTCCCTCCCGCTCTGTTCCTGTGCTACTGCCAGTGTTGCCAACTCCTCAGTAAGGAAAATCGCTATTGGCTGTCCTAAAAGTCGCTAGAAGTCGCTAAATGACATCATTGCCTAATTTGCATAATTGGTCATGCTAATCTAACTGTAACCTACGTTGTTGGAGAGAGAAATAACATCTTGGAAGAGACATAAAGTGAGTAAAAAACGTCCTAAATGCATTTAGAGTTTATTTAGAACTACAAATAAATTTCTTTTAGCAATTATTGGTTTTTTTTAATGTCACAATTCCAACCCTGCTCCTTTACCCAGGCTTGGACCGGCAAAAGTGACCCGAAATAGGTACTCTGGTGGAGTTACTTTGTGTATGTGTGTTTATAAGTAGTTTTAAACCTTGTGATCCACAAAACAGCATAAGAGTAAAAGAGTAAAAGAAGAACTGACTGCGTTACAGCACCCGCTGCTTGTTGAGAGTAGCGCTTTCACGTCATTTTTTAGCGACTTTTTTTAGAAAAAAAAGGGGTCTGAAAACTCGCTAAATATAGCAAGAAAGTCGCTAAGTTGGCAACACTGGCAACTACCACCCCTCCCCCCTCTTTCCAGTGCAAAGCACAAGGCTCGCATGCGGAGAGAAGCAGAAAAAAGTGCGAGAGAGGATGAGAGAAAGAAAAAAAAACCATGGCTCGCGATAAGGAGCCGGCTCACGTCATTCACGTCAAAGATCCGGCTCTAAGAGCCATTTCGTTCGCGACCGACACATCACTAGTTCTTTGGGCTATTTTGTCTCGTAATGTCACTGTTTTGTCTGAGTTTTCGTTTCTTTACATCTCTCTATCATCATTTTGCATCTTTATAGAGCTTTTCTGGGTGTTGCTGATATAATTTGATTTCACATTTGAGCAATTTTGTGTTTTTGTTTTGGCTATTTTGCATATTTTCGTGGTCATCAAGGGTTTTTTCTTTTTCTTTTTTTCTAGTTGTTTGCATTAAATTGTGGTTATGCTGCATCTTTCTGTAGCTTTTCAGGATCTGTTTAAAGTCGTTTTGACTTCTTTTCATTCATTATGTGTTTCTGATTCATTCATTTTTGCATTTCTTTACAATTAATTTGAGTTATTGTGCAAATTTGCAGCCATTGTATCTGTCTTTGTGGTCAATTTGGGTCTATTTGTGGTTTAAATATGCAGGTACAAAGGCTACAAAGTATGTCATTAAACTCGTTTGGGGTTTTATTGTGTACCGTTTTTGTCACTTGCCTTTGAAGTTTTGTGTCAAAATGTATTTATTTTTTTTTTTGTTTGAACTGTTGGTCTTTAAAAAAAATGTAATCTCCTTTAAAAAAATAGTTTTTCAACCAACTTTTTTCTGTTTTGTTTTTTTTAAACAAGCTTTGTTAATTTCATTAATTTTGCATCTTTTTATCCTTTACTTGGTCTCTTTGATGTCAGTTTGTGTCACATTCTGGGCGTTTTTATCTTTTTGTGCTTCTATATTTAATTTCTGTCACTGTGCTGCGTTTCTGGGTCTATTTAAGGTAATTTCTGCTTCATAATTTTACGTCTCCTTCTGGTCTTTTTGCCTTGCTGCAGTTATTTTGTTAGAGTAATTAGACAGTTTTGAATACCTTTGTACTTTTTGTCTCATTTTTGTTGTTTTACATCTCTTTGTTGGGGTTTTTTCTACCTCGTTTTTGTATCTCTTTGTGCTCATTTTGATTGTTTACAATTACTTTGCATCTTTGTGTAGCATTTCTGGGTCTATTTGAGGTAATTTGGGTTATTTTAAGCCTCACTCTGGTCAATTGTGTGACTTTATAGTTTATTTGCATCCCATTTTGAAGCCTTAGTGAAGAAAAATGACCACAGTTTCATTTCTTTGAGGACAATATCCATCAGATTTAGATTGTTACCTGCCTCATTTTTGGATGTTTTAGTTATTTTGTATCTCCCTGTTACTGTATGCATCTTATTTTATTGTTTCTTATCTCTTATGTCTGTCTCATTTCTTTCATATCTTGGTGACCATTCTCCCCACTTTCGCCAGTGTACATTTCTGTGTAGCCTTCCAGGTAGCTTTGACATTAGCTTGTATTACATTTGTTACTTCCACATCTATTTATAGACTTTTCTTGTCTTTCTTTTTTGCATGTTTTTTGTTTCATCTTTTGTCTAATTTCAATCATTTTCCATGTCTTAGTTTTGAAAGATAAACAGTCTGTGTGTATAAAGTCTAAAATTTAAAAGGAGTCTCTTGTTGTACAGTACTATAACCTGTATTATGGGGACTATAAGCATTATGAGTGTAGTGTGTGAAACTGTTTTCTATGATGGTTTTGGATGCCTTTGGCTGCCACTGTGTGCCTCTTGTCTCTTCACTTTACATTTCCTTTACTTCTCCTGTTATTTTGATTTGCATCTCTTGTTCTTTTATATCTACAATTTATTTTGGGATAAGATAAAAAGCCCCCTGGCATCAGAAGGCATCAATTACAGTAGTGCACTTACATGCATAAGACAGCCGTCTATGAATTCAGTTTAACCTACTGTCAGACTTAAACATATAAAAAAATGCAAAAGATGTTATTTCGTCTACATTCCTGCTGTGAGAGAAATAACCTTCCTCTCTGGTATGCATCTGTGCAAAAAAAGCTGGTTGCCCACGTGACTAATTTATCTTTTTCAGGAATTGAGCTGCAGAAATGGCATATTTTAAAGCATAAACATACTGAATATGTGCAGGATTCCCTCTCTGAAGATACTGTTTTCACATTATTGCAGTTTAAACCCACACACAATGGGAAAACGGCAATAAACAGAAAGGTCTGAAGAGAAAACAGATCACAGAAATGCGAGTTAACACGCACAGACATGTATTCAGCCCCCCTCCCCCCCAAAAAATATCCAGAAATTCTAAAAGATATTTGAACTATAAACTTGAAAGACAACAAAAAAGCTCCAAAAACTCAAGTTGGGCCTCACAAAGATAGAAGCTTGAGCGCACACACTCACCTCTCCCCTGGTGAAGTTTTTTGCTCTCAGTATTCAGGTTGGCCAGAGGGGAGGAATCCCACAGCTATATTTCCACACACACACACAGGACAGCCAACAGGGGATGTGTGTAAACATCCTGAGGTGTGTGTCCGCCATCGGGCCGAGCAGTTTTCCTCTCACCTTATTTCAGCCGTCACACCGAATCAGCCGATGACCTCTGATGACATGCTCCCTGGCAGTGTTTTATCCAGCGAAGCCACATCTGAATCAATGGGATTCAGTGGATGGGATTCTGCTAAAGAAGCCTCTTATTAAAATAATTAAGAAGCTGGTACTCTAATAATTCCCTGGTGAGGCAGGCATGCTGCGTTTCTACGTGCCCCCACTGTGTGCTTGCAGCTCAAGTGCAGATATTATCCGCTGGTGTTGTTGTTCTGTGGTCTGGAGGGTGTAATCAGCCCGGCCCACCGGCTCGCTGTGAATGCTCCGTGCTTATCGCCATATTTTGCAGCGTATTAAGTCGACCACAGGCGGTTTCACGCTGTGGCTTTCTCACGTTTACAAGCCTGCCTTCACCTGCTGCACAGTCAGGGAGCTGCCGCATGCTTTAAAAAAAGGCCTGCAGACTTACAAGAATGACTTGTTTTCCTTCTGAGGTTTCAACTATAAGAGAAATAGATTTTTTTTTTGTCAAATAGCACAGAGATCATTCAGATTTTTGATGTGATGTTAACATGTCCTGATATTTTAACTCTAAGTGCCTCAAGAAAATTAGAAGGTAGAAAGATGGAAGCCCGTGAATTTAATTCCCTGTTTTATTTTGTATTTCCTGTTGCCCTCCTGTCAGTTTCACTTCCTGTCTTTGTCAGGCATGTGTATGAGTCACGCAGTGGTAATTTGTGTTTTTCTGTTTTATCAATCTGTGTATTGGTACATAGTGTTGATTTTATTTGCATGATTTTACTGTGATATTTATATTGCATGTTTGTTTATTGATATTTATATTGCATGTTTGTTTATTGATATTTATATTGCATGGTTTCATCCTCATATTTATATTGTGTATTTTAGTGTTGTTGCACAATATTCTTCTAATCCACTGTGGACTAAGCAGACAATTGTAGGCACCTGTGAGGTGGGGGCGTTCCCCGAGGTGGCCTATCAGCCGCCAGACTGACCTGTTAAAGGGGATAGTGAGCGCAGAGACAAGAGGACCTCAGAATGCAGACCTGACATTCTGATAGAGATCCAGCAAACATTGTTCAGAATTGTTATGATGGGGCTTATGGTCACATTCTTATGGGTACCAGCACATCATGGAGTTGAAGGAAATGAAATGGCAGATAGGACAGCAAAAGTCGAAACAAGGAGACCGATGGTAGATATGGTTATTAGTGTGAGTAGGACGGAGCTCAAGAGTAGAATACGATACAAAATGAAGGAAAGGTGGCAGAAGCAATGGGAGGAAAAGAGGAAAGGGCGATGGTTTTATAAATGAGAAGTGCAGGCCGAAACAGGAGAGAGGAGACGATTATATCTCGACTGAGATTTGGACACACTGGTTTAAATAGCACATTGTTTTTAATAGGTAAGCACTGTACAGGGGAGTGTGACTGCAGTAGGGAACTGGAAACAATAACATGTTTCTTGAATTGTCAGAGGTATGATATTGAAAGGAGACAACTGATCAAAAAGCTGGACGATATGGAAGTGAAGTTGGACTTGATTGATTTGTTTCGCACGACCTCTGTAAGTGAAAGTTATTGGGCTGTATTTTGGTTTTTAAGGCAGACCCATTTGTTCGGGAGAATTTGAATTTTTTTTTTTTTTTTTTGTCATTTCGGTTTCATTCATAATGCTGTAAATCCAGGCTCATATGTATTCTTGATTTGAATATTGGGTTGTGTGAAATCCCAGAAATAAAAGTGAATCTGTGAACTAAGGTGTAGGTTTATTAGGTTATGTTGTGGTGATCCGTGAGTTGGGGGATGGGTGTTCATACTGGAGTGCAAAATTAAAACCAAGATGGCCAAGAAAAGTTCAAAGCCATCAGGTCCTCAGTTTAGAAAAAAGAGAAAAGAAGAGGAGGAGAAACGAGCAAAAGATACAGGTAAGCAGATGTGTCAGTGGATAATGGCAGGTCATCCTGAAACAATCAGAATCAGAATACTTTATTAATCCCTAAGGAAAATATGTGGGTTACAGTTGCTCCAAGAAGAATTGGTAAAAATGGTTCGCCCAGGGCGCCAAACAGGCTAGGACCGCCACTGGCGGTAATGCACCATTTTGCTGTTTGCCAACCGCCAGTAAACCTTATACAGAAGAAGAAGAAGAAGAGAGGTGAGCAGGAGAAAAAGAAACGCGTGTAAGCCCGCACATGTGTTGGAGGAACTGCTGCCTGACTGTGGGGTGCCACGAGCCGTTCGGCGATCCAGTCCCAATGGCAGTAACAGCAACAGTGGGTGGTGATGGCTGCAATTCACAGCAGCGCAGGGGTGCCCCTCTGCCTGCATCTGGCGGTGCTACGAGGGAGGCCGTGTTCAGGTTTCGCGCCGTCAGGAGGAGACAGGAGCCTCCTCCCTGGTCTTCTGGCTGGCGAGATTTCCATCCCAGAAGAGGAATTCCTCTACTGTCTCTTTCAGATAAGGAACATTTGCCCGAGTGTGGCTGGACTGCGGGATTATTGGACTGTGTGGGGGGGATTTTAGCATATGGGAGACATTTGTTTAGCTTTGTTTTAATAGTGTATAGTTATTTCTGCCGGCAGGGTTTTTAGCGTATTGAGAACACTCTTTTTATTGTATAGGGAGAATTTTAACCTGTATTTCTGATTCTGGCTGTGTTTTTTCCATGGAAGTAAATAGTGTGTGTTCAAAGCCAGCTTAGTTTCTGTGCCCTGAGCACCGACCCACTCACTCCCCTTCCTCTTGTATGTGAACGGACTTGGAGGTGACGATTTAGGTCCACCAGTTTTAGCGGCTACATATGCATGTGTAAGTTTCTGCCTTGCGTTCAATACTGACTTTCCAATTTCACATTGGACGCTGCTCTGTTCTTTAGCATGTTCCGCGCAACACCAGTGAAAGCGTGCAATTGCAAGACCAGTAGAAAACGAGCCTACAGGTGTGCTATGTTTAGGCAATGAATGAAAACATGGAAGAAAAGTTTTTTCTGTGTGTCCCAGTTCTAAGAACTTTAAGACACAAGTTTAAATGCTTGTATGGACACAAGGAGGAAAACGGCAGCAATTACAGCCTCATGCCTTTTCGAGTATGATGCTACAAACTTGGCACACCTGTTTTTAGACAGATTCTCCAATTAATCTTTGTAAAACCTTTCAGGCGCCCTCAGGTTGGATGGGGTGTGTCGGTGCGCAGACATTGACTGGGACATTCAGAGATGGATTCAGAAGCCACTCCTTTGTTATCTTGCTGCGTGATTAGGGTGATTCCTCATCAGAAACGCCGTTCACCACCGACGCCACACTTCCAGGACATCTGGTTTTATCACTCTCCTCCTCCACAGTCTTCATGGACACAGGAAAGCACAGCTAAGGATTTCATATGAGGAACCAGCCACCGACCCAGGAGGATAATGCATCTTCCAATTGATAAGATATAAGAGTGTCAGGCAATCATTGACCAAAGCAGCTACAACATAAGTAATTAATTATTTTAAAAAGCATACAGAGCCAAGGACATTTCTAAATGATCAAATGTTTCTTGCAGTTGTGTACATGAATGTGAATTTAAGTGAGAATTTAGCAGTAATCAAATGTCCACGCGTGGCGCATTTTGAAGGTCTAAATGTAAGAAATTTCTTTTTGTTTAAAATAATCTATTCTCTTGATTCTTGTGCACTTTTGTCCAGTCAAAAATGAGGTATGTGACACTCAACTTGACACTCAACTCTACAATCAGCATGACATTTAATTAAAGTTGTTTTTTTTTTTTATCTAATGTGATTGTTTAATTCAAAAGGTTTCTGGAAGCCTTTCTGAAGCAAGTAAATGCTGAAAGTTTTTTGACTTTCTGCTCTCCCAATCACTTATTTTGTCACGAGAGCCGCTCACTGAATACGAGTGAGTGTGAAGTTCCCCGAGGCAAGGCCTCTGGTGAACAATGTCTCTTTCTGTATTAAAGCTTAAACATCTCATTTTAACCCCAAATCTTCTTCGGCAAAATTTTCTTTTCTATGCCTTCTGCTTAAATACAAGATCAAGGTGAAAAGGTTTTTTAAAAAAAAGAAAAAAGATTTACTATTATCATTACCAACTGGCACTACAAAGTTGTTTATCTCCATTTTTTACAGAACTTAAATGACAAAAGAATCACGCACGCGTAAGCCTTAAGTAGATTAAACCTTGCTAAAAAGACTCACCTTTCTTGGCCGCTCTCTGTATAAATGTTAGCCGTTGTATAATAGACTGTTTAAACGAGCACACATTGTTAAGGCAGCCCTCCCAGGAGAGAAGGAGCTCTTTTAAAAAAGTATTTAATATTCAAATGTATTTCTTCTTGAAGACAGATTGAGGCCAGGCTGGAGTCTCTGCCATCCTCCGCTCCAAACAAATCATCAGCAGGGAACGACGATGAGCGCCGTTTCATCTTTGTTATTCCGTTATCTCTTGCATAATTGACGGATATTAACTTCCCATCAAGCAGCTCTAATTATAATCAATCCTCCAATAACGCTCACAATTAGCGGAGCAATTTGATTGGTTAAAGTTTAACCCCAGAGCCTAATGAAGACGCGCACGCACAGGAAATTCATCGAGCTGACGGAACGTCACGGCAAACATCTGGAGAAGGGTGTCTGAGTCAGTGTTCTGACTGAGGAGCGGCTTTTGTTCGTGATGACCTTGAATGCACTCTTTTCATTTTATATTAAGCGAGGTGGCCGTAGCTGATGATGTGCAGCGAGTGCTTTGAACTTTCTTTTCAGAATGGCTGAACATGAAACCAGTTGTGTTAGGCGCACCTTGGTAGTACTTTACCTTCATAATTGTCTTACTGCTTTATGCTACAGATTCAACAAGCTCCATGAGACATTCCTGAGAGATTTTGGTCCATGTTGACATGATGAGCTATAGGCTGCGTGTTCATGATGACCCCAAAGGTGTCACAGTCCTGCACTGGTCTGTTTTAGGTCTTCCAACTCTCCCTGAGTCTAGACTGGGTTCGGCAGTTGCACGTCTGCGTTTGGTTTCTCATCTGTCTCATCATTCACCAATACTCAAGGACCAGCTTCTGCACCCAGTGTAGACCTGATTATCTACCCCTTTAGAGTGGTAATCAGGCTCCTTCGGGCTCCTCTACTCTAACGTTTTTGGTTCCCAGTGCATCCCGAGTAGCCAAAGAGGAGCTCCTTCCTCAGTACTATTTACCTGTTTCTGTGGAGCTGTTCTGTTCCTCATTAAGTCCCTCGCTGAGGGACCTCCCTGCATCATCTCACCTGCGTGTCCACGACGGTGAGACGGCCAACGCAATGCAGGCCCACCTTTGAGTATCAAAGTAATCTACTTCATTCACCTTACAAATCAGCCTTTCAAAAATGTCTGTGGAACTTCTGTTTGTGGACTCTCCTCTTTCTCAGTGACTCCTCTCCCAGTAACCTGTTCCTTCTCCTGGAACTCTCCCCGCTGGCATCTCCTCCTGTGCACATACATAAACCAGTTAAACTTTGAAGCTATCCACTTTGCATTATCGCTGTCTCGACATCTGATGAAAGGTGCTGTTTTTAGTTGACTGTGGAGGCCATCTGAGTACAGTGAACTCATTGTCGTGTTCAAGAAACCAGTTTGAGAGGATGTCAGCTCACAGAGTGTGAGCGTAATCCCTCAATAGCCCTCGTGGTGTGGTTAGTTTTACGGGTGATTTACAAAAGTTGTGCTGTTTTCTAAAGACAAGTGTAGTCAATTCATTTCAGTATCAAATGCTAAAAATAAGCAGCAGCAGGAAACTTGACCATTCCTTCTGTGGATATTTATACATCACCACCTTGTTTTATTTCAAAAGATGGAAAAAGCACGTGTTGAGGCTGGCCTGCTGTCTGATACTGATTAAATCCTCTACTCAAGTGCAGTGCTAAGAAGATTCAGTAGCTGATCTATTCAAGTATTGGAGCTCAAAAACTCGCTCTATGTAGTTGAAATTTCATACTTAGAGAATGCCCATTGGTGTCTCTGACAAGAAAACCTATTTTTCGCATTTGCTGGTATATATAATAGATAGTCTGTCCTTTCTGAAGGATATCCTGTGTTGCAGTCAAACTGGAATGAATAAAAGACAGTGGCCAGGTTTGATGTCAATGACTCCCTACTCACTCAATCAATACTCAAAGCCCAGATGGAAGATGAAAGGCAGAGAAAAAAAGAGCAAACGAGAAGCTTTTTCTTCTTCTTTTTTTTTTGAGTCAACAAAAGGATCCGTGTGCTCTCAGACACTCTGGCTAACATTGATCTGAGCTACCCCCAGCGCCCCCCCCCCCTTCCCCCCTCAACCTACAGAAACGGATCTGACAATCTGATCGAACATTCAGCTTCAGGTCAGATGTTTTATTCATCATCTTCTCTGTTTTTGTCACCACTTTAATTTCCCCTTATTTACTGAGGCATGGGATATTTGGAGGTTTTAAGGTCTTTTTTTTTTTTTAACTGAAGGAAAAGACACAAACTCTGGAGCGTGCTTTCTTCTTTTGGGAGGTAGAGACTTCAGACAGGTACCCTCTCTACTTTGAAGACCAGGCTTCAAACTTCTCTTTTGTTCATAAAGCTCATATTTAAGGCTGGATCAGGTGACTCCGAACGATCCACGAGCTGTGGTACTATGAGCTTAGGCTGGTGGAGGACCCTCTTATACACACACCCCATCGTGACTGTGTCTTCTCTTTAAGTTTCTGCAGCCATGTCAAGCATTTTTGAGTGGAGTGTGCATGAAACAGCCACTTCATTTCCTGCTTTTTGGGGGAAATTTTTTATGCCAAGACATCTTTACGTGAAGGAGAATACAGAAATCAAACCCCTGGTGACAGTTTTACGTATACTGGAATATTCTTTTTTTATTTTTTCAATTTAACCTTTAGGCAGCACGGTGGCATGGTGGTTAGCACTGTTGCCGCACAGCAAGAGGGTCCTGAGTTCAATTCCAACATCAGGTCGGGGTCTTTCTGTGTGGAGTTTGCATGTTCTCCCCGTGTTTGCGTGGGTTCCCTCCGGGTACTCCGGCTTCCTCCCACTGTCCAAAGACATGCAGCTTGTGGGGATAGGTTAATTGGATAATCCAAATTGCCACTAGGAGTGAATGTGAGTGTAAGTGGTTGTCTGTCCCTGTGACAGGCTGGCGACCTGTCCAGGGTGTACCCCGCCTCTTGCCCTATGACAGCTGGGATAGGCTCCAGCGCCCCCCGCGACCCTGAAAAGGATAAGCAAAAGCGAATGGATGGATGGAATTTAACCTTTAGTTTTCAAGGTAGTCTCATTGAGACCCGGTTCCTCGTTCACAAGAGAGACCTGGCACTCATACAAATATTGCAGTGTGCAGTGTGCGGTCCACTACAGTCAAAAGGTGCGTGAAACCTCGTGACTGTGGCAGAGGACCAACCAGATCCACATGCACATGATCTAAATGCCTCCCTGGAATGCAGAAGGATTCGAGGGGCACCTGTGTGTGCCTATGGATCTTAGCGCGTTGGCATGGGATGCATGCCGCTGCCCAGTCTTTCCCCGATTTACGAAGCCCTGGCCAAACAAACCTAGAACTGACCAGCTTGACCGAGGCCCGGACGTCTGGATGAGAGAAGGCGTGTACGGAGTCGAAAACGCGACGACGCCACGAAAGGGGAACTACAGGGCGTGGACGGCCGGTGGAAACATCACAAAGCATCGGTGGTCAACGCAATCTCCGCCGACGGAAACGGGTGGGCCGGCAGGGCGGTGTTTGCCAGCGCGGCCTTGGCCACAGAAAATGCCTGGATGCGTTCAGGGAGCCAATCAATCGGCTCCTTAGCTGTTAGCAGGTGTGCAGCTCTGAGGAGAAAGCGGTTGTAGAAATTGACCATCCCCAAGAACTCCTGCAGTGCTTTAACGGACGCGGGACGCGGAAAAGCCGTAACGGCCCGGACCTTGTCCAGCAACGGAACCACACCATCAGCGGAAATGCGGTGGCCCAAGAAATCCAGAACCGGCAAGCCGAACTGGCACGTGGAGGGGTTGACGATCAGGCCGTGTGCTGCCAAGCGCTGGAAAACCTGACGCAGATGGGACGCGTGCCGACTCTCAGAACAGCTGGCCACCAATATATCGGCAAGGTACACAAAGACGAAAGGCAGCCCGCGCAAGGCAGAGTCCATCAACCGCTGAAAAGTCTGGACGGCCGAAAGGGGTAATAACGGCAGTTTTGGGGGACGTCTTCGGCACGCACGGGAACCTGGTGATTCCCCGCACCAAGTCAATTTTAGAAAAAATCGAGGTGCCAGCGAGGTGGGCGGAAAAATCTTGAATGTGGGGAATGGGGTAATGGTCGTTCTCCGTGACATTATTCAAATGGCGAAAATCCCCACACGGCCGCCACCGACCGTCTGACTTGGGCACCATATTCGAGTGCTGCACAATGCCGAGGCGCTCCATAGCGGCAAACTCTTCCCGAGCAATGGAGAGTTTCACTGGGTCGAGGCGGCGCGTGCGTGAGAACACCAGGGGACCGACCGTCGGAATATAATGTTCAACCCCGTGCTTCGTTGCCATGTTCGAGAAATTAGGAACAGTCAATGAAGGGAACTCCAAGAGCAAACGCTGAAAAACATTCCCTGAAGTCACTAAATTAGCCCGATTCAGGGGCTCGATGGTGCAAGTGAAACAGGACATTGAAGAAAAAGACAGGGCATTAATTAAGCGTCTGTTAGCGACATCGACCAGCAGTCCGTGGGCACAAAGAAAATCGGCGCCCCAAATAGGTACAGAGCTAGCGGCAACAACACAGGTCCATTGGAAATCCCGACCATGAAAACAAACAGTCACGAACCGTTCCCCGAATGTTGCGATGGGAGAGCCATTAGCCGCAATAAGCTGCGGTCTGCCGCCTGCTGCTAAACTGTCAGCGCCAGATGGGGGAAGGAGGCTCTTCTGGGAGCCGGAGTCGACCAGGAAACATCTCCTGGAGCACGAGTCTTCTATGAAGAGCAGTTTTTCTTTGTCGCCAGCAGCCGCTGCAGCGCGCTGGCGGGGCCCGTGTCCCAGGGTTGGAAAAGCACAAGGCAGCACGCAGCGGCGCGCTCCAGGGCCAAAACGCTAATGGTAGTGTGGCAGGATGAATGTTATCCCTCGATCCAACCCACTTTCAGCCTGGCCCATTAGGGGGCGCTGGTATAAATAGCGGCCATTTGAGTGTCTCTGCATCGCTTGCCTGTGATCTCCTTTTTGGTCACCTGACTTCCTCGGTGTGGTAGAGATCGTTTGTGGGTTACGCCTCTAAAGTCTCCATCGCGGCTGGTCGTAGCTATAGAAGCCTCCTCTGAGCTATTCGGCTTACATTCTATGACACGGCTTACTTGGAAGTGTGGGCCTTAGTTTTGCGCCAAGCTACGTGAACTGAAGTGCTGCTGTTTTGCCTTGCTGTGCTTTTATCGTCGGTTCCCGTTGTGAGATTTCTTTCCCTGCTGCTGTCAGCTTTTACAGAGGACGTCGGCGTGGACAACGGCCATATGCATGCCGGTTATCGGAGTCAGCTGGCGTGCATATTGATTGACTGTCAACTTGTCGTTGTGTGACGGCAAGTTGGAGCAGTACGGCGATTCCGTTTGCTCCAGATTTTAGAGTTTTATCCAGATTGTATGTTGTTTTATTGCTTTTGATTTGTAGTTTGGATTTTTGTTACATCACTGGTGGGAGGCCCTTTTTCTAGCTGCAGATCACCAGTGTGGTCTTGCAGTTGGGTTATCCCCCGGTGCTACACATTAGTTGGTTGTAATATATTAAATTTTCTTTGTTTCTTTTATTCAGGTGCGGAGTGCCGACGTGGAGGAGACTAGGGTGCCTTGGTGGTGGGATCCCTTGAGTGTACACACCTGCCTTGTTTAGTTTATTAGTGTGAGTGTGTGTGATAGTGTGCTGCACTTGTGTTTTGGGTGTGTTTTCTTTCTGTTTGTGTGTGGCATCCCTGCCCCTCCACTGGTAAGCCTCAGCTCTGAATACCTTTTTAAGCATATTTGTATTTGAATATTTATGATTGTGCTTTTATATGGTCTTTTAAATAATTATTAATAAATTGTGAATTTGTTGATCATTTGAACCTCATCTCTGGACTGAGTATAGCGAACCTAAGTGCCTTTTTGGCGATTTAGTGTTACTTTCAGTATTCTCTGGGTGAAATTCCCAGGGTGGCGTTGTCTTTTTAAAACTGCAAAGAGTATTTACTTTATATCCCATCCTCGTCTCGCCACAGTAGAAACAGAGGTCCCATCCGCGGTGTCGTTGTGCCGCGATCTTTGCCGTCAGCGAAGGATCGGATACGTCGGGGAAGGTCAGCAGGGAAGTGGAAGGCGCCGCCGGCGAGGCTGGAACTAGGTCGTGATTGTGGAAAGTGCGGGTAGCCAAGAGCATATGATCCGCGTCCTCAGCCAGGGAGCGATAATCCTTCGTGCCCAGAAGCGGAGAGTTGGCGAGGCCGGCTCTCACGGCCGCCGGTAGCTGTCGGAGGAAGATGTGTGCGAAGAGGAATCCTCCGTCGTCCGGTCCGAGAAAGGATAGCATGTGCTCATCAGTTCGAGAGCCGTACCGCCACCAAGGCCTGAGAGGGAGAGGAGCTTCTCGGCTCACTCTGCGTCGGAGAGGGCATAGCGCCGAAGAAGCAGCTCCTTAAGGGCGGCGTACTTCCCTCGGGTGGGTGGGTCCCGGAGGAGAGTCAACGCACGACGGGTGGCTAGCGAGTCGAGAGAGGCCACCACATGGTGATATTTCGTGTCGTCAGCCGAGATGCCACGAAGAACGAACTGAGCCTCCACGTGCACGAACCACGACGGGGGATCGTGAAGCCAAAAGTCCAGCAGCTCGAGCGCCACAGCAAACGCAGCTGCAGCCGGAAGCAGAGGGCTGGCGGCTGCTGATGCATCCAGAGCGGAGTCGGTGCCACCATCGGACTGCAGCATGTTCGAGTCAGGGGTCACCAATGTGGAGATAAACACAGACGACACAAGAGCTCTCGATTAACACTCCTCGTTTATTACTCATCACCACACAACTGAATACTTTTCCCTCCAAAACACAGCAACAACACTTCCTGAGAACTGGGTGTGAGTGTAGCCCTCCAGTGGTCCACCACAACATCAATAATCTTTTTCATTATAGTGTTTTTGTTTAATTTCGTCAGAGGATTCACTAAACACTTAATTTCCAAGAAATCTGGATTTTCTGGCAATTATTTCATGGTTCAGACTTTAAAGAGTTAAAATCTGCACATGAAATCAAGTGAGAGAGCCTCAGGTCTTTCTGTAATGTACTACATGAAGACGCCTTCTTTCAGACCTCTTTACAAACTGATGGAACATAAATGCAACAAACTCATGAGACCTCAGACTACAACTAAACCGTTCACTTAACATGTAATCTGAGAAATAGAGGAAGAGGGGGCTAAACCACTGCAATAATACAGTGAGACTCTAAAGGAGCCTTTTCTGATTTCTATTAATTGTGCAGGACTTTAAATTCATTTCAGCAGTTTTCCTGCTGAGTGAGCACACACAGGCCCTGATTTGCTCTTCTGTCCATTTTTGTGTTTCCTGAGAGTGCAGCAAGGTCTCTGTTGTGTCTTTCTTAAGGCATGTCACCTGTTCACATTAATTACTTTAATATTTCCAGTGTTGTATTCTAAACTGCATCCCGAGTCGTTTTACCATCAGTGCATCCTGAGCATTACAATGGAAATGGATGAAGGGCATGTGTAGCAGTACAAACTTGCACTAACCAAGGTAACTCTAATTGATAACAGGATAACATAAAACTCTCTGATAAACAATCTCTCCTATCCTGGAAGGTCTGGGATAAAATGTCCAGCAATGCACCTTTCATCCTGTAGCTGTTTTTTTCCACTGATTGCGGCGAATGCTGTGAGTTAAGGTAAGTTCAACCCAACCGAAATTGATATTGCACAAGACCGATGAGGGGGGAAAATGGCTTTTAACATGTTTGTTACAAGTTGAGGAGATGTGTAATGCTCGTTGGTACAAAACCCTGCAAACCCGTCAAAAGCAACCATAAGATCTGGAAGAAAACAAGTGAAAAAGAATTCACCTTTTCAAAGAATAGTACAGAAAAAAGGAAGAAATTGACATTCATAATTGGCTTATGAATCACTGGATTGTTTAAGAGGATATGATGTCTTTAACTTTGTATTTGACAAGGGTTTGTTTGTAGTTTTTCCTCTCTAATTTTGTTTAATATTAACCAAGGGAATATAACTTTTCATTTAGAGCACCAGTCATAAAATGAAATTAAAAAAAATTCAGAATGATCAGAAATAAAGAGGCAAAACTTGCAGAATTCACTGGAAGCTGGAGATGAAATAGAAATCCATCTAAGCCCAGATTTATTCACTGTTGATGGTACAGTTCAGTCGTATATTCTGAATATCTAAATGCAAATGGTGTGGCTGGTCTTGAAAAAGAAAGGTCAAAGCAGAAATCATGAAAGCAGTGTGATAAAAGTGGCGAAATAGGTGAAACAGCCTCGTGGTGTGAATCCGTGTCCACCGCTAAGTACGTGGGTTTGCGTGCTGTCCTCCACGCCGGCTTTAAAAGATGACAAGGTCCTTCCCCAGAGGGCAGCTGGACGCATGGAAATGGAAATGAAAAGTCTGAGGGCTGAGAGCTGCAAGGACACATGAAATATGTTTTCCAGCAATGATGGATAACATTCACAGAAGGAGGAGGAAGTGGTGGGTTAGATATTAAAGATGAGGAGGGAGATTTAAAATGGAAAGCAAAGAGCACTCTAAAGCAAACCATACATGGCAATTACAGCTGTATTCAATGCCACATGTGCATGTGGAGAATACAGATGACGTTTAGAGTAACAGCAGTGTAGGAGTTTAAATGTACATCTTTCTTCAGAGGAAAAGTCACATTGTTATGGGTTTTCCCATCAATACCGGGAAACAGACTGAACCAGCGGCCACCAGGGGGTGTTTTCACGTTTTATTTTAAATGGGTGTCAGAAAAGTCTTTCAGAAGTGTAAACCACAAGGAAACCACCTGGAAGTTGAAAAGTTAACAATCTTTAATTGTGAACACAAATGACGAGACACAACTGCCCTGTAACAATATTACGGGCAAACTGAAGCTGGAAATTTAACTTCAAGATCATGGCGCTAACAAAATGCAGTCTGGTTAAACCATAAATATGTGTTACTACTTCAAGAGTGAGAGAGTTAGGAAGTGTCGAACATATTAAAAAGAAGGAAGAACGCTTTTTCAGCATGATGAGACCTCTGGCAGAACCAGGCTCAGCCAAATCTAATTGTAAAGAAATTAAAAGAAAACTGATCCTACTTCTAAATGGATCCATGTCCTGTTGAAGATCAGGGTGTCTCTGCTGGGCTGGAGTCGGCATTCACACAGGTTTATCTGGGTTCTGGGCACACAAATTTGTTTGTGCGATTGTTTCTGTCCTGAATGCAGTTCACAATTTACCGTATTCTCTGCTTTTTGTGCAGCGAAAAAAAGTATCCCAACTGTTTACCATTCCACCAAATTAGCTAAAATAAGCCGATTGTAGCGCAAAAGTGAAGGAAGAAAAAAAAAAGTATGTTTGGTTGATGTTTTTATCTTTCTATTTGCCGACGTGTAACTGAAGAACGTAAGTAATGACATAATTGTAACTGTAAAGTAATTACTGGATTTAGTACAGTAAAGAGTTGCATTACAGTCTTACTGAAAATGTAATGTGATTACAGTAACAAGATGCCTTGTAAAAACCAATGGTGAATGCTCAGCGTGAGGCTTCAAAATGAGATTCAAAACAGGTAGAACCAGTCTCCATCTTTGATGTATAGTCTTTGCTTTAGTCCAAAGTTGGTGAGCTTCAGTTACCAGAGCTAAAATAGCACGTTACACATCATGCTAGTGCGCCTCTATGAGTGCGTTTGTCTATGAGGCAATTTTTAAGGCACTTTGTCTCTTAAGGTAGAAAAACAGCATTTGACATCAATTTAGCATCCCTTAAAACTCTTTGACCAATTCCTGCTTGTTTTTTTTTTGTTTTGTTTTTTTTCAGTAAAACTGACGAGAGATGCCGCTAAGGGTTTGTTTGTTATTTCGTTTGAGCACTGGGACTAATAATGGACTATAAGAGGACAGGCTGTTCTGCTGCAGAAGCCAACTTATTAATAGTGCTTCATTCGAGTCCAAGAAGTCAAAAGCTTTTAGTTAGTATGGCTACACAGACCTCAGACAAACAAGGGATAGTTTGTTGTTGTTTAGTTTACTTTTGATTTTATTTCTGTGGAAAGTACAGGAGGGTGGGGATGGGGGTCGGGGATGGAGACAAACTATATGGCTAAAAAAGAAAGAAAAACATCTCTCCAGAAGTAATATGGCTGTGCTTTTTACATCAGCTACATGTAATAACACTGGATTTGTCAGAGTGAATTAAAAGGTGAATCACTGTGGAGGTCACTGATTAAATCAGCAGCGTCTCGTATATCATACACACTATGCATTACAGGTTTACACTGCCTAAATTCTTCTCTTCTTCCAGACAGACAGAATGAAATTCAGTTACTTTCTATTGTGTCATGTGTTGATTGTAAAATTAGTGCCGGAGGAAGCCTTAAGATTCTCATAGCATCTGTCTGCCAATGAAACTGAATCCAGGCAGTCTGGGTGGAGGAGTGTGTCTGCGGTTTTCTGCGTCCTGTTTTATTACCTTCAGTGGAGGTTACACTATAGTTCCAGTTTGTGTGCTTCTTTTACCCTAATGGACCCAAAAGAGGATTTTCAAGGATGTGTACGAACTGATAAAACTGCACTAAAGAGTCCATTAGTAGCTGTTCTTCACAACTTATAGAAGTTCAAGTTTCCATTTCTCTGAGTATTTTGTAGATGTCCTTAAAAGACAGATCTGCTACAGACAATTGATTAAATGCCCCAGAACTACTTATGCTAATGGACCTGTTGGTGACCTCAAGAATAAAATCGAAGAATTAGCTTTTGTTGCACATGCAGTGTTTCAAATGGATCTCTTTCCATGCTAATGCTCTCATTTACAATTTGGCATATCTACTAGTCCTTATTTCAATTGAATCCAATTTTATTTATGATCTGTGATCTTCAGGAACTGGATTTAACAGGAAGCCAGTAAAGAGAAGCCAGCATAGGAGAAATAGGCTCTGTCTTTCAAATGCAAGAAAGCAGTCCTATATGTTTGCTCAATATGGATATTGAAGAACATATCCTGTTCAAAGCAACTCCAAGATTCCTCACAGTGTTACTGGAGATACCATGTGTCCAATATTGTGCTAAGCCCAGTATTTGTAGGCTGAGCACAATATCTGAATTTAAAAGAAGAAACTTATTGTTAAGGTTCAAATATTGAGGAAGGAGAGTACAAACAACCATGGTCCAACAGCTTGGTCAAACAATTTAATTTAATGAAATACACGCGTGGGAAGACCAGCTCCGTTCGCAGACAGGGCTGATCTCTGACTTAATCAAAGCATAAACAGATATTTTATACCATCAGGGCTTAAATTTAATGACGCCCCCTCAACGTCAGATCCATTTCATACATAGGTCAGATCAAAACCACAATGACTTTTAACACAGTTTAAAAAGAACATTGTCTCTGTCTTCATAGCAGATGTTTCCTGTCAACCTTTCTGATTAGCGCTTCTTCAAAACCGCAGACAATGATTTTGCAGTGAGCGAGCACTTCTGCAAGCCCACAATTACAAGCAAACATGATATGTCACAACCTTACGTGGTACTCTGTGTCACCTCTCACCTACTAACGCTCACAGTCAAACAGAGGCCACTGTCAACAATTTACCAAAATTATAGATGTAATATAAATTGAATAAATGTTTTAACCAACTGATACTACTTAAAACTCAATACAAGAATATGAACATATAAAAGATAATAAAAATGACCTGATATAAGTGTTTTGTAAGCATGTATTGCAATTCCTTCTATGTTCTAGTTTCCCTCAACATGTATCACCTGGACAGTCATGCCAGTGAAGCTTAAGACCCTTAACGAACCGAACATCAACTGAAAATAAGCACAGATATGCAATATGTATAAAATAGTTATAACTGCATCTGGAATACAAGGTTAATATGATAACAGTATGCATAAACATCTTAAGGCCATCTTGAAGCTATCTGTTACACTGTTAAAGCAATGATCATACTGCAGATTATATTGTGCTGGTAAAATACTTTTGTTCATCCCCACATTATCTTTGAGACATTCCTGTATTTTAACTAATTAGTATGTGTTATCTGGTGTTATGGATAGATAGAGCTGGGTGTCATCGGCATAGCAGTGGTAATGTCTGCTATGCCTTCTAATGATACTGCCTAAAGGCAGTATGTATAATGTAAACAGAATTGGTCCTAGCACGGAAGCCTGAAGAACTCCCCATGTACATGAACAAAATGGAGTCTATTAGATACATATGACTCAAACTACTGCAATGCAGTACCTTTAATTCCCACAGCATGCTCTAATCTCTGTAATAAAATACTGAGGTCAAAAGACTGCAAAGCAGGACTTAACAAACCAATGAGTAACATCATGGCAAGTGCTTTTATCTTTTATTTACAGTTACATGAATTGATTGAGCTGAGTTCAATTTCACCAGCAAAACCCTGCCAGGCTTTGGATCACCAGTGAACCACATCCCGTTACATCTGACATAAAACTAAGACATTATTTCATAAAAGAGCATCATACCAACAGTCCTGGTGGTAGTGTGATGGTCACAGCTGGACTGGCCATCGGGCATACTGGGCATTTGCCCGGTGGGCCAATGGTGATTTTTCGTTTTCATGGGCCAATGTTTTGGCCTTTTTTTGTTTTGTTTTGGGGGTTTTTGTTACGGTATAAACAAATGAAAGGTGGTGGATTGGCCAATATGTCTTGATCGACTCTGGGCTGGACCAATTAGGAGGTTGGATACCCCTCCCCCTTGCTTGGGCAGCAGGTCTTATCACAGACAAACAGAAGAAAATGTTTTTGCAGTATCCGTATTGAGCTGAAAAGGAATACAGTTTGTCCCGTACTTCAGCTAGAATGAAAAAATGACACAAAGCTGGAGTTATTCTGTGTCTTTACGCTGCGCACCTGCCTTCTTCTCTCTTCTCTCCCCCTCCCTCTCCTCTTGCTACTTCAATCATGAAATTGATCGGATCAATGACCAGCTGATCGTCTTTTCTGTCACAAGACCTGTTGCAGCGGGTGCGTAGTCTTTGGCCTGCTGCAGAGGAGGGTTGATGCAGTGAGCTCACAGGGCGGCGCGGAGGCGGGGAGGAACAGGTGCACAGGACTGTTTCATGAGAGAGACTGGTCTTATGTCATTGCAGTGAGAAGGAGACACAAACTGGGAGTGACGGAGTGGCTGCGTCCCGACTGGTGCCAGACACCGCAGGGGAAAAACTTTACATGAATAAAGCACAATTGTAAAAGCAACTCAGAAGTGTCTGTGTGTGGGTCCTGTGTCACACCCGTCTCTTTGTTTATGGATTTGCTTTGCACCAGAAAGAGGAAAAACCATCGGAGCACGTTTAAGCTTGAGCAGCTGTTGTTAGAATTTATTTAATATTA
>NW_024582400.1:2672084-2676414 GCF_018398535.1 Haplochromis burtoni
GACATTTTAAATGAGAATAAGAAAGAAAAGTATGTCTTTGTGCCCCCTTTTCCCTGTTAATGCCCTATCGGTCCCCCTGGCTAAACTTTGCTAGATGCGCCCCTGCACAGTTACAGCCGTCAGCTACGTAGAAAAAGATCCTCGAGTAGAAAGTAATATTAAATAAATTCTAACAACAGCTTATCAAGCTTAAACGTGCTGCTGTTGTTCAGCCGCTGGTTTCCTCTTTCTGGTGCAAAGTGGGCCAAAAACAAAGAAGAGAGACGGAGTCGCGACAGAAAAGCCGATCAGCTGATCATTAGGCAGTTTCATGAAGTAGCGGCAGGAGAGAGAGAGAGAGAGAGAGAGAGAGAGAGAGGCACTTGCTCCATATATCGGTTGTTAAGCTTAAGGTGGGAATGCTTTACAAACATTCAGAGAGGAACTTACACACTTGCTTTACTTCTCTCTGGGATCACTTCCTCGGAGATGAAATGCTGGTTTGGTAGCGAGACTACAAATACACACAGCTGCTGTATCACGTGACCACACTGCTCCTACGTGCTACCGTGATGAGACGAGTTACGCCATGTCGCAAGTTTTGTGAGGTGCTTTTTTGATATTTAATGGATCGGATTACATTTTTTTATTTCTCGCCGATATCCGATCCAGTAATTTAGGTCAGTATCGGACCGATACCGATACGTAATATCGGATCGGTCCATCTCTACTCCCTGTACAGTGGTTAGTATTCCTGCCCCACCTCAATAGAGTCCTAGATTCTAACCAGGATAGGACTGGTTTGTATGTATGGCATGTATTTCTCTGTGAGCTCCAGTTTCTCCAGCCTACACTGTGTCGTGCTGTTGCAATGCTGCCTCTGTACTTTCCAAGGCAAATGCTTGATTTGAATGCCTTGCATTTATATTTTACAGTGAAAACTCTAAATGAAATGAACCAGAGCGTCTATTTGCACTTCTAAGAAAATGTTTATTCTAGTTCGTAAAGCTGCTGTAATTTCCTGTTGACTCCTCTTGTTCGACAGGACTCCAGATATTGAGCAATTTATACTTTATTTTTCAGTAGGCGAGACATTTTCTGTGTTAATGAACAAGTTTTAAATGAATGAATAGTTGCTGAGATTTTTCGAAAGGACTCTATGCTCACACCTGGTCATGACGCAAGTAAAAGCTTATAATAAGCTTCAGGCTTTTTGTTCTTCTGTTCACTTTTTAATCTTCCTGGAAGTGGATAAATGTTTGGCTCTCAAATTTTGATGAAATATGTAAAAGATGGTGTCAAAAAAACCCTGCAGTACATTTGGGTAGTCATTACCTAAAAATATATCTTGGTCATTAAGTCAAACGGTCAGCATGGACGTCATCATTAAAATTGTGTTTGATTCAAACCTTGCACTTCAACCTCTGTTTTAAGACTCTAATATTCTACATGCCTGAGCGGCATGGATTTTTTTTCCCCTTCATTTCAGAGGAGAGATGAAAGACAAATTAATAATGGAGAAGAAAAGTAAACAAGAACGAACATCAAAAACAGGAATCTAAACCTTTCTCTGACTTCTGGGCTTCTTGCAAAGCTTCACTCACATTAAAACCCATAGAGGGAAAGACCAAGTGTTCACTATTAAAAGATCAAAGCTTGTTAAGACTTTAAAAATAGAAATATACAGAAAAAGTACAACAAAGAAGAATAAAAGTTGCTGGTACGTCTTCCAGCATCAGTCATCTCCACGCAGAGAGCAGCAGCCAGTCAGAAAGACGACTGGACTTCTCAGATACATTAACTGTCTGCAGAAACACATACACACAAAGTTAGTCAGTCTTTTCCTGGAAGGATTTGCATGCATGCACAACCATTACATTTAAGTATAATGCATCCACCCTCCCTGCTGCCTGGTCTGTCTCACCCACACAAGCAAACACCCAGGAAGAAACACTCGTTGTCCTTGTACTTCACATTATATAAAATGTAATGTGAAAATAATACAGTGTTTTTCAGTTTCTTTCATTGGGATTTGGTTGAATTTGACTCTCAAAGTTAATTGACAGTAACGTTGCATGTAAGTGCACAGCTGTAACACAGCAATCAGACAGGTTTCGGTATTTTTGTTTAAAACATTTTGGAAAGAGTCCAGTTCAAGTTGTTCCCATTTACACCTGGACATTATAGTCACGACCTTGGAGTGAAAGCCAAGATCTCATATTTTTTTTGTCTCAACCTAAACAAAATACAACCACTCACAGCTACTGCCAGCTGTTGCCTGTCATATCCTTGAAATTACTGGAAACTAGTTGAAATATGAATATCGGTGGCGCTTAAGGTAACCGGATCCCAACAAACTGATTTTGGGGGACACTACAATGTGTAAGTTTAGTACTTTTTCCAGTGTTGCACTTTATATGGATGGGCGGGCAGGTTTAGGAATAAACACAGCAAACACTCCACGAGGGACACCATGTTAAAGAAGAAACAAATTACACACCAGGTAATTAAGCAGATGGGAAAACACCAGGAAACACAGCTGAATGAAATCAGGCTAACAAGACAAGGGGAACCAAAACTAAACACAACACGCATGAGACGAGGGACTATCAAATGAAACAGGAAGTAATGAACATGGAGATGAGCAAACATGGGATCACAAAAGATGATAACTAAAGATTACATAACTAATGAGGAACACAGAGTGAAAACGGGGAAGCTAAAAAGCATGAGGAAACATTAAACTGAAAAGACTGGACGCAGAGCTAAAACATAAACTATATGTCAATATCCAAAAGAGCACATCATGAGCTCACAGAAAATTCAAACCAGCACCTCCGTCCCACAGATGAGTGTCGTTTGATAAAATAACTTAGTTAAAGCTCTATTTTTAAGTTACAGGTGGAAGGAGGCATTGTTTGTGTTTCAAACCAATATTTGCACTTCCATGTAACACACTGTCAAAGAGTCCCACATGTGCCATGGCTTGACGTCACTTGTTTTGGTGTGTTTTTAAAGTCTCACTCTTTTCTGTGTATTCTCATCAGCATCTTCCCGGTTCCGCCTGTCTGTGCAGAGAGCAGCTGCACGCGTGCTCTTTGAGTCAAGTTGTGGGTTGCCATGTTGTTGCGACAGATGGTTTGAAATTATACTGTATGTCATGTGTAGATTGTGTGTAGACTTTCAATTCAGTTTTAATTATATTGCACCAATCCAAGTCTGTGTTTCTGTTTATTTGTTCTCTCCATGCCCTCATAAATGTACACTCTGTGTGTTTTTATTGTTATTGGGGGGGTTTCCATTATAACACTATTAAATTTGTCTGATTATCCTAAAAAAGAATGACAGATAAAATCAGATTATGACACAAGCGTTACAACCCAATCCATAAAAATGATGGACAACAAGAAAGCTTAACTCTGGATGCAGGCGATTATAAATAGAACTTGTTGTGAATGGGTAGTTTAAATGAAGACCAATATTCTTTGTAATTCAAAACAGAGAAACACACAACATAGCTGCTAAACTAGAACTAATTTCTTGGAAAAACGTAAGTAAAAACAGGAATTGAAGACTATTTATCACACAAAATAAAGAAATTGAAACAGAAACAAAGAGCAGACTGACACAAAATTTAAAATTCGTGGTGCTTTGTACACCCACCACGCACCCCGAGCACCTCCCAACAGCTTGATGTGGTGCTTCAATCTAAAATGTTGCCCCTGATCACGATGCAGCCAACGACTGTCATTGCTCTGTCGCTGGAGAAAGAATTTGGTGGTGTATAAATGTAATTTGTAAGCTGCAGCAGAGGTACAGATTGAACTGTGCCCACATTTTATTTTATTTTTTTGTCTTAATGCATCTTAGAGTTATTATTCGTCTGCCACCGGGAGCTGCTTATCGGCTCCGGATGGTAGGCGAGTAGAGCTCAGAGTATAAAGAGTGATAGGGAGAAAATAAAATTTAATATATTCAACGTGAACTTTATCTTTGTTTGTTTGCTTTTTTTTAAATTAGATTTTCTCCTCATTTCTAAAATTCACGATAAACAAATTCCCTGAGTTATTTGAAATGAAAACTGCCTGCACACATGATAGACTCTTGTATCCTCCATGCGCGCGCGCGCACACACACACACCTACGCAAAATCGCCACTTCTTCTTTTACAAAAACACACACTCAAACGTCCCCCAGGTGGTGTCCTCTTGTCTCAGCGGCCGTGTTCATCACACCTCTCTGCCTGGCTTGTACACACTCTCCACTTCATCACTGTCAGAGTGCTGAGAGTCCTGTGTGTGTGTGTGTGTGTGTGTGTGTGTGTGTGTGTGTGTGTGTGTGTGTGTGTGTG
>NW_024582400.1:2676434-2679851 GCF_018398535.1 Haplochromis burtoni
ACCAGGAGATGTCCTTACTGAATCATCAGAGCTGTGATGGAGAAACAGGTTTACCTTTTAGGTGACATGAATGAGTTGAAGGGAAGTTATGAACTGTTTCTGAGAGACAAATAACACCAGGATCCTTTTCTAGGTAGCTGACAGCTGGTAACTGTGCAGGGGCGGGTCTAGCAAAGCTTTGCCAGGGGGCCAGGTAGGGCATTAACAGGGAAAGGGGGCACAAAGAAATACTTTTCTTTCTTATTCTCATTTAAAATATCTAGCTTATATTAAATAATTATCTGAATCTTACAACCAAAGTTTTTATCTGATGTAAAATGTATAGAAATCATACATATACCAACAAGACACCACAGTGTTTGTTTTCATTCAAAGACTTTATGGCTTTAATACCTGGTGGGCTGGTCTCTAGTCAAAATGCCCGAGCCAATTTTTTGTCCCAGTCCAGCCCTGGTGGTGGTCTTGGGCTGGTCCCTGGATGGCTTGCTGTAATTGATGCATCCATGAATTCTGCTCTACCAAAAAAATTCCCGAAGGGGAATCTCCGACAATCACTTCACATTCTTAAGGTCAGAAACACTTGGGTTCACCAAGTCCACCTCTGAATGACTCAAAAAAAAACAAAATGAAGGTGTGGCAGAGTCAAAATCTGGACCTAAGTCAGATTCAGATGCTTTGGCATGACCTCAAACAGACCGTTCATCAGCCAGAATTCAAACAATTCTACATAGAAGAGTGGAACCAAATTCCTCCACAGCAATGTGAAAGACTCATTGCCACACAAACACTTGATTACAGTTTTTGCTGCAGAGGGTGGCACAACTAGTTATTAGGTTTAGGAGGCAATTACTTTTTCACACAGGGGCAGGTAGGTTTGTGTAGCTTTTATCCCATAATAAATGAAATCATCAGCCCAAGACCCAGCCTTCAAATTCCTCAGATCCAAGTCTGATCAGGAGGATCTGCTGGAAATGGTGAGCAGAGGTCAAAGCTGTTGTAGCCAGCACAACAGAGACCTACTCAATATTAAGCAAGTTGTTTTGATGTTGGGGCCAATCTGTGTATGTGTGCAAGCAACACATTTAGTTGGTTGTTCAAAAAGCTATAATCTGCAGTACATTTTCTACTATCCCACAATATCCACTGGGAAATGAGTGCAATGTAGTGAGATGCAAATTCAACACATTTTTAGTGTCCCAGCACAAAAAGGGATCAACTCGAGGACACACAAGGACGTGATTTCCCAGCTCACAAAGACATCAATTTACCAAAGAATAAGAATTATATTAAGTTTAAGTGAGATGATGTCACCTATATGTAAACTGAAACACTAGTATCTAAAGTGAAACAAGTTGGTGCTAATTGCATTTTTCATTAAATCTGGTTGCTTCACTTCCTCTCGAGTCCCCTCGAGCATGGCACTTAAAAACCAGTTGCCTCACTCCCTCAGGCTGTAATGTTTTCGAGACCACGTAACTGCCATGTAGGCACTTTCTGTCTCCCTGTGTAGCCTAAATGAAAGCTTCGACATTCTCAAATGGCCTTTAAAACCTCCTGATGCAATGTCAAAGGCATCAACCACATGGATGTGAGTGAGAGAAAAAAAAAAGAACGAGATGGTTTCTGTTTTTCATCCTGTGGAGAAAAAACATCTGCAGATGAGGTGTTATGGCCTTGACAGTTCTGTCTTCATGTGTTAATCCTCTTCTCAGCAGCCCTTTCTCCACAGGCAGCTTATGTACATTTTCCTCGATTAACACCTCCTTCCTATTTTAGGAGCTCGGGGAGTCATTTCATGGTAACCACATTTGCTTAATTACATAAGAGAGACAAAAAGAAACAGAGAGAGAGATGGAAAGAGAAGTCAGGGCTCTGTGACTGCAGACTGCCGCGCTCCTCTTTAGCTTGGAGACGATGTTCAGACTCAACTCCAAACACAATTAATGTTGGACGAGAGCCGAGGGCACTCCAGGCAGATGAAGAGCATTGTAGTGGAGGACGAAGCCGGTGTTCTGGCGCCTCACAGTTCAACCTGCAGTCCTCCACTAAGCAGATTTTAACAGGAAAAATACTTCCAGACACTACTGGATCTCATTTATCGGAGTCATTTTGTGATGTAGTGCTATAATTTACCTCTCTTACATCGATTACCTCTGTTTCAGTTAGTGAATTCCTATATTTCCCAGGACAACCTTAACCTTAGTATTCAAGCATTTCTTGTATAGGCACACCAAGTCTATTTCCCGGTCTTGTGCATACAGAAATTGATTTCTGTGCCTCTTCTTTGATGTTGAGTTGCTCAGCGCTAGGTCAAAGAGGCTGTACACAAGATCACAAATGTGGAGTTTAAGGCATCTGACTTAAATCAGGAGCCATATTGCATGTAGAGACTACTTCACACTGCATATTTGCAGTGAAAAGAATAAAAGGTCCAACTGTGGTGCAGCTTGTGATTGTGTCAATACGTGACTGAAAGGTATGAAAGGTTTATCTGACCTAAAACTGGAAAAACTTGTCATAATATTTGTTGAAATGTATATAAATTTTAAGTCAAATTTCAAAAATGACTTAATTGTAGCAAATTATTAAACAACATTAGAAAACTACTACATATGTAAAACACTTACACTCATACAGTTAGGTCAAAAGTATACATACAGGCTCAAATATATACATACACACACTCAAATCTTATTAAGTGGTGCTGAAGGTTCTACAGTGTCTTTTAATTTCTCATTAGTGATTGACAATAACTGGTAGTTTGTCTTTGCTGCATATAAAGGATTTGTTTGGCAGCCCTCGTTAGATTGTACCTTATATTAGATTATATTCAGAACAACAGGAAATTCCAAGGAATTCAGTGAAGATCTACGAAGGAGAACTGTAGACTTCATGAAGTTGGGAAGGTCTCTTGGAGCCATTTCTAAACAACAGCAGATTCAAAGATCATCAGTTCAAAAAATTCAAAAAATTGTGCATTAACTACAAGTTATTTATATATGTCACCACTTTGCCAAGGTCTAGGAGAAGATCCAAGACCCTCAGATAAGTGGAAATTGATTAGGATGTTGAGGAACAGCTCAGGAACCACTAAGGCTCAAGCCTGCCATTGACTGGAAAATGCTGGAACACCAGTGTTACTGTCCACAGGAAAGCATATATTTTATCGCCATGGACTGACAGGGTGCTGACCAAGAAAGAAGCCCTTGCTCCAAGATCATCACCTTCAAACGTGACTAGGGATGGGTATTGATAAGATTTTCACGATTCCGATTCCATTTTCGATTCTGTTTAACGATTCGATTCTTTATCGATTCTCTTATCGATTCTTTTTAAAAAAGGAGAACACTAAGGTCGATTAGCTTGGAACTTTGTTTTATATCTTCTCTTTGAACAAGATAGAAATTTAGGAGTAAC
>NW_024582400.1:2679971-2681339 GCF_018398535.1 Haplochromis burtoni
GTGTGTGTGTGTGTGTGTGTGTGTGTGTGCTCAGCATGCATCTGCACACACACACACATTATTTGACCATGCCAACACTACGCACCCGCTCAGACGCTCACAGACACACCCCTGCCTGTTGGATGCAAACATTAATTTCAATTACTGCTGCTTTGTTTTTAAGGTGCCAAGTGAGAAATAAATGAAAACAACAACATCCATGACAAAATAATAAAAAAAATAAAAAACATAAAAACACAGCTGACGTTTCTCCTCCAAAGGCCGCTGAGAAAAGCAAATCCCTCCCCAACGCCCAGCTCTTTCTATTTTAAGTCGACTTAAGTTTTTAATTTGGATTGATTACAGTGGCGTAGGTGTTGCAACTGCCGCCATAATGAACGCTCAGGGGGAGGGAGAGCTGAAGCATTATTAATGAGACACTTAAAGGTGAAAGAATGAAGGGAAGAAGAGGCAGACAGAGGAAGGAAGAGTTTGATAGGCTTTCACAAACCCTCATTTTGTCTCCAAGCAGCCAGACGTTCTTGAAATATTTTAAAGAGGTTTTGTTTTTCAAAGTTTTTCTTTGGACAGTGGCTCCTTTTTGACTTATTTTTAGTCCAGTCATAATATGTTCTGAGTTCTTCCATCTATGAATCTATGAAAAGTCTCAATGATAAGACAGTTTGACAGACACAAAATGGCATTTTTGTACCAACAAGATGATTCACAAAGAGCTAAATTTGAGGAAACTGGACAAGAAGATGAATAGTATCTGAAAGTCATGTGCTTAAGAAACAGAAAGAAATCCAGCAAAGACCTGACACAGGTTCTGAGAGATGCATCTGGATCTTTGCTGATCCATCTACTGTTCAGTAAAGCTTCAAGAGGAATGGTCTCGGTTGGAAGGGTGGCTGTCAAGAAGCCGTCCTTAATGAACGGGAAAAGGAATCAAAGGCTGAGATATGAAAATTACACAAGAACTGAACTAAAAATCAGTGACAACAAGTGATTCCAAAGTTGGTGAATCCAAATTTGACATCATCATCAGTGTGTACAGAGGAGGTCTGGAGAGAGGTACAAAATTGATGAATTATGAAAACAGAAATTTGGATCGACCATGCAATACCAACAGATAAGTGTCTAATAGGCAACAGCTCCATTTGTCAGAATGACATTGATCCCAAGCACACTGCCAATGCCGTAAAAGCATACCTAGATAGAAAAACACACAGTGGAGCACTATCAGTCATGGATCGGCCTCCCCAGAGTCCAGACCTCAACATTATTGAAGCAGTGTGGGATCATGCTGACAGAGAACAGAACAAAAGGCAGAAACATCCAAAGAAGAGCTTTGAATGTCCTTCAAGAAGCCTGGAGAACTATTCCTGA
>NW_024582400.1:2681359-2682930 GCF_018398535.1 Haplochromis burtoni
CGTGTTTTGTGAGCAAATGCTTTTGCATATTCGTAGTGTTTCCTCCCTTAAATGAAGTATCTACTTTGCAAGTATTGCAAGTTGCCCTGTTGTCATCCGTTCTGGTAAAGTATAACCAAACTTTTGAGCGTTTGAGCCGCTTACACGCCGTGTTTCCTGCCAGGTAAATGACGCTCCGCAACGTGGTGACGTCATTCGGGGCGACTGGAATCGCTAAGGGAATCGTTTGCAAAACTGGCAAACAATTCCAAGGAATTGAACCAGTGGGAACCGGTTCTCAACAAGAACCGGTTTTCGATACCCATCCCTAAACGTGACTGAAATTTACAGCTGCCCACATGAACAAGCCAAATACCTTCTGGAGAAAAGTTTTATGGTCAGACGAGACAAAGGTTAAGCTATTTGGCCACAATGACGAGATGTATGTTTGAGGCTTTTAAACCTAAGAAGGCCGCCAAGCATGGTGGTGGTAGCATCATGCTCTGGGGCTGTTTTGCTGGTGGTTTTGTTAAATTGAACAAAGTGGATACTGAAGGAGGAGAACTGCCTCAAAATTCTTCAACTTCACCTCAAATAAACAGCTAGATGGTTGAAACTTGGACACAGTTAGCTGTTCGAACAGGACAGTGATCCTTAACAAATTAAAACTGGTTTTGAAATGGATGAAGCAGATAAAATATTACGTTTCTGGAATGGCCTTTCCAAACCCCGACTTCAACACTATTGATAACTTGTGGATTATGCTTAAAAGCCAGGTCTGTGTCACTAAACCAACCACATTAAATGAACTTCACCAATTCTGAGAAGAACAGTGGTCAAATAGCTAATAATATGCCTGATGCTTGTTGATGCCTACCAAAAGTAATATTTGAGCCTGTTTGGATTAGAGAAAATCCAAAATAAATTAAAACTTGTGTGCCCAGTTCTTCAAGTATATTGTACAATCATTTCACTCTGGAAAAAGAACAGTTTAAATAAATCATTAAAAGCACAATATTACCATGATATTCATACCCATGATGAGTGGATGTGAACTTTTGACCACAACTGTGTTCACACTTCACTTAAACCTGAATTATTAGGTATTTGAAAATAGCACAAAAACAATATCTAGTGTAAAAATGAAGAAAGTTTTAATCCAGCGCTAGCAACATGTTTCAGAAAGTTTGGCAAGGGCAACAAAACATTGTAAAAGTTGTTTAATGTTTTAAAAAATAAACAAACAAAAGGAAAAAAAAGACAGCTGGTGGATCGTCTCACAACTATTGAGGTTAATTAGTACATGGCATAAAAAAGGGCAAGAGAGGCCAGAGAGAGTTTCACCACTCTGTGAGAGACTGTGTGGGTTCAACAAGCTAACAATGCAAATTTCCAGCAATTTGTTGATTTTATCAAGTGTGGTTTATAATATTAAAGATTTCAGAGAAATCTCATCACCCAAGTGAAGAAGAAACAGATGCTGAACTGCACAGCATGAAAACAGATGTGATCACTGCACAGTGAATATCTTGATGCATGCTCAATCATCCAGGTAAGTAAATCTCCAAAAGTTGATTCTGTTCATCTGGATG
>NW_024582400.1:2682950-2690220 GCF_018398535.1 Haplochromis burtoni
TGTCTCTACCAGCTTTGCACATCTACAGACTGAAATTCTTGCCCATTCTTCTTTGCAAAACGGCTCCAGCTCAGTCAGATTAGATGGACAGCGTTTGTGAACAGCAGTTTTCAGATCTTGCCACAGATTCTCGATTGGATTTAGATCTGGACTTTGACTCGGCCATTCTAACACATGGATATGTTTGTTTTAAACCATCCCATTGTTGCCCTGGCTTTATGTTAATTGATTCATGTTTGTGGCTGTAATGTGACAAAATGTGGAAAAGTTCAAGGGGGCCGAATACTTTTGCAAGCCACTGTATATCAAAAAATAAGGTGTTGCTTGAGACTTTTCCACAATACTGTGTCTGACAAAAAGGATTAGTGTAAACTTATAATTTGAGTAAACTTAAATGCAATGTCAAATGCAGTCATTTCAGTAAAACTGCTGCTCTAATTTGGGATTAGGGGCACAAAAATATCTAAAATATATTTGCTATTGAACACAGACTGGTTACTCTGACAGTCATGAAACAAATGTTACAGTTCGTGTCCTTGACCACAAACAACAAAGATAGTTGTTTTTGTGACTGTTTTGCTACGACGCTACGCTAGTTGGTCCTGTACAGAGTTTTACAACGCTTTCCTTTTTCAAGGGGTTTTCCCATATTCCCATCTCCCAACTGCGTTTCTCACAGTATCATAAACTCTGTCACTGTCAGTGAATTATAGGCAGGTTAAAGGGAGTTTATATGGGGATCTCTTTATGAAATTTGCAACCTGGATGTCTAGAAAGTTGATACAGGCTGGCATTGAGATCTGTTGATTTTTGGCCTGCCTGAGCTGATTTATGAAGCCCTGTACAGCATGCAACATCCTTCATCCTCAGGCAATCAACCAAGATGAGAAAAAACCTCCCCCACATAGTTTAAAGTGGAGAAGAGATGAGAAATCTGAAGTAGTGGAGAGCGGACTTGCTGCCTCAAGTGGAGGAGTTCAAGTATCCCAACCCAAACCAGCCCTTCAACATCTCTAAAAATACAGAGTCAATAATTAAAACTGTTATTTCTGCAGTCGCGTCTTTGTTTAATTGGCAAGAGACGAAGAGTATTGTGCTCACGTTGCCCATCTTGAAGCTCCACTGAGAGTTTTCTGGCAACCACTGACTGGCAAAGATGGTGGCGAGATGGCAAGAAATGAGCCCAACTTTAGGAAGCGCAGAGTGACATCAAAGGCACTACAACCATTCAGTCTTTGTGCGATCAGTGGCTCTTCATTTCAGGCATGCTCACTATAGCATGCTCTGTTTAAACACATAGAGAAGAGAGAGAAACGTAGTACAGTTAAAAACTCTGAAGCAGTCTAAAGGAAAGAGACAGACACAGGATATCATAAAGGTTAAGTGAATGTGAATCCCGAGAGCAGAAAAATCAGAGGGGACAGGTGGCTGTTTGATGGATGGTGATGAAGACTGGTACGCCAGACTGATATCACAAAATGGCAAATGAATAACACCCCAAGTTATTTTGTGCGATATCACGAAACAGTTTTTGCTTTTTTACACTTTGTGAAACAATGACATTAAGCTGTGAAGCTTTTAGACACCTGAGTCACATGCAGTGCTTTTTCCCTCCTGTGTTCAGGCACATTAAAAATAGGTAGAACACATAATGGCACTGGTAGTTTTATCATCATCCATCCCTTGGTTAGACCGCAAATTAATGCAAAATATTCTAACTGCATCCATACATAGAAAATTATTTATGAATCACTTTCACATGCAGATTGTTAGTTCTAATTAATCACTGACAAATCAGTCTGCTGGAGAAAACGGGATAAGTACTTGGATCACTTGTGACTCCAGCCACGTATGTTTTTAATCCTAAAAATGTTTTCTGTCATCATTTTGTCTTCTGCAACATTTCATCAATTTTATAGGAATTTGGCCCAATGGTAGACGAACACTATCTGTAGCTGTAGAATACGTCTAATACTTCTTGTCCTCCACTTGTCCAGTTTCCTCAAAGTTTTGAGGACACACTGCAGACCGTTTTGAGATATGCCAAGGTTTTATCTAACAACTCTTTGAGAACCACATTATTGATGCAAAAATACCATTTAGCATTTTTCAAAAGCCAAACTCTAAAGAAAAACCTTGAAGGACTTTCAGTTATTGCTCAAACCCACTTTCAAAAATGACAAGTCTGGATCAAATGTAAAGAACTGAGGGGTGACTTTAATTTTTGCACAGGACTGTAAGCTTTTATTATTATTTTTTTAACTTTTTTATAATTAAAGTCTTAGATTTTAATGTAATTTTCTTTGTAACTTCTAATCACCGTGTTGTAATGTTTAACTGTTGATTGCAAACCTAGATTTATCTTTCCTGCTGCAAAAGCATTAAGGCAGATCGTTAATAACCAAAGTGATGATAATATATGAAGCAGATTTATTCTTTTTTCCATATAAATGATTCAAATGAATAAATCTGGAACATTTTAGTGTATCTATCACTGATGAAGGAAAAATTATGGGTTTGATAGACACAAACAGACCCATAAAGAGGTATTCCCGCGTACCTTTTTTGCCACTAAAGTAGTTTGTCAGGATAAAATAGTTAGTTTCTGATATCTTAATTTCACAAATGTTGGGATTATGGGCCAAACATTCTTAAAAATCACCTTTATCAGTTTAGTTTTTGCAATTTTAAAGGTTGGGCTAATGTTCCAGCTCTATAAAAACACGATGCACAGAAAATTCTTCACTTTTTACAACCACTGGCATTAAGAAATTCAACCTTGACCCAGTAATGGCCCTAAAAAAGCGGCTCGTTAATTAAAACAGTTACTTCTACAGAAGTTCGTTCTTTTGATTGACAGAAGCAAAATAATATCATCCTCCTGCTGGCCATCTTTAAGCTTCATTGGGAGTTTTCTGGCTGCAATAACTGGCAGAGATGGCGGCAAGATGGCGAGAAATGAGATATGAGCCCAATTTTAGAAAGCTCCGAGTGACATCACAGACGCTACAACTAGTCGATTTGTCCTTATCTACGTGATCACTGGCTTTTTCTATAAATCGCACTGAGAATAAAGATAATGTGCTCTGCTCAAATACAGAAAAGAGACCAACGATGTGCAATAATGGCTTCAAAGTAGTCCGAATGTCAAAAGAGGGTGGTTATTCTCATCTGCAACCAAATTTTAATTGGCAGCATGGCTTCACCTTCCCAGCTGCAGAAAACAACATCTGTGACAACAGATGTAACATTCATTAAGTCAGACAAAGTGTGAAAGGGTGGAGGTGGGTTGTAAAGCAGTCTGCATGTGTGTAGACATTGTGAGGAAGCTAATGACCCTGGAAGAGTCCCATGTGAGCTCGACCAGTAGCTCTGTGAAAGGCCCCTGGGATGGTCTGGGTTCTTGCCCAAGTTCTGCCCCATCTGGGCCGCCTGTAGCTCCCAGTTGGGGCACAGCAACCCAATCGGAAGGTTGGTGGTTTGATCCCTGGCTGCTCCAGTCTGCAAGTATCCATGGACAAGATACTGAACTCCAAGTTGCTCCTGATTGACAGGAGTATTGATTGGAGTAAATGAGGCATGTTGTATAAAGCGCTCCATATGCCAACTGGCCTGAAAGACTGGAAGCACCTCCTTTAAACTGGACCTGACCAGACCTACTTCCTGACCAGTGTTGTCTGCGCGTATTTTTTGAACTGAGAAGAGCTCAGTTAGCGATTTTGTTGATATTGTAAATATATATTTATATGTTTTTTTGAAAGGGAGGCAGGTAGGAGGACTGTATCCTCTTTAGGTTTTCATAGTGATAGGTAAGTTGTTGGGGGTTTTTTCTTTTACTAGAATGTTTTGTGTTATTTTGGCCATGCCCATCCTGACGTGATCTCCCTGTAAAGAATATTTCAAATGCAAATTTAGCTGTGGTGCTGGTCTTTCTTTGGGAGCAGAAGAGTTACGTCGATGCTCTGCTCTAAGTTTCCTCTAGATCAAGCCATAACATAGGAAATCTAAGGAAAAACCTGCCCCAAATCCTTTTAACGTGGAGAAATAAAAAGAAATCAGAAGTGCAGAGAGGAGCTTCACCCTCAAGCGGAGGAGTTCAAGTGTCTCGGGGTCTTGTTCACAAGCAGTGGGAGAGCAGAGTGGGAGATTAACAGACGGATTGGTGCAGTGTCTGCAGTGCTGTGGACACTGTACAAGTCTGCTTTGATAAAGAGAGAGCTGAGGGTGAATTCAAAGCTTCTGATTTACTTTTTAATCTATGTTCCTGCCCTCACCTATGACCGTGAACTGTGGGTAGAGATTGAAAGAACAGATGCAAGCAGCAGAAATGAGCTTCCTCTGAAAGAAGGCTGGCTCAGCCTTTGCATCAAAACAAGTCAATTGATGTGGTTTGGACATCTGAATAAAATACATGTTGGACGTTTCCTAGATCAGGTGTTTTGAAGGAAAGTCCAGGGCAGACTAAGGACACGCTTTAGTCTTTTAACTTATTTGGGATTGTTTCCAGGTATCTCCCATTGCCTGGATAAATGTTCCTAAATGGTAAATAGAGGAAAGAATACAGATCGGGGAGCATGTTGAGCAATTAATATCAATAAAACTTTCTAATTAGGGACAGTTTTATAAGAGCATCACAAAACCATAAACACTAACATCGATTCTTCTTTGCAGACAGTTTATTCTCCAATTCACTTCTGAAAACTCAATCAGGGCCTCCGTATCGACCTAAAACCAACTTAACTCCTCAGAATTTGATATTTTGAAATCACCCAACAGCCACAATGAAAAGCTCAGTATAAAACAGAGGGCAGGAAAGCGAAAGCAGACAGCAAGTCAAATGATTCCCTTTGGTGTTTCCTGCAACCTTACACGAGTGAGTCCTGATTCACAGCCCAACGGTGTGTTCGGGAGTAGCTGGAGACACAATGGTATTAATAAGTGATCCCCACAGTGCGGCGATGTGTTCTTCATTAGTCTCTACTCAGCTATAAAAGGAAAAAATTGATTATCTCTGCAACACCCTCCAAACCTTGAGGTTTGTGTTGTTGCTGCTGAGCAGGGGGAGGGAAAAACTCTCCAGGCAGGCTGAAGCAGAAGGATGAAGATTGATTTTTTTTTTTTTTTTTTTTTGCATTGAGGAGCTTGTATTTGTGGAATTGCTCTCCTCCTCAAGCTCAAGACTATACACATAGATCTACAGAGATCTTCTTAAGACTTCAGGGCTTGTTGAAAGGTCCCAAAGAGTTCCCCGAGGAGCCAGCCAAGATTCACAGCAAAGCATGAAGAAGAGATTTATATGTTAGTGGGAAACATTGCTCATACCAGAGCTGGAAAAAAAATGTATTCAGTTTGTTTGGATATTTCAATGTTAGTGATTAAAGGAGATATCTCATGCAAATTTTGTAAACATAATTTTTACATGTGCCCAAAGTTTAAGAGACGCATTAAAAAAACCCTCCTTTCTTAATCCAAAAGAGTGTGACTGAATAAATCCCTCAGACCTGTAGAGTGTCATTACCTGGGATAAGCAGGTTGTTTCCTAATGTATTATACATTACCCATTAAAAGTAATAATTAATTATGCTACTCATTACATTACTTTCTCTCTTTCTCTTTTCATAAGCTACAGGCCCACACACCAACAAAAATCCCTGTCCTAATGAGGACACACATATGCTCTTTTCTTTAATATTTATGTATGAATATAAAGCTGACACACAAAGGAAAGATGAAACCAGCACAACAAGACACTCCCAAGACCGCCTGGGTCCTTGGCTAGCTTAGCATTAGGATGCTGTCTGGCTAGTTTAGTGTTAGTACACTGTTTAGCTAGCTTAGGACAGACCTTCCCAAAGTGTGGGGCCTGCCCCCTAGGGGGGGCGCAGAGCCATTGCAGGGGTGGTGCGGTGTGAAAAGGGGGAAAAAAACCCAAAACGCTTTAAACACTGCTAGCACGGGGCGCCCACACAAACGCAAAGCATGAAGCATGGCTGAATATGTTTCCAAACCAACTTCATTTTAAGCCAAAGACTAGAAAATATGGTGAAGCATATCTGCCCTTTGGCTTCACCTGCACAAGTGCCAAGGTAGGTCTCCCCTGCAGAATTGGCTTTCCCTTCGTCGGGAGCAGGCGCTGGGCTGTTCAAATCACAGACAAACAGTATCCCACATTCTTGATTTTTAGTTCACAGACACTTCTCATAATAACTAACTACTCCAGACATTTTGGAGATGTTAGCTCTTTATACGGTAAAGTTACAGTGGGATACAAATAATATCAGGCTGATCCTGCCACGATTTGTTCCCTCGGTTCAAATCATGGACAAACAGTATCCCACAGTTGTTTATGTTTTTGAACCCATTTTGTACAGAGAGGCATTTGAATATTATTACACAGGAAAAAAACAACTACACGTAAAATAATCACACCGTGACGCCTCTGCCTTTCTAAATGGAGGGACAGTAACTGCGTGTTTATGTAAGCGTGTAAAACTTGCAGATAGTCAGATTAACAGTTTCGTCTCTATCTGCCATTCTGCAATTCATCTCATGTAAACAATAACGTGGCGCATGTGAAAAAAGCATATACCTTTGACGTTGCGTGACGAACTCTGTATTCCTCATCCACACATAAACGCAAAAAAGGATTTTTAAAAAATCTCCATTTTTGGTGATTCAAAACGCCGTTTACGTGTGGACGAAACAGCTGCGTTTTCAAAAATACCCGTGTAGGTGTGGACGTAGCATAAAAGAGTTAGTAGTTTATTTTATTACTACCTGTAATTTATTGCAGTTTACTTGTATTTGCTGTTTACTAAATGTTTGAGGTGTGAAATAAACTGCAATGGGGCAAAATATGGGCGTGTGTGGTTGGAGGACGTGTTTGTGCGCATGCATGCATGCGACCATTTTTCTTGTAAAACAAAGGGGGGCCTAGCAAAAAAAGTTTGGGAACCACTGGCTTAAGAGTAGCTAGCCGTCTCGCTAGCTTAGCATTAGGATGCTGTCTGGCTAGTTTAGCATTACCTTGCTGTCTGCAAATGGTTACAAAGAGCTAAAGTTGTGTTAGTAGCATAATGTAGCTATTATTTCTTTTCTGGATGCAGGATATGCTGTCATTCTTTGTGCAGTAAAATAAAAGTTATATATTTGTTATATTATATGTTTATATAGCGCCAAATCACAACATAAGTCGCCTCAAGGCGCTTCATAGATACAGAGAAAAACCCAACAATCATATGACCCCCTATGAGCAAGCACTTTGGCAACA
>NW_024582400.1:2690240-2691562 GCF_018398535.1 Haplochromis burtoni
AGTAAATCTCCAAAAGTTGATTCTGTTCATCTGGATGTAGCATTTTGTGAGAGAAACATTTCGTCACTTATCCAAGTGACTTCTTCAGCCTCAGCTGACTGCAGGTTTCCCCAAATCTTATAAACAGCACATTCGCTTAATGACTGAAACCAGCCCACTGAAGGAACAATCTTAATTATGCAAATTCTTGTGGACACTCTTTCAAGGATGAGGATGTACACATCCTGGACAGGGAGGAACGCTGGTTTGAGCGCGGAGTCAAGGAGGCCATTTACGTGAAAAGGGAAAGACCATCTCTGACTCGAGGAAGGGGCCTAAGGGTACATCTTTCACCATCTTACAATGCTGTGACTGCAGCCATTCCCCAACTCTCTGTGAAAATACTCATAGCCATAGATCAGTGGTCTTTGATCAGTGGGTTTTGGTCAGTGGTTGTTGGTCAATGGTCATGAGAATTTGCATAATGGAGATTAAGGAACTGACCTCCCAGCCCATTGTTCCCTCAGTGGGCTGGTTTCAGTCATTGTGCAAATGTACTGTTTAAAAGATTTGGGGAAACCTGCAGTCAGCTGTGACTGAAGAAGTCACTTGGATGAGTGACGAAATGTTTCTCCCACAAAACGCTACGTCCAGATGAACAGAATCAGCTTTGGGAGATGCACAGTGAATAGTTTGTCACGACATCCACACGTTAAAACCATCACGCAAAGACAAAAGCACTATACTCATTGGACATCAAGAAGTTTAAAAGGTTTTACATAAAAAATGCCCGTTTCCTCCTACACTTGCACTACAGTCAGCTACTTCCTGTTCATGTGCAGAGAGGAGGAAAATAACTTTTGAATGGTAAATGGTCTGTATTGGTATAGTGCTTTACTAGTCGCTAAGGACCCAAGTGTCTTGCCCAAGGACACAACAACCAAGACTGTCCAAGCCGGGGCTCGAACCGGCAACCTTCTGATTACAAGGCAAACTCCCAACTCTTGAGCCATGATCGTCCACAGGCATGGAGATATGGACATTATTTATATTTTGATTGCATGTAAGAACAAGAGCACGATGGTAATGGGCAAACCGCTAACCCAGAAGTAGGGATGGGTATCGTTTAGGTTTTGTCCGATACCAGTACCAGTACTTTTGAAACGGTGCCGGTGCTTAAACGGTGCTCGAACCGGTGCTCGAACAATGAAGAACACAAACTTTGTCCAAAAACCTCTCATGTTTAGCTGTTGTTTTGTGAAAAGATAACAATGTTAGCCTTTTCTGCAGCTATACGGGATTTATGGCATCACTCTTGGCTGGAAGCAGTGCTTAATCAATGG
>NW_024582400.1:2709368-2768605 GCF_018398535.1 Haplochromis burtoni
TTGGGCATGCACAGGATGAGTCACATCATTTGAAACTTAGCCCTGATTGGAGAAATTGGAAGTGTTACAACTGACCCATGTTACAACTATCCCCGGTCTTCCCTACATAAGTCAATTTTATTTATATAGCAAATTTAAAACTAAAGTGCTGTATAGCCGTAAATAAAATAACAATAATAAAATAATAAAAGTTTCCTAAAATTTGCACTGCATAGATTCACATTATTTAATAGCACAGCAACAACCTGCCTCAGAGCCGCTCACCCGCTTACAAAAGTTTGACAAAAAAAGGTAAGTCTTCAGCTCAGACTTAAAGACAGTCACAGTTGATGCATTTCTGAGGGCACTTCTGTGGGGCAGACTGTTTTCCCTTCAGTCAGTGTGGTTTTCCCACATTCCTTTAAGAAGTGGGCAGCAACACAACTGAAGACAGAGGTATTTTAGGCTGGTAGAATGAGTCTATGCAGCATTCTGAGATCAACGTTGAAAGTTAAATTGTTGAAAAACCATAGAATATGAAACCTTTGGGTTACATATAAAGTGTTTTTTCTCATATTCATCATTTGTATTGACTATTTTCCATCTGAATGGCAGCAGTTCTCTATGACTCTATGGTCCTCGGCCTCTGTCTATCACAAGGACAAACACCCACTCATCTTTACTATATAGAAATTTAAAAAAAAAAAAAAAAAGAAAAACTTCTATTTTCCAAAGCAGTTTATCATTTCATTGAGTCTTAAGAGCCTTTGTGTGAATCAACTGTGCTAAAGACTCGATGAAATGAGTTGAGCAGGTTTATGTAAACATAAAACTAATTTAAAGTTATCATAAAGTATCCCAAAAAGTTGATTCTGTTCATCTGGACGTAGCATCTAGATGAACAGAATCAACTTTTTGGGATTTCCTTATCTGGATGATTGAGGATGCCTCAAGATATCATTTAATTAGTCTTCTTGTTGGTTTTTACAGTAAAACAGCGGTTTGTCATTTGATTGCATTTTTGTAAAAGTCGTCAGTGAAATTAGTGGACTTTTGGGGTTTAAAGACACCTAAATTACTTTAGACTTACCATAAACTTTGGCTTCTTGTTAGATGTCAGAGTAAACAAGCCATTTTTATGTTTAGAAGTACTCATAATACTGCTGTGCCGTGCAGCTGGTGAGTATTCAGGTAATTCTGAGGCTTGGATCAGACAAGGGATTTCCATTAAAGACAATCTTTGTAATTTCCAACCAGCTCTTCACTTTGCTAAACATGACTGTCAAATCTATTTTTCATCAAAGCTGCACAGAGCAGATGAGGAGCAAGGGAAGAATAACACAGGAACATTGCAGGGCTTACAGTAAATTTTCAAAATAAAACACCCTGTGTAGATGAAAGGTTCCGCTTCTTAAAAGCCACACAGCTGCACTGCAGATGATTGCTTTCCAAGGATGAGGCTGTGGCTGCACTAAACTCATCGTGGATGTTCCACTATAATGAAAGAAGTTGGCTCCACCAGATGTGAAATCAAAACAGAAATCATGAAACAGGACCACAAGAAACAGGGAGAAGATCATGAACAGACAGTCTGACCATCGACAAACGAGAAGACGCGATCATACGCAGACAGACCACTAAAAGACAAGACATGGGTGGAAACAATCAGGTCCTTAGAGGGAAGGCAAAAACAGGAAGTTAAGGCAAAGGTGACATACAAGGAAGGCCAACCACTAACGTGAAATAGGAAGTAGAAACAAGGAAGACATGCTAACTAACAGATGGCGATAAGAAAGTACAAGTTAAATATGATCATACAGCTACATGAAAACATGTCTATAAAAAAGCAGAAACCCAGCCCTGCATTGATTTTAGTGGTCACCAGGGAGCTGTACATGTGATTGCAAAAATACATCTAGTCCTACAGAATGAGTTTATGGCGTACTAAATCAAATGTGACGGTCATCATTTATACACAGTATAAGGTACAGTATTGTGCAAAAATCTTGAGCCACCCCTTATTTCCTCATATTTTGCTAGCCCCACCTTCTTGTATCTTGCAGTCTTGAGCAATAGTTCTCCAAGGTGGCTGTCTCTTTAGGTAGGGGGAAAAAAGCAAAAAAAAAGATGAGTATGCCAAATTATACAAGAACTGGACTAAAATTTAGTGTCAATTTCACATTTTTTAATATATATGGAGTATTTCAGGAGAGAGGTACCACAGTTAACCATCTGTAAAACAAGGTGGAGGCTCTGCCATAATTTGAGGCTGCATTTCAGTCAGTGCTGTTATCAAAATTGATGAAATCTGAAAATGGAACATGGAAAAACTTCATGCAATACCATCTGTAAAGCATTTGATTGGCAACAGTTAAATTTTTCCGCATGTCATTGATCCAAACACATGTACCTGGATAGAAAAGCACACAGTGGAGCACTATCAGCCTGGATTGGCCTCCCCAGAGCCGCCCAAACCTTAATATTGCATTGTGGGATCATGCTGACAGAGAACAGAACAAAAGGCAGAAACATCCAAAGAAGAGCTTTGAATGTCCTTCAAGAAGCCTGGAGAACTATTCCTGAAGACGACTTAAAGAAATGTCAAGAAAGCTGCCTAAGAGTTCAAACTGTGCTGAAGAATAATAAGAATAATACAAACTCTGTTTTTGCCTCATAATCTGTATTTCCATGTATTTCTGCACCTGTGTCAGTAAATCTGGCTGGGTTCACCCCAGTAAGTGTAGTAGGGACGTGCTGCTTCTACACATCAAAGGGAGTCTGTTGAGGTGGTTTGGCGACTGACTGTGATGCTTCTTGAAAACCCTCCTAGGTGATGTTTTTTTGTCCAGTGAAGACACGACAAGCCGGAGACATAATGCCTCTCAAGTGGTTTGGGAACCTCTAACAGAGGAGCTGGTGAAGGTGACATGAGGAATTTCTGCTTAAACTGCTATCTATGCAACCCGGACCCCAGTGAGCAATGGAAAGTCTTTATTTCACTCTTTTAGTGCAACCTTAGGTACATGAACCATTGCTTTAACAGCACAATGAAGGATTGCTTGTGGGTATGTGAGACAAATATCTTTTGAATCACTGAGTCCTTGACAGCCTTTTTTCTCAGAATCTGAAATGGCTATTACAACCAAATCTAAATAGCTCTTTCTACCAGAAGAAAATTGTGTCGTATGTATGGGACTTCTTTCTAAAAAGACACACCTTGCTTCATGATAAAGAGGAAAACTGTATTTTCAGTCATTTCTGTGAGGCGATCCTCCAACATAATATGCATATCTATATAAACCACTTCTGTTCCTGTCAATAAAGTGTTACAACTAAACTCCTGACGGCACCAGAATCCATCCCCAGACTTTTACATTTAACGTCGCTCACTTCTATTTTCAAACTAACCCAGATGAGTTAAAATAGAAAAGACAGATTTATCACAGTCTGCTCTGAAAACACAGCAACATGCAACATGACAGCTGGGATTACCATCGGCAGAGACGGCAAAGACAAAAGTGGCAGTGTCAGAGCGTGTCAGCACACACGCACAAACACGCACACATCTGTCAGTGCCTCACCTCATCCTGCAACAAAAACATCTCGAGGGAGCAGCAGCCTGATCCAGAGCACCAGCATCTATATATAATACACATCATTTGCATTCGAGTGTGCAACAAACGTCATTTCGCTTGTTTCACTCCTGACATCATGCAGCATGCTCTCGATGGTATTTACCATTTTTTTCCCCATTATTTTCACCTATTTCATCACGCTGCTGTCCTTGAAGCACTCTTTCCTTCCTTTTACATCACATTTCATCGGGGCTGCGCCGCCACGTGAGCCAACACTCTTCAAAAGCCTGAAAGTAAAATCTTTTTATTAAAGGAGCCCCCTTTACATTTCTCTACAACCGTGTCATTCACACCTGACACCCCGGCAGGACCGCGGCCCCCTCGGTTTGATTGGCGGTGGAACGTGGAAGGGGGGAGTTGGGGTTCCCAGACTCCGTGGAGAGTGATTGCTGGTGTTCTGTAGTCGGCCGGGGGGGAGGGTGTCTCATTTCAAAGATGGGAGGAGAAAGATTTGTCAGACCCTTAAAGCCCTAAAGGCTGCCTGGCGCCTCTTATCCTCTATCCCAGGGAGAAGAAGCAAAAGCCTCCTGCTGAAGCAACATCGAACACTGCAGCAATTACCATGGATGGATGGATGGATGGATGGATAGTCTGGTAGTGTGCAAATAATCTTTGTACAAAGATCAGAGTCCAGTTTCATGGATGCTTATCTGGTGATGCAAAATGTCTTTTAAAGTTCCTTTTTTTTTTTCTTTAGCTAAATTGAACACAGAGGTTTGGTTTCTACTAAATCGCTCCATCAAAATTTTTTAACTCTCCCACCGCCCATCAAGAAAACCACTGAAGAACAATTGCCTTTTCTGCAGAGCATGTTGCTTTATACAGGGTCCATTACCCCTTGTCCCTAAGTTTTTAAAAGAAATGTGTGACTCAAAAGGATGTGCCCTACTGAAACCCAAAGATTTTTAGGCAAATGAGTGGTTGAAATAAAAGTTTAAACACAGCATACTAACATAGAAACAAACTTTAGCTTCTAGTTATGCTTAAAAAGAAGCACAGTAAACCACACAGGTGCATTTTGGATGTTGTTGCTCTGTTTGTAGATTGTAGAGGAATTAATCCTTAAGTTTATTACCATCACGTGTTTGAGCCAACAGTAAGGCTGACGTAACGAGTAACAGCTCAGTCACACGAGAACAAAAACAGGACAATAACCTCCTTGGAACTAGGAAAAACTGGTGATTGCACTGAATTTTTCTGTAAGTTTTATTTCTTGTATTTTATTTGACCTTCATTTAACTAGGAAAATATGACTGTCGAGATTTTAAATCTCTTTTACAGGAGCATCCTGGCTGAAAAAGACGGCAGTAAAAACAGCAAGTAGAATTCACACACAAAAGATACAAAAGTTAACTAAACTAAAATGTAGCTAATAAAAAAAAGGAAATATCAAAAACAGCATATAAAATGTATCAACCTTAGTGGCAATAAAGCCGGAAACATCAATAAAAGTCACTGTCTTTGTGCTAGAAACGAGGGTAATAACATTCAGGTAAAACAAGTAACTCCAACCAGGTTATTTAAAATCACATTAAATTCACTAAGTGAGGCCTGTGCACGAAGTTTTAGTTGATTTTGCAGAAGGAAGGAGCTGCAGATCTGAACGCTTTGTTTCCAAATTCAGTCTGAACTTTTGGGACAGACTGAGGAATGAGTCTTGGGACCAAAGATTGTACAGATTTTTGATGCGCATAAGTCAGTAGGTAAGATGTGAGGAGACCAAGAATAGACCTATATGAACCAGCATCTAAGTCTACTAAATGACAAAGTAGACCACCCAACCCAGCCATTATCTCAATTCTTACTTATGCTGGATTCTGTTTATCAGAGAGCAGAGATGATGCATGCATATAAATAACATCGCCACAATCAAGTGCAGACATAAAGGTGGAAGTCTCTTTTGTGCCTCAAAGGATAGACAAGACTTTCTTCTAAAGTAAAAATCCAGTTTCAGTTTGAGCTTTCTAACCAGTCGCTGTATGTGAGGTAATAAAAAGAGAGAGAGAGTCGTTAATTAGTAGCTGAGATGACCACTTTCATCTGCACTGAGTGCCCCGGGATATAAAAGAAAGTCTTCCACTATCTATCCAATCAGCTTACTGTTTACCTTATCTGTCAGCAGCAGGTGAGTAGGTTTGTCTGTTTACTGTGGAGGAGGTTGTAAAACTCTATAAAAAGTCCAGCAAAGTTGATGAATCAGTGAAGCTCAATTCTGTTCGATGTCAGTGATACTGAGGTGAGTTGTTGAGGATATCCTGAACTTTTCTGTCAGTAAATGCTGCTGTTACTGTCAGTGTTGGGTAAGTTACTTTAAAATAGTAACTTAGTTACATTACTAGTTACTTCTCTCAAAAGTAACTCAGTTACTTCAAGTTACTCATTTCAAAGTAACTAGTTACTAGAGAAAGTAACTTTGGTTTTACTCAGAATTCTCTTGTTAATGTGTTTCTTCCATAACTTTGCCAGTCTTCTAGCTTGCTTACTTGCCACAAGTGCACTGTGCCACCTACCAATAGAAAGGAAAAGATAATGTGCATATTTCCACGAGAGAAATCCCACGCCTGGACCGTCATTGACTGCTGCCATGATTCTAGCCTACGTCACAGCGTCATGTGCGCCTTTTACATCCAACACAAAAACTGCAGTCGTGGTGCTTTCGATTGTACTCAGAACTCGAAATTCTGCCTTCTGAATAGGAAGATGTAGGTAACACCAGACTGCAGATGAGCTGCATACAGGGCTGGACTGGGACAAAAAATTGGCCCGGACATTTTGACTAGAGACCGGCCCACCATTATAGGAAAAATCATAAAGCCTTTGAATGAAAACAAACACTGTTGTGACAGTGATGTACACTGTTCTGATGGTATATATGCATCAATCTATCAATCGTTTGTTGTAAGATTCAGATAATTATTTTTAAAAGCTAGACATTTTAAATGAGAATAAGAAAGAAAAGTATTTCTTTGTGCCCCCCTTTCCCTGTTAATGCCCTACCTGGCCCCCCTGGCAACACTTTGCTAGATCCGCCCCTGCACAGTTACCAGCTGTCAGCTACATAAAAAAGGATCCTGGGGTTATTTGTCTCTCAGAAACAGTTCATAACTTCCCTTCAACTCATTCATGTCACCTAAAAGGTAAACCTGTTTCTCCATCACCTGTTCAGCTCTGATGATTCAGTAAGGACATCTCCTGGTTTCATCTTCATGTTTCCCTCTCACCAGATAACCAAACCATATCATGACCAGCAGGTTTACAGCTGTGGCTCCAGCAAACATCAGCTGATACTAGAAATTAATATTAAATAAATTCTAACAACAGCTGATCAAGCTTAAACGTGCTGCTGTTGTTTAGCGCGACATCCGCTGGTTTCCTCTTTCGGCGCAAAGTGAGCGATAAACAAACAAGAGAGCCGATCAGCTGATCATTGATCAGTTTCATGATTGAAGTAGAAACGGGAGAGGGAGGGGGGAGAATGAGAGAAGAAGAGGCAGCTGTGCAGCAAAGACACAGAATAACTCCAGCTTTGTGCCTTTTTCATTGTAGCTGAATTACGGGACAAACTGTTCCTTTTCACCTCAATAAGAAACGCGTAATATTTTCTCTGAATACCAGACGGGACGGTTGGCAACTCTAATAACTTATGAACAAAATAAAGTTCAACATCATTAACTTCATAGCACCACCCAGCTGTATAGAAACTCCGTCATGCTAGCTAGCACGCAGTACGGAAAAAGTCAGAATAACGAAAATAAACTCCACCTAAACTTGGTTCATATCTGACCCAGAGAGACTGCAGGTCATAACTTCTTACCTGAAGTTCAGTTCACACTTGGACCGGCGGCCGCCTCGGGTCTCTTTTCCTTCATCCACCTGCTGGCCTCCACCACTTGCTAATGTTACTGAATCTGTGGAAGCTCCGCGATAGCCACCACACGAAGTAACGAGTAACGAGCCTATCTAAATCCCAGTAACGAGTAACGCGTTCCTGATTTTGGCATAATAACTAGTTACCGTGCTCGTTACCACAATAATAACGTAGTTACTGTAACGCGTTACTTAATAACGCGTTAGTCCCAACACTGGTTACTGTCTGTTAACCTCTGTTAGCGAAAATATTTTTTAAGTGGATCTAACGTTCAAGGGAAAGTGTGATTTGTACAACACTCCAGCCTAACATTAGCTTGCACAATGTTAGATGTTGCTGATGAGACTGGAGGGTCACATGACTAATCTGCAGACAATACGTCATTGCAGCAGTATAAAAAAGCATGTTAATGCACGCTTTCATGTGCTAGAGCCCTGACTTCAGCTCAGGAGATGAGGCTTAAGGTGATGATGAAGAGGATGAAGGTTTATTCTGATGCTGGTGGTTTCTGTTTTCACTTCTCTGGTGAAGGAGACCACTTCTCAGATGATCAAACACGGTCATTATCCTCATATCTTGTATCTCAGGAATATACAAGTTGACAAGAACTTTTCATTTTGCTGTAAAATTACACACAATTACACAGAAATCATTGGACATGTATGAGTACAATAAATAATTCTTGCTTTCTATTAAATAACCTCAAAAGATTACTGACTATACCTTTAATATAAGCATCCACTTTTGGTGCAGAACAATATACATATAGCAGAAAATAAGGAGCGCATAATGGATCCACTTTTGTTTCCTGCTTTTAGTCTGCAATTTCTGATGCTGCTCTAAGTTCGGCAGTGATAAAATCTTGTTAAACAAATACTAAATAATTTAAAAATACATATATATCTTGTTATTACTGCTGTTCTACTTGCTTCCTTCATCCTGACAGCACAGTATTGTAATTCAACAGCTCTCCCTCTGAGAAGCTACAGTGTTTTTTAATTAGATCATCATCTCTTTGCCGAAGTATTATAAAACAGAAAAACTGTCACATTAACTGTGGTTGGAAGAAACGCTGAAAAATGTTGATCAGCGTGTGTGCTGGCACCTGTCCTGGTAAAATCTGCTCAGAACACAGTGAGCTCACTGTACATTTTACACAATGTTCATGCACTGAAATTAGCAGCATCGCACAAACAAGCAGGTCTTTTTTTCTTTTAAGGTCATTTCAACTACTTTTCAGTGCTGCAAAAGGGTAACATTACACAGAAAGTTACAGGTTTCTGTGAGCAGAATGAAGCTGCTCTAATTAGCAAAACTGTATCTGCAACCAGCAGAAAAGTTTTGACTTTTACAAGCTGAATTTGTTGGCAGTCGGCTTCACCAGAGAGTCACACATTCTGGGCTCACTGTGAGCTACAAGTTAATTGTTTGGTGATAATTTCTCTGATTATATAATTTGTTTTTTTAAGTTGTCTAACTGTTGGATTCCGTGGAGACGTTTTCTGCTCCTGGATTTTATCATGCTGTATAACATAGGGTGGCGCTGGACGTAGTGTGTGGTGGCAGATCAGGTCAGTGTTACGTCTTCACATGCACAACATCAGGCTGAGCTTTCTTGGCAGCAATTACCACCAAAGGACCGATGCTGACAATGAAATGATCTCACTAAATGTGTTTATCTGAAGACTGGTGCAGTATATTCTCCATCCTCTGTAAGTCTGCTGTCCAAAAGCAGTTAAAAGCTTTCACACTATCACACTGGGTGAACTGTTCCTTTGACTAAATTCTACTAAAACACAAAAAAACCCACTAATACACTGCCGAAAATGGTCCCAAAAATTGCACTATTTCCCCATCAATTGGTTTTAGGAAATTATACTGAGAGAGGAAAGGGAAGTCAGCTGGTATTGAAAGTCTGACACATTGTTGATTTTTGGTCTTTTTACAAAAGTTGTTCACAGTAACCGAGATACAGGATATTGCGTGCTTTATCCTGTGGAGGAAAAAGAAAACTGAGAGTGCATCGACCAAGCTGTGCAGCGAAATTGTGAAATTGAATAAAAGTCTGTAAACTCTGACCAAACTCTGACTGTTATGATGTTTGGGCTGGGTCCGACCACCTGCCATGTCATTCTGTCATAATGGCTGAGGGCTAAGCTGGACTAAGAGGAAGACACAGAGACAGATAGTAAGTTTACCAACTCCAGGTGGGGGCAGTCTTCTCTTGTGTTGTAGGCAATGACTGAGTGGTTAAAGGTGGATGAATGTCCTTTTTTTCTCTGTGAGTGACTTCCAGGTTTTCAGGAGTGATCCGGCCGTCTTTCAAATGAGGCGTTTCACTAGGGGCAGATGAGAGACAGGACTGGAAATGGCAACAAACAGGTACAAAGACAGAAGCCTCAAGAAGGCCTGATCACCACCACAAGGGCGTTCAACAATGTGGCAGAGAGTAGGTGCTCCGTCTGGTCCTTCAGTAGTGCGGTTGATGATTAAGTGTCAACAGGTGTGACGGCTGGAGGCGTGGAGGAAAATAAAGACAGAGCAAACGCAGTGTGTCTTATATTCTCGTGTTTGTGTTGTTCCTTTATCATCGTAATAATGTTGGTTTAGGCTCAACATTGCAACTGATCAATCATAATGTTGTGATTTCATAGCTTTAAGGAAAAAAATCCTTTGTAAAAAAAAAATCTCTTCTGGATCAAACCATAAGAACTTTAATTATTTTCTTTGTTAATTTATTTGAATTAAGTTTGATAGCCAACTTTAGGTTACTCGTGTTGGTTTGCTTTTGATAGTGTTCGCATTAGCGTTAGCATTCTTCTAACTTTTTGGCTAATGCTAATTGAATGCTCAGGCTACACGTCACAGTATTTGATTTCGGTTGCCCAAAACTTTAAGAATTCCTCACATAGCTTTATATACTTTTGAGAGATGCTTGTCTTGTAGCAGAACTGCATTTTTGTGGAGTTTTTAGTATCTTAAACTAGTGTGTTGTTCTTCAGGTCTTTGTGCTGGTCACATTGAAAAAAGTTTCACTTTCAAGTTATTTAATTTCTAAAATGAGCTTAACAAGAAGAAAAAGAAGGGCCTGAATAAATGACCCTCCGTTTGTTCTTTCATTGGTGCACAGTTTCTGTCTGGTATGAGTGCTTACCAGGCTGGTAAAATGAGAACGCTGGATCTAGGAAGAACAAGTTGGAGAGAAAAGAAATAAAGGTGGGAACACCATCAAGAAGCAAAAAGAAATAAGTGCAAAAAAGGCAAATAAACACAGTGCCGTATTGTAGTTAAAAAGAGAGAGAAAAAGAGGAAAGACAGATGTGTACATCCATGAAGACGGCTAGAAAATGAGCCTGGAAGAGGGAAAAATGAGAAGGATTTGCACAGAGAGAGAAATGAGACGCAAGCCTGAATCCATCAACAAAGGGAGAAAAATGAGCTCGACAAAGGTGGCAAAAAAAAAACGTGGCAGTGCTCCATGAAGGATGAACCACTTGAAAGAAGAAGAGAAGAAGAAAAGGGCAGAGAGGTCTGCATTTATTAAGAAGAAGAACAGAGAGGAAGAGGTCTGCCTTTATAAATTATTCACAAAGACGGATACGTGCCTCTGATAGATGGCTTTAAGACGCAGGTAAATACCCCGGGTTTGCATCCAGAGAAAATGAAAATGGAAGAGATGGGAAGAGAAGAGGCTAACAGAGAAGCAATGCCTCAATGTGCAGATCGATTGGATACACAGAGGAAGCAAAAAGTGGAAGATGTGAGCAGACCGAAAGTGACATTTCTGTTTGTCCAAGAGCTGGCGGGTTTGTTTGCACGAGGCCGGTATTATGCTGGGATTTCACGCGAGTAAAGATTCATCCTCTAATCTATGTGGAAGGTCGGGACTTTACTCCAATGAATCATCTTAACTCATCGACTGAAAATGCCAGATTTATGTAGTCGCATCCAGAGAAATAAGCTGATCAATTGCTCATAATTCTGCATATAGAAAACAAACCTACAGTTTCATGAAAACTGATCACTGATGAGACACTATGGGGTGTTAGCTCTCTAAATGAGCCTCCCATTGCACCAAATGTCACCGGAAAAGTGATGTGCTGTGGCAGGTGACTGCTTCAAGGACCCGGCTTTCATTCAATCGCATTCTGCTGGGTTGTTTATTTGCTTTGCAGTCACAGGATGAACAGTGCACAGCCCGGCCTCAGATTTGCTTGTTTTCACTCTGATACACATTTGGGTCCTTTGCCGTAAAGCGCTGGCACTGTGTAAAGCTGATTGTGAGGCGTGAGCGGCAGAAATGACGAGAAAAAAGGGCAAAGAGTCAAAATTCACCGGGAGATTGAAAGTGTCTAAAGCTCTGAGTCCCAAGCTGTTACCTTGACTGTCTTGATTTGTTTTTTTTATTTGGCTTATTAAAAAGTTATGACAAAAAAAAAAACCGAGCAACTGAGCTACTGCTTTCAGACTCCTGGAAGAATTTAATAATGACAAAGACTGGCAAAATGCATTCCTAAATAAAAGCAGAAAAATCACATGCCCGGAGGCTCTCTTCCTTTCTTATTGCAGTAATAGGTAATGACAAAAATCTGCAGCTTAAATTAAATCTATTTAAGATTCAGGGTCAGTTTTTGGATGAATTCAGCAATCATAATGTTGTGATTTGTTCATGACTGCAGCAACTAAACAATTTAAATGTGCTACAGCTCAAATTTGTGTGCTTGATTGGCTTCATCTGCCAGTCCTCTTTCCTAAAAATCATATTCCGAGACAACTCAAGTGCACACTTAATTACATTCCAAGGGAAATGGCTTCACTTGGAGAGGTACCAGTTTGTTTTTTAGTTGCTTTTGCATGACGTTTAGGTATTTAGGTAATGCATGCTTGGGTTTAGGGTTACAATAATAGCATGTATAAAAGAAAGATGGATGTACTTTTGAGAGTTTGCTAGTTTGGAGTATATAGGTGTGTGAGTTAAGGTGAATTTGCTAGGACATCCACTTCTGGGAAGATTATCCAGTCGTTAAGTGATGACGTGACGAATCCTACTTCCGGGCCAAAAGTAGTCTGCGTTTAATATGGCTTTTGTGTTGTTAACATGTTTAATGTTTTGTATTTTCTTCTATTTAATCTCAAAAAGCTCCTAAAACAGTCAGTGATCACTGTTGACCTCCCTCGGCTTTTATTACCACTAATCATTTATTTAAGCTCAGTTTTTAAAACCTTAGGATGTAACTACAGCCCAGCCCATGCAGCAGTATATGAATGACTAACCTCGTATTGTGGATGGATTATCTCAGTTGTTCTCCTGGCTGAAGTTTGGTTCTTTTCAGCATCCTGCCATGCGATTACATTTGTTCCTGACCACCGAGAACACTCACGTTAACTTTTATCGAGTGGAAAAAAAGTTAGCTTGTTTATATTATGCTAACATAGCTGTGTCACTAGCGGTCACATAGCACATCATTATATACCAGCTAGCCAAACTTCAGTAACCCTACAAACGTCACTGCTGTTTAGTTTTCTGTCTTCATTTATGTTGGAAATGATAACAGAGCTGTGCGTTTTAATTTGTTTCCAAAACTCCGCAGTCAGGACATGCTATATTATATTTAGATAGAAGCTAGCGAGCTAACTTCCTGCTAACTTCTAACTCCGTTAAATGTCATAAATTCCATTTTCATGGATGCCTGGATGTTAAACTCAATTGTTACACCTGGTAGAGCAGAACGCTGATCATTTTATTAAAGATGAAAGACTTTAGACAGTTTTTCAACTCTCAGTAATGCCATAGTGATCGTTTGATATATGGACCTGCAGCGGAGCTTAGACCCAGACACGGCTAGTGACGTCAGACTTAACGACCGGATAGCGCTGCATATTAAATTCATGACTAACTGTACTTAGTAGGTAAATACTGTGGGTTTCTCTGTACATCTGAATCCAAACTGCCTGCTGAGATGGAAATATTTTCTCTGTTTTATACATATAAACAGTCTTGTGGATTCTTGTGAAGCCTTACAAATGTTCCACCTCCGTGGTTTAAATATTTTTTTTATATAAAGCACAATAAGTGACCTTGACTGCAGCTGTGAGAAGTCTGCCTTTATTTTTTTTAAATAGTTTTCAGTGGGAAAAATACTTATCAGGCCACCAGGGAATATTTTTGTTGCAATAAATGGCACCATATCCATCTCTCTCGATACATCCATGGGAAAATATTTCCTTCCATGCCATGGTTCAATCAACACTCTTCAGGTTTAATCTGTTTGGGGTTTTGTAACTTATCCCTTAAGATTTATCATTGGTTTTCTCAGCTCTTGGTTGTGGTTGCAGATGTGTTTGTTCTTTATTTTTCACTTTTAGTCACAGATCTCTGAATACACCGTGGTGACACAAGACATAATAGTTGTATCTTCCTGCTTTATGGCTTTTGGTTTTAATTTTACCTTGTAAGGAATGAAATGTGATAGCCTATAAACAAGAGCAAGCAAAATGAAGCAATATTTACAAATGGCCAACTGCTCTCTGTGTCTCTTGGCTGGCTGCTTTGGTCCTGACCGGTTGCGAGGACTCAGAGTCCAGGGCAAGTGCCAGGACCTGCTGGTGGGATTACAACTCCCAGCTGGCCTGGGAGTGACCGGTTATCCCCGAGCAGGAGGTGGAGGAAGTCGTTGAGGAGAGGACATTTGGGCAGAATGAGGGATTTGGATAGATTCTTAAAATGTCTAAATGGGTTTAAGAGTTGTGAAGGTTTGCTGTGAGGGGGCAATTCTGGAAAATCTCTTGAAAATAACGTACTGACAAAGAAGAAGCTCCTTCCTGTAGCTACATAACGAAATAAGATTTTCCCTGGTAATTTAATAAATGTCGCTATCATCTGCAGACCTAGCACTCCAGTGGTCAGGTATCAGTGGGATTTTATAACAATTATATTACTGCTGTATAGCTTATTAAAAACTTATCAGTGGATCATTAATTTACTGTATCATGTTCAGTCTTATTTCCCCAAACAAAAACCCCTTCAAACCCTTTTGGTCAAAGGGAATCCAAGTCTATTTGTGCAGTTGCCAGATGGATTTCTGCAGCATTTTCTGAAATAGTCATGACCTCTAATGAGTCATATTTCCAAAATCATATTTCCCAACCACTCCGATGACCTGGATCTGGAGTGGAAGAAAATGGATGGAAACAAAATACAAGACACCCAATTTAATATAATTAAAGGTTGTTTTTTTTAATGACATATAGGAAAATCTGACATGTTGGGTTGATCTAATGGGTCTAATTTGTTATTTTAGTCCATCTCTGTCCACACGTACAGTCAGGTTAAAAAGAAAGTACACCCTCTATAAAAGTTTTATATATAAGACGTAATAAAAATATTCTTAAAATGAGGTGAACACAACTTCAGACTAATTATTAAATTCTGACATATTACACTGGGTCATTATTTATTTAAAACAAATTTAACCAAAGTGTAGAATCAGTGTTGAAAAATAAACCGACCTTTAATGCTTCAGTACAAATTAGCAACCAGGTACTGCGTAGGCTTTGGCAAAAAGAATGATAAAGTCATTTTTCCAAGCTAAATTACATCACTGGCTAGAGAATGAGAAGCTGTTTTTTTCCTAACTTCATCTAAAATCAAGGTTGCAGTGATTCTGAAATTATTAAGAACTGCCAGATAGCAAATGAAAGTTGACAGATTACTCAAAGGATAAGCTGCCTGATCTGTGGCTAAAGCTAATTGTGCCTCATCCACAAAAACTAAATAGTCAGGCTTCTAAGGGTGTTTTTACACCTGCAGTATCTAGTCTGTTTAGATCAAACTTTTGTTTTCCTCCTCGGTGCGGCTTGTTTGTGCAGGTATCAACACAATAATCGCACTTGTGTGTGGACCAAAACAACCGTAACGAGACCCTCTGATGGCAGTGGTCCAGTTCCAAATGACTGTGGTCTGACCCCGATCCGAACCAACTACCAGGTGTACGCTGGAAAAAAAACTAAGAGCTAAAACTTCCTGTAGCCACATGTGCTTTGTATTCTGGACGTGGCAGGGTACTATAGATGTGCAAAAGTCTATATGGGCTAACAACAAGCTGTGAAATAAACATAACGTGCCCATGTTCTCTAGAACACAGCATGTTACTTCCTGTTTTTACCTTTGTTGCGCCCACCTCAGACACATCTGGCGAATGAGCAGACTAAATATTGTCACATGGTTTGTAGGGAATTCATTTTGGTTTGCATTGAGTTCACTTGGATGTTTCTCTGTGTGGTAAAGGAGAAAAGCTACAAGTTTACCAACCCACCAACTGATTTGGACCAGAGTGAACAAACTACAGGTGTGAAAACGCCCCAAGAGTCAAATGTGAGGCCGTCCATCTGACAGCTAAAGCTTAGCCCAGACTGAGTCATGCACGAGGACAATGATCCCTGGCACAACAGAAACTCTACAACACAAGGACTAAAGAAGAAGAAGAAGCCGTGCATAAACGAATGCCTGCAAATCTGAATGAACCGAAACAACGTCATGAAGAACAGTGGGCCAAAATTCCTTCAGAACAATGTGAGAGACTGATAAAGTCTTACAGAAGATGATTACTCAGAGTTATGGCTGCTAAAGGTGGTCCACGGGGTGTACTTTGTTTTTCACACTGCTTCTGCATTTGGGCTTAGGTTTTGTTAAATAAATAATTCTGCAGTACAACATGTCATGCTTTGCATTTCACCTGAGGATGTTCTTAGCTCATTTTAAGGATCAGATGACTTTTTTTTATTATGTCCTGAAATGTAAAACCATAGCACTGTCACAGGGCGTGCTTTCGTTTTAACATGACCGCATGTTGTCAAGAGACTTCGGAGGGTATGTGTCACCTTGGCAACCAAGAAAATAGACATTTGAAACCCAATTTGTGATCTTTTTCTAAACCTGACCAAATAGCTTTTAATGCTTAAACCTCACATAATTGGAGTGTTAAAATCTGTGCTCTCTGGTGTGAGCAGTGAAATGTTTCAGCGTCAACCTGTCAAGGCTCCAAATGTGGACTTTTTCATCCTGTAAAAGTGGAAAACACTCATTTCATTTGCATGGACGCGAATCAAAAGTCGTGAGACCAGCAAGAGAAAATTCATGTTGGGGAACTCGAACACAAGGGTGGGACCTTAGTGTCCAGGATCACGACTCGGCAGTCGTGACTAGTGTTGTCAAACCAGGATGATACAAAGCTCGAGCTTTTGCTGAACATATTCAGAAAAGACATAACTTGATATTATTCCTGAACAAATTAATACAGCAACAGTATAATGAGCAGAAAATGAGCTGCTTGGATACAAGAGAAAGAAGGGAAGAAAGGGACTGGAGTACATTGTGTAACATCGCCACATATGATTCATGTAGTATTTCTGTCAGCTCTCACCGTGATGCATCGCGGCCTGCGCTTTGTAATCTGCAGAAGGCATCCGTCTCATTTTTCAATCCTCAACCTTGGCGGAGGAGCGGATGGATGCCGAGGCCTTCCACCGAGCGGCAGATAAATATAAATCCGTCTGTTTGCATTTACAAAACAGTTACTGTCTGTCTTGGCTCTGCAAAAGAAGCCCCTTTTATGCGCTCCACACTTTACTTGCACTGTTAAACCCTACATATGTCAGCAGGTGACTATTGACAGCTTGAAAGCTATTCTTAACTTTCCTGCAAGAGGCATAAAAATCCATCAAAGTCATCGTTTCCAGGAAATTAAAGGCAGATGTTATTGATGCTATTGCACTATTAACTTTGAATATCTATTATGTTAATGGTGCTTTGTTTTTTAGTGTCCTCTCTTTAGTGTTTTATTGATTGCATGCGAGTCATTTGCTTTTGGTTTTAAAGTGCTGTCGTGATGGTGTGGAGCTGCTGCTACTGCAACTACTGCCACTGAGCAATCTGCAACAAGCTTTTAAAAAATAAAGTAAATTAAAAAAGAAAAATAGGATCTCAGAGGATGGCAACTCTTTGGGGGGGAATAACACGCAGAAAACACTACTATCGCTAATATTTTCAGGGGGGTTGGATGTCCCAGAGCTTTCACACCTCCACACAAGATGGCCAGCCTCGTAGGGTAGGATGAGGAGGAGGAAGAGGAAGCTGCACTCTTCCTCCTTTCGATAGCGCAGAGGCGAGGAGCAGATGGTGCGAGAGATTGGAAACATCGTCTGGAGTCGGCCAACCCTGGGCTAATGGCAAGCTGTGCTGGCAGCGCCGCGTGAGTGTGTGCGAGGGGTTGAAGCTGTCGTACTGTGCAGAGCTGGCTTGTTAAAGTTCATTACTCTGTGTGTGTGCGCACATGTGTGAAGATCAGAGCTCACAATGTGTCCGTGAAGCTTTCAGAAAGTTTCTTTGTGATGGTGACACTAACAAAGAGATGAGCAAGGACGCAAGCCATGGAGCTTATTATTATCTTCGTCATCATTATTATTATTACTGCTGTAAGCCTGTGAGAAATAAAAACAGGTTTAGAGCACCAAAACTACAATTTGGTGGGTTTAAAATAAACGCTTAAGGGATGGTAAATAAGAGTAAACAGGACACAAAAAGGAGGCCGTTTCTGTGTCGCTGTTTAAATGTTCCTCGTGTGCGGAGCCTCTCTAATAGCTGCAAATAACTTCAATCCTGCCAACTTGTCGCACATTCATCCCTCCCACGTTTCTGAACACACAAATTCAGCTGGGGTTCACTGAGCATCTGAAGCACCTGAAGGTTTCCGTCTATAAACCGCTGAGAAATATTTGGAATCAACCCTCTTTTCTTTAATGGGCGTCTTTCATGAATCTGAGGATATTTATTATAGTTGTCAGCAGCTATGAAGCAGGCGTTACACCACATGATGTTAGTCCAATGTGAGGCTAAAATGAGGCTAAAACAGACAGAACAGTCTGCCTCCTCTCTAATTGGACAACATCTGATACTAGCAAAATGTTCTTGCAGCTGTTTCTTTTTAGTGCCACTTATTTTCCAGGCATTTGTTGCATCCATCCCGACTTTTCTGAGGCTTGTTTCTGCCATCAAACTCAAAATTAGCTAATATTTTTAAGGAAATCTTAAATGTTGCTGTTTTCTATGTTCAATTTTGGGTCTGATTTACGAATCCCTACATTTTATTTTCATTTTACACACTGTCCCGACCTACTAGAAACTGTTCTTCCAAATATTGGAAATCAAGGGACAAAAACAATCACGAGGGTTCGGTTTAGGGTTGGGATCATCAACGATGATGACTTAGACCTCAGGGTTAAGCAGAACTCTTTGACCTCCGAAACCTCTTCCAGGAGTTAGCAAAGCATTCAAAAAATCACCAGACATCTCTCCAGCTTGTTTTGTGCCTGTCATGAGGTGTCCAACAAAATATCTTACCATGGAGGAGTCCAGAAGATATCCTTGTACAATTTCAGTCAATCTTCTAAGGTCTAAGTTGTCATCAGTGATGACCTCAACCCTAAATCTAACTCAAACTCTAACAGTCCAACAATCAAAATATGTATTTTGCTTTTGTTAAATTGTTCTTCGTCCGTGTCAAAACAATCATTCCGACACAAACAAAAGGTTTTCTTTTCTTTGTAAAAAAGTAAGTTTTGTCGTTCTCCCAAACAAAGGGTGAGGTTTAACAAAAGAAAAGAACAACAGAACAAAAGAAAGCGAAAGAAAACGATAGTGAGCGAACTAACAGTTGCTGTTTCGTCAAACTAGTCTGACAACATCAAAATCAAGCGGTCCTTAGCCGTGACATTCCCACTGTTGACATTCCTGATGCATCTCTACCTCCTTGCCTGATCTCCTTAGCGTGTCATGCAGGTTGTCAAAAAACCTGCATAAGCAAGCCACAATTGGCCAGGGCTCAACTTGTTCTACTTGTCTTTCAGCCAAACAGTAGCTCAGAAACTGAGGGCGCCGGGATAAAACTCTCTTCTCCACAGATCTCGTGCGGATGCCTCGTCTAGAATCAGTTTCATCGAAACAAGCTGGCATTGGTCTAAATCCACAAAATTCTTAACACTTGGCAGGAGATGCTGCGGGTAAAAAAATCACAGTTGATTAACAGATTCCCTAAGAATTATCTATCTCCAGCAACTCAACATTCCCAGTGTGTGTTCTCAATCCTGTTTTTATACAGGGCAACCCCAGGGTTACCTTTTGAGAAAGTATCATCACTGAGGTAGTTTCTATGCAACCACGAAACTTTCAGTGGGGTGGCCGGGTCAGTGCACCAGGGCCCAGAAGGTAAGATAATCGTGCATATATTTGGTGAATTCAGTAAAAGCTTGACAAACTCTATTAGTTCCACTACATAAGTTACGTTTTCATTCACCTTGTGAATTGAAGGCTATTATTCAGTTTTCCCCATGAGTTGAATTTTAGCTGGAAATATTGACTCAGTTATCTTACACCTTATTTATTACAAACAGGTGCCTTTTTCTGAAAACTGTTGACGGCAGGACGGCATGCTGGGAAATATGTTACTTGTGATTCCTGATATTGCTGTCTGTCATTTGTAGTGTGTCACTTGTGCACAAGCTTGTTGACATAAACTACTGCAACAATTTGCCTTATAGAAGGTAGGCCAGTGGAATATCCCAGGATACATTGTGGCTTCGAAGACCCAAAAAACAATATCTGCACTGGGCCCCTTTTTGTGGTTATAACCTGAGGTCTGTCTCTACCAATCATTGGTGACTCCAGCCTCTCAGTCAGAGAACTGCGATTTTATTTTACTGTGCTGGATTAGAAAAATGAAGGGAAGACTCTTTTTCCTTGTAAAACAAAAAAACACAGACAGCAGTTTGAGTGGTTTATTCCAGCCTAATATCACTTTTTACTGGAGAGGAGACGGGGGTCATTGGATGGGTCCGAACATACAAGTTTGTTTCTCATTTCAAACCCGCAGTCTTTGTTGTTTCTTTAATAAAGACCATCGCATGACCTTAACAGTAAGTTTATCATTGTCACAGTAATGAGAAAAGTCCTCTCATGTCAACAAAGCACCTTTTTTTTCAAGCCTAAAGCACAAAGTCTCTCCAACGTAATTAAATTGTTTTGTGTCCAAACCTGATGAACCTTTGCTACAGAAACACCAAAGTTTCTTATTTATTTTTGTTAACATTGATTTTTAGCTTTTTTTTGTTGTTGTTTATTTTCTTTGAAGTCACATAGATAAGCTTCCGATCATGATTTCCTTACCTTCAGCTGTCTGGATAAGTTGTAGAGGTGGAAGATAACAAGAATCTAAAATAGAAATCTGTGCTGTGTTGTTAAAATGCTCTTCTAGTTGTGCAAACATGTTGCTTTTTGTTTTGGGCCGAATGTGTTGAGCAACAACTTTTTTGTTAAACTAATTTGGCTTATATTCCTTCTGTAAGTGTTCTCTAAGCATGAAAATGTATTTTAAAGATTATAATACTGTATAGAGAAGAAAACAGCACAAATTGATTACACTTCAAGAGAGAAATCAGTATCCATGTTTGTTTACTCGATAAACTGTCATGGACTGAGGTAAGCTGACCTGAAAATACTATCAGATGTTGCACAATGTTGCACAAGAGTCATGCGTTACTTTATTCTGAGAAACTGACATATGGAGTGTTTTCATCTCTTTATGTTTGGCACTTGAATTTATGACTTTTTAATCACCTGTGTTTGACTTGTATGTCTGCTTTTATGAGCAATATAACTTATTTTATTGTTTGCGAAATGTGTTGACGTAAGCCGCTGCTGTACAAATAAACCAGAACATTCAGACATATAATTGTTTAATAAATGTTTTCCAGTATGGAAACATATAAGTAAGGACAGTGCTGGTTATATATTTAAAATGGACGCAGCATTCTTGTTTTTATACTGCCAAAGCAAAGTACTTGTTCAATTTGCACTAATGATGGCCAAGACTATAATATTTCTTTTAATGCAACAGCTCATGGTGTTATAATTTCCCCTTGATTTTCTTATATGTTTTTAAGCATCCTGGACCAACGAGGGTTTTTTCACTCATTTTCAGTCCAGTCCTTGTACCTGACCATTTTCAGAGGAATGTTTTTGCTGGTTACGCCACTTCACACTGAACAAAAAGGCACCTAGCTCAAGGGATGAACCAGTGTTGTGTTTAACGTAACAGACAACTTAGCAAAGGACCAATTTTAAATTGAAATGTCAGGCTTCAAAACTATCTATAGCAGATAGATCAGTATCTGAAAGTCATGTCCTTAAGAAATAACAGGAAGCCATTTTTAGGCAAGGGGCAACACTGAGTGCCTACAGCCATCTTTAAAACACGCTGGAGGCTCAGTCATGGTTTAGGCTACATTTCAGTCAGTGGGGTCATAATTAATGGAAATTATGAACACTTAAAAGAACCATCTGATTTGAATTAACCATGAAATACCATCTGGAAAGCTTCTGATTGGCAAAGGCTTCATTTTTCAGTAAAAACACAGTGGAGCACTATCAGTCATGGATTGGCCTCCCCAGAGTCCGGACCTCAACATTATTGAAGCAGTGTGGGATCATGTTGACAGCGAACAGAACAAAAATCAGAAACATCCAAAGAAGAGCTTTGAATGTCCTTCAAGGAGCCTGGAGAACTATTCCTGAAGACTACTTAAAGAAAGTACAGGCTACGTTGAAGAATAAAGGTGGTCATACTAAACACTGACTTTCAAGCTCGTTAAAATTGTACAAACTCTCTTTTTCCCTTATGTAATGGAACTTGGAGATAAACACATCTTTTGCACTTCTCTCCATTAAATTAAAGTTACGTTTTTCATGCCAGCTTGCATCTTTCATGTCTGCACTTCTTTTTTTCTGTTTTTTACTCTATCCTGATATGCGACACAAACTGTACCAACCACATAAACTCCTTAGAGGGGGTAGAAATGATCAAGGGATTAATGGGCAATAAAAATAAGCATTAGTAGCAGTTGTAGTAGTAATAGCCAGTAAAGCGGAGTGACTTTACTGTGTCTTATGAAGCATTACAATCCTCCAAGTGAACCTGCTTCTGTATTTCATGAGTGGAAATCTGCAGCTTCTCACTTGGCTGCACCTCCATAAGGATTTTCTTGTGTTGCAGCGAGTAGCTTTACCTTGTTTTGGAACTGAACTCCTCACTTGGCATTTTTCTGTCAGTGCAGTCAGAGAGGGAGGGAGAGAGGGAGGGAGCCTTCTCAGTCCAGTGGCAGTGACATCAGCGGTGCCTTTGGCGCCACTTATCTCTGCAGGATCTCCCAGCTGCCCTGGCATTTCCTGAAATGGGCACACACACTGTTAAACTTGAAAGATTCAGGGAACCATTTAGTGATTTAGTGCATTCTTGCACAACTCAGTTCTGGGTGTTAAGAAAGAAAAATAATCCTACATACAAATGACCCATGAAAAACACTTTGCTTCCATGACTGTTTTTGTTGTTTTTGCTAAGTATCTATCTTCTTTGGAAACCAATAGATTTATCTAGATTTTGGTTCCACTCTGATGATGCATTGCACATTTCTTCTGGTGCAACTTGTGACTCTGATTTTATTTATTATAGCAAGTGTTTAAGCACTTTTACACATAAGAAAAGATGTATGGAGCATTTGTAACACACTCAAAAATAAGTGTGAATTTACTTAATCTTCATCATTAAGTTATCAGTTAAGAATTAACATAAATAACTCGCGGGTGCAATACATGTCATATCTAGGGCATCTGTAACAGAACCTTATATGTCTATGTCAGTTGATAACACACGTTGGACATTTAAAATTACATTTAAAATATATATGTTTTAAAAAAAAAATTAAAAGCTCTCTGTCAGCATGATCCCACATTGCTTCAGTAAAGCTGAGGTCCGGGCTCTGGGGAGGTCAATCCATGACTCTGTTTTTTCTATCCAAGTATGCTTTTACTGCACTGCCAGTGTGTTTGGGATGCCATGATGACAAAATGAAGCTGTTGCCAATCAGATGCTTTACAGATAGTATTGCATGGTGGTCAAAATCTGATGGTACTTTTCTGTGTTTGTAATTCATACATTTTGACAAGTTCTCCAACATCACTGACTGAAATGCAAAAAAAAATAAAAAATCACTGACTGAAATGCAGCCTCAAACCATGACAGAGCCTCCACCTTGTTTTACAGATGGCTGTAAACACTCGTGCTGGACCTCCTCTGTACAAACTGATGACAATTTGAACCAAAGAACTGAAATTTGGATTAATCACTCTATCACACCTGTTGCCACTGATTTTTAGTTCAATATGTAATTTAGCATACCTCAATCTTTTGTCCCTGTTTCCCATCCTTAAGAATAGCTTATTGAATCCATCCTTTCACTGAGAACATTTCTAATGAGGCTTCTGTAAACAGTAGGTGGGTCAATGAAGGTCAAGGTCCTGTGTCACATCTTTGATAGTTTCTTTTCTATATCTTATGGACATGACTTTCAGATACTGTTGATCTGCTAGATGTAGATGAACACTGTACACCATGCTATGATAATACACATTATAATACGTTTTCTGCCAATAGCTTTTTGATAATCACCTTGTTGGTGCAAAAATACTATTTTATGTATGTTAAACTGTGTTACCATTGACATTTTTCATAGATTCAACCAAAGAAACTGGATCAAATTATGGCTGAACTCAAAATGAGTGAAAAAGCAGCTTGTGTCCAAAGAAAACTTTGAAATCCAATACTTGGATTTGAAAGAGAACTATTGCTCAACAACACTTGCTCAAAAACATTTTATAGTCTGGCTCTTTGAAAGCAAAATATAAAGGGGGTGGCTCAAGACTTTTGCACAGTAGTGTACAACAAGATACATATTAAAAAACATAATGCACATGTATGAAACTATCTTAAAAAACTGAGAAAACCATAGGTTATATTATGATCACGTCAGGCTTTTAACATATTCATTTAAAGTCAGCCAGGTTGGTGTCAGTTTTTCTAACTGCAGCATAGAAAGCATTTTCCTAATCCAGTTATTAAACGATGGAGCTTTATCTGATTTCCACTGCAGGAGAATAAGTCTTTGGGTCATTAATGAAGCAAAAGTTATGCCTTTGCTTATGTTCAGAAACAGAGACCCCACCCCGACAATGGAGATACTAAATGGGGAAAGTAGTATTATCTTTCTACACTTGCATGACAGAACTTCAGAAATGTTTTTGAAATGCAGCAGCATGAAAGGAATAATGTTCAGAGGAGAAATGTCCCCTAGCATTTTTGGCAATGTTGAGATCATGGAAGTTGCTGGGTTGCACTTCCATCCATCCATCCATCCATCCTGAATGACCAAGCTTCTCACTCTTTCTTAAAGGGAGAGCCCCTACAAGTTCAAAGGAAGCTCTAGCTTCCATCACTTAAACTCATATTTTGATACAAGAGGTATCCACACTCAGCTAGCAGTCCAAATCTCAAAGCTATTTCATTTGAAACCATTTAAAGGGAACAAAAATGGTCAACTATCAAAATTTAGAAGCAGAATCCAGAAGATGTTCACCATTGTTTCTTTTATAAATAACTTCAATGGGCTTTTTATCTGGATTTTCATCACAAGTAGTCAGAAGAAAAATAATAAGTGGGTGAAAAAAACTATATTTAACCACTTTACCTGGAAAACCTAACAAGATAAGTTAATTTTACCTTATTATTCCTAATAAATAAATCAAAGGAGGGCAAATTTAGCTTGCTCTGCTCAAAAATGTAATTTCCCTATAACTGCTTCCCCGTGATACATGACCTTTGCGGTGCAGGATGATGACCACGAGTTGAAAGAAATACTCCCAGTTTCATGGACCTAATATCTAAAAAAAAATCATTTCTAAGAATCATTCAACAAGCATAGTGTGGAAACTTAAAACCTGGAGTTTTTGTGACTAAAGTACACACACAGAGTTCAGCAGTGAGCCCCTTTTTCCTCATGATTAAAAACACTACCACACCAAGGATGGATATGTAGATCCGACTGTATATAGTAGTACAGGTGAGCTGTGTACAGATGTCATGTTATGGCCTGTTTCTCTCCCACACAGAAGCCCCAGTGGTATTGTGGGGGTGGGAGTGGCAGAGAACAGCCATCTGCTGCAGGAGAACAGCTATTTTTCATCAAGGGAGAGAAAAGGTGAGACAGACAGCAAAGAAGGAGTGAAAGATGGGGGAAGACAGCAATAAGGCCATAAGGTTAAAGTCTCCAGATTTAGACTGGTGTGAAACTCATCTTAGCATTTCTTCTTGATTTATGGTAGCTTAAAGTGAACCTTTTATGCTTTTTCCTAGTTTCTGTCATGTATATACTGTAAGAATGATGGATGCTCCTATTAAACATGGCCAAAGTCTGAAATAATGAGGTCAATATGTGTGTTCATGTAGTCCTTAATACTGTTTTTAGCTCTCACACTACTGACATACTTGTATATGTACATACATGGGCCACTCAGAAGCCCATGTATGTCAATACAAGAATAATTTATTGACAATTAGTTTACCTATTTTGTAAAACAAAAGTGCATCTTGCAATTTTAATTCCATGTACATTCCACATTATTACTTAAAAGCTTGTTTGCCAACTTTAGATTCTGGTATCACTTAGTTTTCGGTAATTTCATACATAGAGGTAAACATAGAGGTATAATCTTAACAACTTAACAAAAAACAAATATATACCCATTTCAATCATTTATTTTTACCAGTGACACCAATATAACATCTCCACATTCACAAATATACATTTCTGACATTCAAAAACAAAACAAAAACAAATCAGCGACCAATATAGCCACCTTTCTTTGCAAGGACACTCAAAAGCCTGCCATCCATGGATTCTGTCAGTGTTTTGATCTGTTCACCATCAACATTGCGTGCAGCAGCAACCACAGCCTCCCAGACACTGTTCAGAGAGGTGTACTGTTTTCCCTCCTTGTAAATCTCACATTTGATGATGGACCACAGGTTCTCAATGGGGTTCAGATCAGGTGAACAAGGAGGCCATGTCATTAGTTTTTCTTCTTTTATACCCTTTCTTGCCAGCCACGCTGTGGAGTACTTGGACGCGTGTGATGGAGCATTGTCCTGCATGAAAATCATGTTTTTCTTGAAGGATGCAGACTTCTTCCTGTACCACTGCTTGAAGAAGGTGTCTTCCAGAAACTGGCAGTAGGACTGGGAGTTGAGCTTGACTCCATCCTCAACCCGAAAAGGCCCCACAAGCTCATCTTTGATGATACCAGCCCAAACCAGTACTCCACCTCCACCTTGCTGGCATCTGAGTCGGACTGGAGCTCTCTGCCCTTTACCAATCCAGCCACGGGCCCATCCATCTGGCCCATCAAGACTCACTCTCATTTCATCAGTCCATAAAACCTTAGAAAAACCAGTCTTGAGATATTTCTTGGCCCAGTCTTGACGTTTCAGCTTGTGTGTCTTGTTCAGTGGTGGTCGTCTTTCAGCCTTTCTTACCTTGGCCATGTCTCTGAGTATTGCACACCTTGTGCTTTTGGGCACTCCAGTGATGTTGCAGCTCTGAAATATGGCCAAACTGGTGGCAAGTGGCATCTTGGCAGCTGCACGCTTGACTTTTCTCAGTTCATGGGCAGTTATTTTGCGCCTTGGTTTTTCCACACGCTTCTTGCGACCCTGTTGACTATTTTGAATGAAACGCTTGATTGTTCGATGATCACGCTTCAGAAGCTTTGCAATTTTGAGACTGCTGCATCCCTCTGCAAGATATCTCACTATTTTTGACTTTTCTGAGCCTGTCAAGTCCTTCTTTTGACCCATTTTGCCAAAGGAAAGGACGTTGCCTAATAATTATGCACACCTGATATAGGGTGTTGATGTCATTAAGATAAGATAAGATAAGATAGAACTTTATTAATCCCTCGGGTGGGTTCCTCTGGGAAATTCGATTTCCAAAAAAAGCACAGCAACAACCGAAGTTACAGTTACAGAATTGTTATATATATACACACACACATATATAAATACAGAGACAAATATAAATAAATATACCAAATGGGATAAATAGAATAAATAGGAATAAAAAATAAAAATACAAGTGAATGCACATTTCAAGTATTGAGTCTATTGCACATTAGACCACACCCCTTCTCATTACAGAGATGCACATCACCTAATATGCTTAATTGGTAGTAGGCTTTTGAGCCTATACAGCTTGGAGTAAGACAACATGCATGAAGAGGATGATGTGGACAAAATACTCATTTGCCTAATAATTCTGCACTCCCTGTAGTAGCGACTTGAGCCTGCCTCAAAAAGACTCAATCCCAATATTAGCATGTTAAAATTCACAACTTAATAGCATATATAAACATGTTCACAGCTACTACAACAACACAAAGAAAAGCAGTTTTTGACTTTAAGAATAGCTCTCCACTTTCATATCAATTCTAATCGGCTTAAAGTTAGGGGTGTGGCCACTCTGATTGATAGGTGTCTGAACACAGGCTGTTGTAGCTGATAGCTGTCTCCTAGCCCTCACTCCCCCATGCTGAACTGGGATTTTCCACTGTGTTTACTGTCTGTTATGTAGCACCAATTCTCAGCTGTTTGTCTGTCCATTGCACCTGTACATTTTATGTTTGCTAAAAAGGCCAGCTACCATTCGCTGATAAGTTAACACTCCACTCTTTTGTCCAAATATCGTCACTCATGATGTTGGATTTTTAGAGCTAGACATCCTAAACCAATGGGTGACCTCATGGACATCACTCCCATTTTTTATATACAGTTTGGTAGATCTACATGGGCGATGACTTTGGTGATGGAGGTATCAAAATTTCCCGTGGTTCACCTTTCCACCAAACATTTTTGCTTGTTTGTTTGTTGTTTTAGCTTGAAACATTCTAAATTCTTTTTTTCTATTCCATATCTTTTGGTATGCTTGCTTTGATTCATACACAAATTCCACTATTTTCTTTGACTTTCCTAGATTTGTCTGTTTAAATTAAACAAAAACAGCATGTTCCTTACATCCAGTCCAACTGGCTTACTGACACTATTTGTTCTCTCTTCCTCCTACATCTCTGTACAATATATATCAGCACAAAGGCATTAATCTAATTTCACCTATGTCCAAAACAGTCAAAACATCATCACAAACTCTATGACCTCTGAAAGGAGAGCCAAAGTGTCCACCTCTAATTGTCTCTAACTTTGGTGTTTCACGTCACATGATCCAGTTTTAGAAAATGCTGCTGTGGCAGGAGATCAAAAATAAGCAAAGCAGAGCTTCGGTTACATAACATCCTCATGATTTCATACATGTCTCCAGTATGACCCTCTCAGATCTTGCCAAGCATAATATTAGATAATAACTAATTGGCAGCCTTTTTGTGACATTACATCGACTGTTGGCAAGACTGGATTATGAACCAGGACAACTGCACAGACGATGTAATAAAACATTCCTTTATTCTGGCTTCAGAAATCCAAAAACACTGAAGGCAAAAAGGGAAAAAATTGACATCTTGACTGAAGATGAAGGACAGACTAAACTAAATGTGCACAGAGAACTGACTGAGAATGACAACCAGGCGATGTCAGGGCAGACAAAGAAGTAAAATAAAAAACACCAAAAACCAACTGACAAAGATAAAATGAAGTGTACAAACAACCGGAACACAGACAGAGAAATTTATGGAAGACCTAGACAAGTCTAATGGAAACAGGGAAACACTGAGGAGACTAATAATAAAAGTGAGAGAAACGCAAAACACAATAAAATCATCCAAAAATTAAACAAAAGTCAAACAGAAACCCCAAAACTCCATAACAACTAGGATAAAAACTTCAAACAAGAACCCAACAATAATAGATGGAAACCAAAACAGTCAACAAGCTGCCCAGAAGGCTAGAATGTAATCATCTGGCTGTCGTGTGATCAAAACCTAATTGTAACATAATAACATAATCTAAAAATGAATGTAGTCATATACAGTGTTTTCCAGAAGTCTCCAGATTGTTACTTATCACCTGTACCATCAGAGATGTGACTTATTATATTCTGCAAACTTTCAGCTCTGTAAAGAAGCAGCAGGGCACCGTGGCTGCATCCACTGTCAAGTCCTGTGATCTTTTATTTGCAACTTTAAAGAAAGTTTTACAGATCTACAGTTCTTCCTTTGCACATGCTTTACTTCAGCTGGGTACTTTCATGTAATTTTTCAGACACAAATAAACATCATTGATCACAAACCAAACCAAATGACTCACTGTTTAAAATATACCTTATTGATCTTAGGCGTCTTGCTGCTTAGTTCATCTCCTGTCTTTACCCATTTCCCTTTAAGGGCAGCCTCCATTTAAGCCAGTGGTCCTCAAACTGTGGCGCAAACCCTACTAGTATGGCACAGAGTCACTGAAAGAGCAACATGAATCACCAGGGTAAAAATAGTTTAAAAGGTTACATTTAAATTAGTAGGAGATGTTTTTGTTGAAAAAATTATTTAAAAACAAAACATAAAAAATCTGATGATGAATATTTTTCCCTATTTAATGTGAGAGAACCACTACTTTAGCCTTATACAGTATGCTGTAGCCTTATATATCTTAGTAAAAAGGAGGATTTATGTAATAAAAACCGTATCACCTGAAGTAATTCGACACAGAATGGAGTTAAACTAAAGTCGAACAGCAGAAACCTTGACCTATCAAACACAAACGTACTTAATACTGTTTTAAAGCAGCTGCTGGAACAGCGCTGCGGTTCTTGTTACACCTTTGTCTCACCTGCCTCTGCTTTTTTTTTTTACCTCAAGCCAGCACTGCTTTTCAAACACGGCAGGAAAACAGTTCATGTACTTAATAATATGATTTAATAAAACTCAATTTTGCTTGTACCTACTTATGTGATTCATATAAAATTGAGTCTGCCTCTTAACTTGAGTTCCTTCAGCAGGATATAACCTTTGTTTACAGTTTAATCACCAGGCAAATATCAGGACCTGACACGGAATTTAATATAACTTTATTAATTGTGCTATTGCTTCTCAGAAACGTCTGAAGCTCCATTTATTTTTTGCTTTATGGTAGTTTGGATGTAATTAAAAAGCAGAAATGCAAATATATTCTGTTAAATGAAGCGGTACAAATTTTGATTTGGAGTCAGGAGCATCTTTACTAAAATAAATTGTACCTTTAAAGTGGATTTGATTTCCTTCATTTCTATCCTACCTATACTGATACTGTGCTGAATGTTCATGTTAAACATGGCAATGTTTTTAAATACCTAAAAACCATCACAAGAAACAAAATAAACCCAAGAGGACCAAAGCAGGTGTCTTGGGGAACTCCCAGCCCTCTCTCTCCCCCAATGCTTACAGTTAACAAAACAGCTGACTTGTAGTATTTTTTTTAAATTTCCACTGTATTATATCAGTGACCTAAAATGTTAGGCACATATGTCCCTCCCACCTCTGCTGCTGAAAACTGTTTAGGAGAGGCAGCCTATCAGAAATAGAGCCATGCTCAACATTCTTGTTTCAGGCAGAGGATGAACTTTATTTAAAGACTTATTTTGTACTGTGAGTCTTGCAAAGCTGCTCTAGTGGAGTCCAGGAATAAAAACAGGCTGGAAATGAGCAGAACTGTTGGATCCTTAATCTTGGAATATGCTTAAAATTGAGCTTCAAGCATCACAAGCTTTGGAAATTGCCCTTCATGTATGCATGCACATCACCTGCACAGCTGCCCTCCTAAACCTTGGCAACAACCTGTCTATAAGTGTTTTGGGGTTTCGAGTTACATTCCCCAAATATCTGGGCCTCATTGTGAGATTGCATAAGCGTCACGTCACGCTCGAGGCATGGGCTGCCTCAGCTTTAACGTGGTGTTATTTTCACACTAGCCTGGTCATGCTGGCACTTTTTTGGGGGGTGTTGCGTATTAAATTTAGAGCTGTCAGCACTGCATCTCCTGTCAAGCCCCCCTCCAGAGAGGAAAATGAAGAGGAGAGGTAGATCAGTTCAGCGGCATTTATCTGCTTGGTGACTGATCCTAACTCACTTCATGAAGCTCTATTTCCTCCATGACTGATGAGGGCTCACTTGGTGACTTGAAATGACTAGAAACTGGAAGTAAATTCTGCAAATCTGGCTGCAAACAAGTGTTTATCGGATGAGAACGCGAGGAAAAACAACTATTCATGTAACAGCTTGGCAAAGGTCAAGATTTGCATATAAATTCTGCTGCAGCGGGCCTTGGTACGAGTGTATATACAGGAGAGAGCTCATAAGAGAGTTAATGAAAAGCATTGAGCCCTGAGATTCAAAGCTTCACAATAAGTTCGTCCTTCATTGACTGTACTGTACAATGTTCATCTCTGCTGTGTGCGTCATCATCCTATGTCCATTTGTGCAAGCCATATTCACTCCTGTGCAGGAAGTATTGTTTATTCTAATTTTATTCAAGCAGTAAAGGTTGTGTGCTCTTTTCTTCAAAGCCCACATGTTCCTTTTCAACCAGTAACAACACTTACATCTACTTCACCTGTGTCCTTATTTTCTCTTTTCAGAGCAAACTCATCGACCTTTAGGAACCCAAGCAGTTCATTTTGCCTCTCCCGCCTGATGTGCGGAGGCTCTGCTGCTGCTGACAGTTCCTGCATGTCTCGGTTTAAAAACAGTAGGTGTCACAGATCACGGCAGGCACGCTGGGGATTAAGAAGACAGTGATACCTGCCAACATGACATAAGCGCGAACTGTCGCCGATGATTGACGACGTAACTGGAGATGCTGTCTTTCTTCGGTTTATTGTCCTCCTGACCTTGAGTCCTCAAAAACCCTTTCTTCTCAGCTTCATCTCCACCGCTTTGCACACAGTAGCTACAGCAACCATAGCTCATTTTTAACTCGGCAACACCGCCACTCCCCCCTCCGAGGTTTGCTGCACAGGTTCATATGAGGACAAGGAAGGCAGCTGGGTGCCAGATGAGAACGGTAATTAGGCCGCTATCCACCGGACTTTGGTTACAGGTGCAGATCTGCCTGCAGGGATGAACAAAGCTGTCAATGCAAAAGATCATTCATGCTGAAACAACAGAAAAGAAGGGGGGGGATTGGCCGCTTCTGCTACAGAGAGCCTGGGCCAAGGCAAGATAAATCGCTCTGAGTGGCATCGCAACAAGCTGAAAGCAGGCGTATAAATCATTTTCCTGGGAGCTTTAAGAGCAAAAAGCGGAGGCTCTGATTTTAGCTCAAGCGGCTGTGCACAGATAGAGCTATCACCAGCCAGTCTGGGCTACCTGGTGCTGGTGCTATTTTTGATCGAACATTTTTAATTAGACAAGAGAGCCAAACACGTTGTAGGAGTGGAGTCCTTCTGAGATTTATAGTGACTCCAAAGAATCTCAGAAAGGTCTACATAGGAGCCTTCCAGTGGGAAACAGCAGGAAAAGCCCGTTATGTTGGCATGTTTGTCGCATGCTACATTTTCTCTATATTTTGCAGTGGTTAGGTGTTCACATACATGTGGCCTGATAGTATCATTTCACAGATCACAACGTAACTGGACATTAAGCGGTCCATAAATAGGATTTTTAGAGAATCATTTTAGAAAAATGACAACTGCTCATTAAAACGGAAATCAGTCAGTCACATGGCTGCAATTCACTGCATGTACGCATGTACACTTGGTTAAAACAACCTGCTGAAGTTCAAGTCTTGTTGATGCCAGAATGGCTGATTCAAGCTGATAGAAAGCCAACAGTTACTCAAATTACCACTTTTTACAACCAAGGTATGCATAAGAGCATCTTTGAATCCACAGCAGAGGAGCAGAAGACCACCGGGTCCCACTTTTGTCAGCTAAGAACAGCAAACTGAGGCTACAATTTGCAAAGACTTACCAAAACTGGACAATCGACTGTCCGTCACATTCAATGAAGACGTGAAGATGAGATTAATAATACAATAATACTCCAGCATGAAGCATACGTGATCTACATCAATCAGCATTGTTTTCAGATCCCTGTTGATGGAGACTTTCTGGACAATAGAAGATTGAAAAAAATGTTCCCTGGTGTTCTGAGCCTTTATTTCTACTCTCTGAGAAACATTCCCAGCGCCTTGTTGAATTTTTCCCATTTAGAATTAAGACAGGAGACAAAACGGGGTCCAACGCAGTACGCTGTACTTAATAAAGTAGCTGTTCAGTGTCAATGTTAAATGTATTTAGCTTTTTCTTTAAAGTAGAAAAAATTATTTTTGTGCAGTTCTGAGTATAAACTATATTTTCTTCACTTATTTTGTAGATAAGATATACTTTATTTTTGCCCAAAGCTGGGGAATTCCTGTGTTATATGAATCAAAATTTTAAAAAAAATTTTTTATCTTATATATAACTAATAGACCAACTATTTTACCCACAAATTAAACAAAATACTTTGTGTCCACCAACTACAGCCTGAAAATGTATTTACGCGATTAGTATTAGCCATACAATCATATACTATGTCTCATATACACATTCCTCAGAGTAATGGGAATGCATTCAATATTTTATGTTTTGATAATAAAACATAGTTCTAAGTGATTTTTCAGTGCTAGACTTCAGCTGCATGTTTTCTTTTCTTGAAGAGCTGGTTCTTTTAATTAAGTGTCTGAATATTTCAAATGCTTGCTCGGCCACTGTTTCTGAAGGCTCGAGTGGCTGCAGAGTGACATTTTCACTCAGCGATGTAGGTGTCTATGTAAGTTTCTGTTTGGCAAAGGCACTTATCAACTTTTCAAAATGACCTTTACAGAAGATGTGGCAGCAGCGGCGGAGGCAGCAGTTGCTGTCTGATTCGAGGTTTGTATGGGGAAACTCCATCCCGCTATTCATCATTCATGCTTGAATCTTTAAGTGTCCGCGTGTCCTTGGCGTCACCCTGCAGCTCTCGCTGTTGCACGCGCTCCCTCACGTTACAAACTATTAACATTTCACCGTGTTTGCTCACAGTTTCGATGTATTTACATCCTTTGGTTGCCCTGCAGTGCACTTTGCGAGCAACCTGCTTTTTGTTAAAAGCACTTTGTCGATAAATTTGACTTCCCTTGACACTCAATACTGAGTCCATTAAGCCGCAGAGCCACGGGGCTACTCTGTGCACAAGGGCCACTGGTTCCAGTAAGGTATATCAGCTGAGCTCTCATTAGCAAGCATCATCATACGTAACTCTGGCACGTGTAATGCCATTAGAGGGGATTTGGCATCTGATAGTTGAGTAATGGGATTAGCTGGGCAATAAATCTCCAGGACTAGAACTGTAGGTCTTCCCCACTCAAGGGAAGACAGAGAGACGCACTTGTTCCACATGAGGCGCGTCATGTCGTCCCTTTGTCCTGGCTGAGTGCTTTCAGGGTTTTGTTATTGTAGAGAAATTAAACAGCCTCACTGCAGGCATACCTGTCCACATCAGTGTCTGGAAGGACCTTGGCATGCCTGAAGGCTCTTCAGCTAACACAAATACTACAACTCTGCTGATATTTTTTTATGTTTCAAAGCCTCAAAAGAGCATTTTAGGTGCTCTGGCAGTTCAAATATATCAAAAAATGTAGGAAAATTACGTATTTAGTTTGTCTTTAAGTGAAAAAGCAAATGGCCCTTTGTAATTTAGCTTCAGCACACAATTTGATCTACTTGTTGTCTGTTTGTTGTCCTTCAGCTTGTGACATCTCCTTGCTTCATTAACTTGTTAAGCCTTAATTGACTCACAGGTCAGGAATTACCAATTAGCAAGAAAGCTGACAACAATTCTAAGTAAAAACTGTTTTCAAACATTGTCCTAACGCTCACCAAGCACATACGCCTCTCAACACCTGATCTGAGAATCCTAAGATGCAGCTGTAAAGCACTTTCAGCTTCAAATTGTCCCTCGGCCTGAAATATCCCTAAAAATGGCAACAACAAAAAAAGTGGTTTCTCCCACCCGTGTCCCTGCACAGGTGCACCGCTGATGCATCAAGAAGTAAACTGTATACGCAGTGTCATCACAAAAGTCCGAGTCGGTGATATGCAAAGCAGGTGAGAGAACAACTTTCAGTTCACTAAAAAAGTTCTCTGACCAGCTATCCCTCATTTCCCCCATTCAGATTTCTGCCATTCGCTTCACTCATTTGATAAGAAAATCTTTTATACAGTCATTGGTTTGCACTGTGAGGGTAAGTTCTGTAATGAAAGGCTCTGGCACTTTTGTGGTTTCTGGTGTGAATGTTGTTACATAAGTTCTACATGTCGATGTATATAGGTTTATATTGATGTTAGGATGTTACTGTGTAACCGAAACAAAGGGTGGTTGCTGTTAAACAGTGTTTCTGCCGTATTTATGCTCTTTGGCAGTAAGCTTTTGTCGGCCCCCTAGTGGTTGCTGCGCATAGCAGGAAATGTGTTTGGACTTACTGTTTTTCTGTGCTTTTTGTGATGTTGTTTTACATTGTAGGAGCTACAGTTGCGGGTACCACCAGAAGACACAAGTGTTTTCCATGTCTTCTGCAGGTATGTGCGCTTGTTAACAGTCATTTTGTCTGTAAAGCACAAGCAAGTGAAAATGTAGTGCGCTACCGTTAATTTGTCCACTAGAGGGAAATGTTTAGCCGGTGATACTTCTGTTATCCTGTTATTTTGTTTTATACGATTGTGAAATGTATTTTTATAAGCCATAAGATTTCTTTTTGTATACAAGTTCAGTGTGACAGACTGTAAAATGGAAGAAATGATTGGTTTCCATCTTTTCTTTATTAAAAAGTTAATTGTAAGTCTGTCAACACAGCGCGCGTTTGCACTGTGAGGGAGCTACAATTGCAGGTACCACCAGAAGACACATGTTAAGTGTTTTCCATGTCTTCTGCAGGAATAAACTGTGAAAAGCCAACCTTTCTGAGCGTCTGTGATTTTTGAAGAGCTGGAAGCGTTACATGAGCACTCAAAGCGCTTTATACTACTAACTCATTCACCCAGTCACTTCATCTAAGCATCTAACATTCATACTCCGATGGATGGGTTTACATGGGGTTAGTATCTTGCCCAAGGATATTTGGCATGCAGACTGGAGCACCACCGATCTTTGAACCACCGACCTTCTGGTTAGTGACTGATCTGCTCCACCTGAGCTACAGCCACCCCACATATGCTATCTAATTTTGGTAATTCCACACATTGCTGGAAACCCAAACAAAACACGAAATAAGAGGCTCTAATTAGGGATGGGTACTGATAAGATTTTCACGATTCCGATTCCATTTTCGATTCTGTTTAACGATTCGATTCTTTTTTTTTTTTAAAAAGGAGAACACTAAGGTCGATTAGCTTAGAACTTTGTTTTATATCTTCTCTTTGAACAAGATAGAAATTTAGGAGTAACATGGCCTTACAAACCCAACAGTGAGATCTTAAGAGATCCAGCCTACGGCTCTTCAATGGGGTGTCACAGGGACCCCAGGAAAAAAAATTGTAAATGTAAAATAATAAAATAAATACTCTTCCGTAGCAATAACAAAGTGTAACATAAATTATTCTGTAGCAATTACACAAGAATATCCTGTAATGTCCCTGCCTACAATTAAACACATTCACTTGAAATCGGGGGCATCTGCTGTGGCAAATGGGTGCAAGCCTTTAACCACAAACTTAGTCACTGCTCGGTGACATTCGTCTATCCTGGCCTGAAAGGAGACGCTACCGGTAGACTGCAGCGAGAACTAAGCGTCCTGTTAATGTTGGTGGCGTCAGTTACACAATGGACCTGAAGCCAGCACAACAGAGCCAGCAGTGCACGGGCAGGAATGGATTTCTTACTTGGAAATTCCAACACCACGTCATACTGCAACTAACTTATTTTAGTTGTGGTAGCTTCCTGGGTTATGTGCCACTTCAGTATCTTTGATGTACTATTGCTGTGTGAATGCCACCGAGCTAACTTTGTTTGCTGGAGTTAGCTGAGACTAGTTCATAGACTGCAAACGGTTAGGCTTGATGGAGAGCATCAACAACCTGTTGGCTGCAAATAATCATGTGCAGTTGTGAAAGCAGTCTGACCTAACCTGAGCTAACACCAGGTTATTACTATTAGCCTTCAGTAATAGTAATAAATCACACAGCAATAGTGCATTCAAGTAGTTGTAAAAAGCATGGTAATATATTGAGTAATCCAAAGTATTCAGAGTACATTACTCACACTGAGTAACTTAATGGAATGTGTTACAACCTACATTTTGGGGCATGTATTCTGTACTCTGCAGTGGAGTACAATTTAAAAGTAACCTTCCCAACACTGCTTGTGGAATCACCTTTAGTAGCAAAAACTGGAAGTAATAATAGATTGCATTTGTAAAGCGCTTTTCCTGACCCTCAAAGCGCTTTACAATTCCACTATGCCGTTCACTCTCACATTCACACACTGGTGGAGGAAAGCTACAGTTGAAGCGAGGCTGCCATATCGCGCCATCGGCCCCTCTGGCCATCAGCAGTAGACAGTAGGTGAAGCAGACCACGCTCCGCCACATATAGCCCCCTCCCACGTGAGAGGAGAGAGGGAATCAGCCTGACCGTCAGCATGGCCCAGCGGCAGGGATGTGTTGGTGACAGGGGACGGCCACTGGTCCAGCGGAAACGAAGCTGGTCCACAGGCCGGCCGCGTGGCAAGCGGCGGCGCAGCGGCGGCACAGCAGACATAGACGTGAGCCGAGGCTCACAGGTAGCCGGCATGCAGGACCCCACCGCACACTGGCCTCTGGTGGAAACTAAGCAGATCCAGCTGGTGCACCAAATTGGCCAAGGGAGGTCCCTCCCGCGCTCTGACCTTCAGCTTCGGCTGCACAGGTCTCTCCCTCGCGTCAACCTCTGGCTCTGGCTGAGCAGGACTCTCCTGCACACTGTCCACCGGCTCAGACCAAGCAAGTCTCTCCGGTGCCCCGATCCCCGGCTCCAGCAGAGCAGGTCCCTCTAGCACACTGCCCACCAGGTCGGGGTGAGCAGGTGGGTTAGCAGGTGGTGGAAGTGGAGGTTGCTCGGCTGCCCTGCAGGGAACAGGAATGGGTGCAGGCACCTGCCGGGCACTAGCCACTCCCACCCGAGGAGTGTAGTAGAGTGTGGTGCGGAGGTAGGCTATCCCCTTGGCTGGCCTCACCCTGGGGACTGGCACGGGTGCTAGAACAGGCCAGACACCAGCCACTCCCATACGGTCGAGGGGAGCCGGTGGAGCCGGCGACCGTGTCGGCCAGGCACCGATCCTAGCTGCCAGACTCTCTATCGCCTGCATCTGGCAGTCGGTTTAGTCCTGCAGCTGTTCCCAATGTTTCGCTGCCTGCTCCCTCCCCGTGGCCGCAAACTCGGCCCCCGTTTGGGCCAGCACCTCCCCTGGCTGGCCCTGTCGCGGTTCCACCATGCCCCAATCCTGGGTTTGGGCACCAGTGTAACAGACATATGGCAGACCCGACCACATTTTCACGCTTTTCAGCACACGTCTTTTATTCCAGTTGTCGTTTTACACAGACGGTTGCAGCTTTTCAGCTGCCAGCCACACAATAACAACACACTCAGGACCCCGTTTAATCCTTTTAAGCTGGCAAGGCGTGATTACTGATGCCGCTCAGGTATGTCCACCTCCCCCGCCAGTCGCGCCACAGCCCACACCCTGCCACACAGCCACTCTGTTAAAGATTTCCCGCTGTGCATGAGACCCTTGTCCTGTAGCATGATGTTGTTCGTTATAGCCAAACATCTCTACTTTGGTCGCATCTGTCCAAAGTTCAGTGTTCCAGAAGTCTTGTGGTTTGTTCATAGACGACTTTGCAAACTTAAGCTGTGCTGCCACATTCTTATTAAAGAGAAGAGGCCTTCTCCTGGAAACCCTTACAAATAAACCATCCTTCTTTAGTCCCTTTCCAATTGTGCTGTCACGAACTTTAACATTTAACATGCTAAATGAGGCGTGTAGAGTCTGAGATGTAGTTTAGCGTGGGGTGAATTTCCTGGGACCAGCAAAAAGCCAAAGCTGTTTCACTGCTACTAAAGCTCAAATTATGGGCTAGCAGCGGTAGCATGTTGGTGGTCCAGTGGTACTGATACACTGTGGTCTACCTGCAGAGAATTTCATTAAACAGTGTCAACAGACGCAGAGTACAAAGTATGTTGTACAACCGGTCTGCGGGCCACTCTTAGTTGTGCTGTTGGTGGATCAGCCAGCCATTGAAAAAAAACTAATTCGTAACATACAAATGAAAACAAGTGTTAAAAACATGAAAGGTGTCCACTGCAGCCACAGTCTGTACTGTTCACACTGTATTTTTGATGTTTCATGGTTTTTGTTTTTTGCTTTTTCTTGCGTCTCGCGTTCCTGCTGAACTCAGGACTACACAAAGGCACATTCACTGTGGGTGAAAACTCCTCTCTATGGAAATCCTCATGCAAATGGATACATTGGCAGGACAGTATTTTAACCCAAATTGTGATATTTTCTAGCCAAATACCAAATGTGACTTAAAGTAACCAGTGACTGAAAAGGAAACTTAAAAATGGTGATGATAAATATCTGAAGTCAGTTTTGAGGTGGAAACAATCCCGTGTCATTTCAGAAGCACTTGAAAAATGTTTGTTTCACTTCACTTATGAACGCAGATAAGATCATGTAGTTGGAGGACTGGTTAGAGACATTTCCATGAACTTATTCAAGAAAGTAAAACTTTATTTGTCAGGACACCAATCTGACACCATTCTTATGAATTCAATTAATGTTAGCGTTTATTAGCAAATGTCAAACACAAAGCCACAAACATTACTTGTATACTGTGATTTCTATGGGAGTAGTACTGGTTTTCTTGTATTGCATTACTGCCTGTTGTGAAGTTCCTAAATCAATCCAAATCATCCATCCATAATCATTTTCCAGAACGGGGTTGTGAGCAGGCTGGCGCCTTTCCAACTGTCCATGGCCAAGAAAAGGACAGGGTCACCCCGAACAGACTGCCAGTCAATCGTAGGGCCGACTCAATACAAAATAAGGCAAATTAAACATTTTCAAACTGAACTGAAAAATAAGGCTTTTAAACCAATAAAAACTAATGAAAAATAAATAATTTTACTTTAAGGTTTAACTTCAACATGGATGCATCCATGTTCACCTTTTAGAGGTTTGTTGGATGGACTTCAGATTCAAGCCCTGGAGGTCAGACTGAAGTTCATTTAGGTTAGGTTATGTGTGACATTTTGCTCTAGAAACCTTTTTAAACGGGTCGTGTGAGGCTTGGCTTTTCTGTATTTTTGTTTGTTCAAATTTTAGTTACCTGGATTATAGGAAATGTTATAAGTGAATTTACATTGACGTTTTTCCAATTAAGAAATGGTGAAGTTTTAGAGTTTCCAGGAATTTCTGGAAGGTTTCTCTTCCATTGAGAGAGGGGGAAAGATACATGACAAATTTAGGATCAGGAATAAGGTTAGGGCTAGGGCTAGGGATAAGGTTGGTTTAGGGCTGGAATACAGGGCTGGAACGTCTGTTACCGCGGGAGCGTCATTGCACTGGATTTCAGCCATAACCCGCCGCCTACCATAAGAACGCCGAAGGTCTCCTTTCGCGTTCCTCAGGAACGCCGCGGGACGTGACAAAACGTCGACATGTTACGCCTCGGGAGTGAGAACGGGCTGTGGAGGCTCTGCCATGGTTTTGGGCTGAAGACTAATTCCTGAAGACTACTTAAAGAAATGACAAAAGACTTCAATCCTACATTTTCCACAGGGTGTCTGTTTTCTTTAATATCTTCATATTTTGTTGGACATCAAAATCAATCAAACCATAGGCTCATAGATTGTGAAACTCATTTCAGCCACATGGTCTTACATCTTAGCTGAGATGTTGCCTGCAAACTGGAACTTTTCTATTAGCTCCCGATCTATTTTCTTACCACTTATTCATCTCGGGGTGATTTATTTCACAATATTGGTGATTTAGAACAGGGCTCTCAGTTATCAGCTTACAGCACACGCTAAAGAATTTGCTTCAAAATGCCTCATCAATTAGCAACAACACAACCCATGGATGAATGAATCCTGTAGGTGTGGTATAGGCTGATCATGAAGCTATTGTTGCAGCGGCTCATCCTAAACTTCTGTAAGTGAATTAGTTAATTATACGTGACGCAAGAAAGGAGTGTGACAATGAAGGTGTAATCTGATTATGTGGTGACTTGGTGACCACAGCTATGCTCACAGCATGCTCATACATACTCAGAAACAAGCCTTTTGATTCATGTTTCTAATATCTCTGAAATGATGAGCATCCTGCTGGGGCTGCTTTCGCTCTTTCCACAGAGATTTCATTTGTGATGAAAGTTTGAAAACGCTGCTAGGGGAATAACATTGACAAGAACTGAACTCCTCACCCGGGCCTTTGTCAGTGCCTTGAGCCCCAGCCATTAAGCTATGTACAGGACCCCGTGTTTTGCTGAAGATGAAAGCCAACACTCCAATATAGAACAGGTGACTCAGCTTCCAGCTTGGCAGAGAAATCCCCCGAGACCTTTGACCTCCTAATCGTTTAGCAGCGCTTATGGTTGGAGATCTGCTCCAGGCTATTAGAGAGATTAGTGTCACACAGATCTGGGGATGGGCCAAGCCTATATCTGTACTTCATGGTATTCTCAGCATTTATTACTGAACACCCAACCCATGCTGAAACCTGATATATGTAGGTATAGTAGCACATACTGCAAAGTGAGGCTATATGTAGCCTATGTGTGGCATGTGTTGACCTATATGAGTGCTGAGCTGTATAATGAGCATACTGTTGATTAGAAAAAGGACATTTTTTGTGTAGTTTAAACCTCAACAACACCACTGTAGATGGCTGTAGTATAAATAGTTTTTCTTTTAACATAAGGTGTATAAAATAAGTACACGCTGACTAATGATATACAATATAGCATGCACAAATTAAAATTAATGCAAGTTACTGTAAAGACGTATAAATGTGTAACAAATTGGGCATTTCTTGTTTTGAAAGGATGTTTAAAGAAATGTGACCGCCCATCTTTTCATTATACGGCACGCACTGGAAAGCAAAGCTAACAGCCTTCCCGGACAAAAACAATCCCTAGCTCATAAAGCACATCGTCAAGCTGGATAAAGTTAGCCAGATTGGCACCGGAAGTTGACTAGCAGTTCTTTCAGAATTAGGGCAACCCTCCCACCAAAAATGTCAAAAACATTCGAAATACTAAAATACGTTTGTTTATGTGATTCTATGTGGTGGTGGTGGTGGTAGCGATATTTTTTTCTTATTTATACAAAGGCCAGAGTCAAAATCTGCCAACTCAAAGACGTGGAGCTACCCGCCGTGGCAACTCCTTGTGAATAAGGGAGCAGGCAAACGGAGCTCCTTGACAGAAAACAGAACAAAGGGCAGCCAACATCCAAAGAAGAGCTTTGAATGGTTTTCATAAAGCCTGGAAAACTATTCCCAAAAACTACTTCAAGAAATGACAAGAAAGCTGCCTAAGAGAGTTCAAACTGTATTGAAACACAAAAGTACATCTTAAATCATGTCATTTTGAAACATTTTGAGAACTCTGTTAATTTAGGGGGCAGATTTTATAAATAATAATGGAAACAGTCACTTAGTACTCAGGATTTAAATAAATGTTCGTACCAAAGCCTCTTTTTACAGAATTTATAAAATTCATTTTAAAAGGACGTCTAAACATCTACCTAAAAAAGGATAGGTTTTCTCCTTCGGTTGCGTAGTTTTATTTTTTATTTCAGTAAACTAAAATTTCTCTTTACAACCGTTTTAGTTCGTTTACAAGCGTAAACGCTGTGGTTTTTATTTTGAAAACCCTCGCTGGAAGCTCGTTGTATGAGCTGGGTAAGCCTAACAGGGTGCCAGTGACGCCATCTTGAAATCGTCCCGAGCAGAGGGGGCGAGGAGGAGACGGACTTGGGAAAATCAGCTCGTCCTAAACTCGACAGCTACGTGGATTAACGGCAGCTTCAGCGGCTAGTGCTATCATATGATAGTCTTTCCGCTTGTTCGTTCGAATCTTTTGGACCGGGAACGGTTGTTTGGCCCACTTTGGAGAGGGCTGTCGCAGCGGGAGGGGGGGAAAGGCAGTCTGGTAATCGGTTGTTTCCCTGCTGGAGCGGACGGAGCCGTGGTTGTGGCCGGGCAGCCCAGCCGGACGAAGCCTAAAACCTCTGCACGGAATATAACACCTAAGATAAAGCTTTTAAATTCTTTTTTGCAAATAGCGGGAGAGTGGAAATGCTCCCTTTCGACGCAGTTTGGACATTTTGAGAGCTATGCGACGGAGCTCGCCTAGGAGAAGTTTGATTGGAGAGCGGAGTGCGTTTGATTTGCAGTCCGATGGATGTTAGCCCTGCCCGGCTGTGGCTCGGGTCTGTGCACCGTTTATCTGAAAAATAGCACCACCGGGCACAGGTGAACAATGCTGCTGTTGCAGACCTGGCAAGTACACGATAACCCCGGCTCCAGTGCCATCAGTTCACCCTGCATTGCTTGTGTATAAACCTGGAAATACCAGCGACCATCCCCTCCTCCTCCTCCTCTTCTTCCTCTTCTTCATCATCCTCCCGTCTTCTTTTTTTGGACTAGTGAGGCTTGCATTACCTGGGATGTTTTGGATGTAGCCTCGATCTTGACTTTTTTTTTTTTAAAGATGCAATATTTCCAGAGACAACAAGACATTTAATTTGACTCAATCGTTTTGAGATCTTTTGAAAAATTTTCTGGAGCTTTTTGTGCTTTTGTAAAATTCTCTTTCTAGTCAAGAGGATCCGATTCGGATGGAAAATGGGAGACGCCACCAAATTGGCCTTCGCCGTTTTCCTCATCTCCTGCTCTTCAGGTGGGTGTGGAGGTGGGGGGCTATGTATGTTGCCTACGGTCAGCCGTGCAGTGCATAGCTTGCTTTTATGTGTAAGGAGTGTAACCTCTTTTGGGGCATCATTGGCGTGCATGCAAACTGCAGGTGAGCCCCAAGATTGCCCTTGAGTGGCTTCTTGTGGGACACAAGGGTACAAATTGGAGTTTTTATGAAGTTAATGAGGGAGCAGCCAGGGATTTGGGTTGATGGAGTGCAAATAAAAGGTAATCAGTCATGTGGCTTGCATGTGGCTTCTTTCTACATCTACATGCTAAAAGCCATTTTCAGCACTCTGTGTTGGTGGACGGCCATTATATGTAGTTATTTCCCCGTGGTGGATGTTTAATGAATGTCAGTGTAGTGATGATAAAGGAAAGAGAGGTCATCTCGGGAGTGCAGGGCATGCTGTTTATGTGGGCTACTGGGAGAAATGCTTCACACGTTACTTTTTTACTTGCCGGAGTATTCTGAGAGCAATTGTTCTTTAGGAAGAGAAGTTGATCACCTTGAAGTGTGTCATTTTAAATCTACTCTTTGGGTTTGGTTTCATAGTACAAAATCCATTGAATTTGTTTTTTTGTTGTTGTTGTTTTAAATGGAATGAGAATAATATAGTTTGCAACAAATATAAAAGAGGCGACAGACAAGCAATTGTATAACGTAATAGATGATTAAAGGGTAAAAAGACGGAAAAATCACATGACTAAAAGCAAGGTTACAAAAACGTGTTTTTACAGGAAGTCACAGATTTTACGAGCCTTATCTGCTCAGGCAGGTTTTAGAAAGCCAAGGGCTCCTGATGGGAGAAGCACCTCCACTTCCTCAGGTGGGGCTCTTTCTAACAATGTGAAGTAGGTTATATAAGGGGTCAGAATTTCTGCTACTTGGCTTTAAGCATGAGTAGGAAAATCTAAAATGTACTTGGAGTCAGAGGATTGGGATGATGTGATGCCGTCTGTACCAGTAAGAAGCTTCGCTGCTGCGTTTTGAACTGTTTGGAGGTGAGAGAGTGGTGTTTCATTTGCAGTAATTTAGCCTGGACGAAGTACAAGAATGAACCTTTTTCCAGCTAATATTTTGTTTAATTTTAATAGTAGATGTTATTTGGGAGAAGCAGGAAAGGGTAACTTTTCTAGTTCAAAGGTTAGAGCTGAGTACGTTTCTGACTGCTGGCTTTAGGGTCCTAGGACACCTTCAGAGTGGTTTGTGTGATTTGTAGATCAGGGAAGAGCATGATGTATGATTTATTTATTTATTTATTTGATGCATTTAATTAAAGAGAAGTGTGTGTTTTAGGGATTTAAGGTATCTATTTAAAATCCATTTATCCTAGGGACAGCATATAAATAGGAACTATAACAGGACCCAAAATCGAACCTTGTGGTATGCCACAGATAATGCTCAATTAAAATGCTAAGTGGGGTCACAAAACTCCAGCTCTACGCTTGTTTTGATCCATCTCCAGCATTTATCTTTTGCCTGGAGACCTTCTCCTCTTAATTTTGCAAGCAATTAAACCTCAATACTGGTGGAAATATACACATAAATATCTAGTCCTAAACCCCTCTAGCTGGGAATTCAAATATTTAAAAAGCGTGAACAGGTCTGTTTGCTTTCACTCCCAATGCTGTTGGCTTCTGGCTTCATATCATTACTCTGACATGGACTTTTTGTTAAAGAAGTTAGCGCTGCTGCCTGTCTTAGTTATTATAGAAGGACACTGTTTTTAATTTGAGTAATTTGTGTAAACATAAGTAGGTAATATGTATGCGACATAAATATTGCATACATATTAGGCTTATACATGCTATTATCATTGTGCTGATAATTTAAAAAGCAAATTATTGTTATTTTAGTTTTATAATTCGCAACAAAACATGACATAAGTACCAGTTATTAATAAATAAGTCACAGTAAAGGCATTGGATGTGGTCAAACGTAGTAAAGTATCTAATTTATGCTTAATAGACTCTCACTATCATTATAAACCTTCAAAAATGATTATTTTGATAGTAGAGGTTTGCAACCCCTGAAGAAACCAAGTGATCAAGTAAATCTAGAGTGAACAAGATTTTATAACTTTGTATAACTTGGCCTGGAGGAAGCATATAAATAGAAAATGAGATGGTACCTAAAATTGAACCTTGCAGTTTACCACAGGTAATGTGAGCTGTAGACGATGAGTTAGTTTGACCAGAATCGGTTTATTCCAAAAGATTAGAGGAAACTCATACAAGCAAACACTTATGGTTTAGCACAATCCAGTCTCAAATGCTCCTGTTGGATCTAAAAAGAACTAAAACCATGATCTCCCCTGTGGTGTGCAATGATTTTTGACTTGTAAAAGCAAAATATTGAGTAGAAACCACTTTTTCTAAAGCTATAAACTGTACTGTAAGTCTTCATTGAACCACTTCCACCTCCCAAAATGAGCTAATATAGCCTCATATAAACCCTGTGACACTTCTGTGACCATGTGAAGTGTAAATACTTGTGGGGAAATTGACACAAGTGTCATAGTAGTTGAGGTTTTGGTGTTGCTAACAAAATAGCACTGCAGTGAGTTTAACTTCCATTTGCAGTTGTGTCACTCGATGTGGTTTGATTGTGGTGTGAGCCTGATGTAACTGGAGCTGACAAAAGAAAACAAAAATTAGGCCCAGAGGCAGAATTTCTTTTCCTGTTGGCTTACAGGATAAACAGAAAATGTTCTAACTTTACTGTTTGTGCGTGTTTGTGCAGCTCCACCGAACCGGTTTTCTCTACAGTTGCTGCCGGCTTACCAAATACTCAGTGTACCTGTGTGAAAGCTGCCCCAATTAACACCTAAGAGAAGTGTAAAATAAACCCTCGAGTTGCAGCAGAATTGTACTTTCACAGAAATCACCCCCCACCCCCACCCCCCTGGGGCGTCTTAAATTAAAAGGTTTCTCAAATATGGTAATAGTCGGGGTTGGTTGGAGTTATAAGCCAGGTGCTGCAGGTGATTATTCCACTCACTTATTACTGTCTGAAGTGGGGAAATGAACTAGGTGGAATAATAATCCTCAGTGAAATCGGAGTTGAATTGGCACAGCTCAAGAAAAACCTCTGATAAAGGCAGGGCACTTGGCCCAGAGTGGCTTTTATTTGATGAACATGCCAAAAGAAATGAACAGAGAGAGGTCTCTGTAGCTTTTCAGTGATGTTCAATATGCACCTTTAACCAGCTTCAATTCACTGTGAGATGAAACTGAGAGAAGCAGCTTAAATATTTATCAGAAACTTATTTGGCAGTAGGGGAAACAATCAACTAGTCTGCTCACATAGCCTCTGAAGACAGCCACCATTATTTCAGGACTTCAAGTGTGGACATCCCGTTCTGCCCGCGGGCCATTTAAAAACCCAAATCAACGTCTGACGATAAGGGATGGTTTTGATGTTGCAGTTTTGGGAAATATAATTTGTGGACTCAGCCGAGGCATGTTTGATGAGTAGAGGTCCAAACTGTAGCTGCCTGGTTATGGCAAACAGTCAAACTCCCCATTGTTTAGCTCCATGATGCAGTGGTTAATACACTGGCCCCACACGCAGAAGATTCTTTGTTCAAAACCAGGTGGAGTCACAAATCCTAGTGAGTCTGTAAAAATCGGTGCCGAATCACGTATGCTGTGTGAATTAGAGAGGAGCCAGAAGAAAGTTCCACTTGGGTGTTGGGGAAAAAAATAGATTTATTAAACCTCAACCCAACCACAGTCTGAATGGGAGTAAATCTGGACTTTTAGTGAAAGCAAAAGTTTGATATCAAGCATCTGTAATATAAAATTACATCTTGTTTAATTACATTTTAAAGAAAAGCTTCTTGATTGTGGTAAAAAATCCCAATCAGTGGTAAGATTGTCATTATTTAACAGTGGGGGTTTTTTTCCAGAGACATTGGAAAAATAGGTCAATCATTAAACTTAAACAAAAAAGAAAGTTGCCTTTTTTATTTAAACACAAACTTTAATTAGAATTTAAAAGAAAATAAATTAATGTGAACTTGACAAAAGCAAAATTGGCAAAAGCGATGTGCTGAAAGGCAGAACGAGCTTTAATGCAAAACAGAATGTGGCCAAATAATTGTTTTTATCTCGATCAGCCAGTTTTTTTTTTAATAATCATTGAAAGCCAGAATTGTGTTGAAATTGATGAATTGCACAGCCCCAGTAGAAATGTAAGAGAACAGCAAATGGGAAAATGTGAAAGCTGCAAAGAAATGGAGAAGGGCATACATTTTGCCCTCTAAATTTATTTCAGTATAACAGCCTTCTAAAAACAAAGATGTGGCATCCTACCCCAGATTAAGCAGATAAAAGATAAACTGTTAAATGACAGAGATTGACTTTTTTTTTTATCTCTTTGTTAAATACTATAGAAATTTGTGGTTTTACTGCAATGCCACAGTAAGAACGAGACTTTATCTGTGGATATCTTATTCTTGAAGGACTGAGTCCAGGTAATGAGCTGCAGATGCTTTCTTTCTTTCTTTCTTTCTTTCTTTCTTTCTTTCTTTCTTTCTTTCTTTCTTTCTTTCTTTCTTTCTTTCTTTCTTTCTTTCTTTACACATTTATTTATTAAAGTTTAAGCTGCTGTCAGGTTTCTTTTATTCACTACATCAGCTTTTCTGCCCTGTGTAGAAAAACCTGAGATGTAATGGTGAAATTTCACTTATTTGCCAAAGAACTTCTCAGGGATTAAATGTGTGTTTAAACTTCTTTACACTTGAAAGGAAGGAGAACAACGTGCAACTATGCTATATGTTGTTATGCAATAGTTTTACTGGTCCAACCCACTGACAATAAACACTGAGCTGTATGTAAAAATGCTGCTGTAAAGAAAAACTGAGGCATGACTAAAACAGGGTTTTTTGGGGGATTTTTATACTTAATGCTTTGATGCTTTTATTTTGTAAGGGACCTCAGCAGCTGCTAAGTGTTTCACTGCCAGAGTTGCCTGAAAAGAGTTGATGGGACTTCTTTTTGTTGAACTTAAAGGGCGCATTCTGGTAACGCCGCACCACCAACAGCAGCATTATCAGATGAACCTTGAACCTTTGGTCATCTGATGGTCTTCAGGTGACCTCTGCCTCAGATCGCATGTGAGCTTGAACTGCAGGCTTGTAAATATTTACAGTGCTGCAACAGCACATCCAGATCCGGTGAGGCTTACTCTGAACTCTTTAAGTTCAAAGGTGGGGATTTGATTTTTTTTTTTTTTTTTTTTTTAAATTTTTAATTGTTTGTTTTTTTGGTTTTTTTGGGGTGGTGGTGGGGGGGTGGGGGTGGTGATGTTCCAGGAAAGTGCAAACACATGAATCAAATGATCAAACGATTGTGGTGTGGCCTTCCTAATGCAATCAATTATGCATACTAACAGTAAAACCTACCCTACCCTGTGACTGTCTCTTTATTTCTGGCGAAGCTGAAGCAACAAGAAGCTTCCCTTTTCCTCTCTATTCGTCAGACCTGATGTGACTGTAACTCAGCGAATCAGTCTAGAGCTGCAGAGGTCAAACCCTGTTATTACAGCCATGTTTCTTCAGTAATTTGGAGCAAATGGGTGTTTAGATTTCTCCACCACAGAGGCCAAGAGACAGACAAGTCGTGTCCCGTGCGCTGCCTGTACATTTGGCCTCCTGTACACTGCAGCAGTTTCACACAGACATTGATCCTCTTGCACACCAGTGTAAGGTTACATCAGTATGGCGAGGATGAAGCAGCTCTGGCTTGTTGTTGTTGTTTTTCTTTATTTCCTCTTTCTTTTCTTTCTTTTTTTTTAAAATCCTCAGCAGCAGCACAACAGAGCCGATGATTCAGTTTCAGCTCTGCTGCACATCAACTTAAATCTCAGTTGATGACCAGTCTGGGGTCTCTGTGTCCTGCTACCATTAAGCTGGGGCTGACTAATGTTCACCAGTTGCAATTGAACAGGTCAGGTGGTTCTGCCACCAGATTTGCAATTACACTCTAAATAGCATTTGTTTGTTTTATTTCTTTTTAGTTGACCCAAACCTATGTCCTTGCTGTGAAGGATTCGAAAAGATAGACACTCTTTTCTCAGCTCTGCAAGTAATAATAATTATATAATAATGAATGAATAATCATAAGTATTTGAGATTTACCTGGCAGATTTATTTTTTTGTTGCTCTCTCAGACTTTACAAAGGTAACAGTATCTAATCTCACTACTCTGACATCTTGATGTCTGTTAGTTGGTAGCCCCTGCATCTTCTCTTACTAGGTATCAGTATCTGTATTTATTCATTGTTTTAATAAGCTCCAATAAATATATTATTTTTTAAAAAATGCACAAACTGGGACTTTTCCATTGTACTGTACAATTTCAGACCTATAAATCATTAGGATTGAATTGAATTGTAGCAAAGTTTTATTTTATTTTGTAACTTCATACCAAGTTTATATGATTTGATCTAAACATATAGAGACTTATTGGTCTACTTGATTACTAATAGTAGGAACTGGCCTTGAAAAAGCCACGTCAGTTGATCCCTCTTTTGCTGTTTAATCCTTGCTGCCAACCAGGTGGCTGCCAGGCTGAGATAAAAACAGTGGAAAATAGCTGCCTGATCTGTTGGATGTTTCTTTTTAACAACTTAATGACTATTTGAATATCTCAAAATCATGACCATGGCTTGTTTTATCATCACAGTGATGCTCTCTGTGAGGCCTTTAAACCTTTAGACCTTTATAATTCACTCAGTTAAACACAATTCAACTCATTTGGCGTTCCTTTCCAGGCACAGTTAATCATTAGATGTCGTGTGAAGTGTTAAATGTTAAACGGAAGACTCCAAAAAAACACTTTAGGTAGGAGGGGGTAAAAATCCAATCATGGAAAGTAAAGACTAACGGTCCCAGTAGCAGACTGAAACCATGAAATGTTTACTCGTGCTCACTGAGCTGATTATTTACTCTGTAACTGGTTAAAAATCAGTGAAGTGCACTGAATCAATAGTTAAGCCAAAGAGTGGAAAGTGAGAATGATAGTGTAGCTTTATTGTGGTTTGGCTGAAGACGCTCCTCTGTTGTGCTGAAAGCTTAACAAAGCTACAAACTAAATTAATGAAAAACTTAATTTTCCATTCGATTTAAACCTCTTGCATGTGACTAAACCCCCCTCTATCTTTGCACTGCAGTGCTTTGGCTGCTTCCCCGAGTGGTCTGAGGCCAGCCATCAGCTCTGTCCCATTTTTTCCCTCTTCCTATCTATTTCTAATATGTTCTCTTGCATTATGCATTAGGTTTCGAAAGCACAGGTGTATTTGTTAAGGCCAGATGTAGCCTCTATTTCCCATTGGGCCCAACTAACCGGACAACCTCCTTCCAAGGCCGTGTATCATTCTGTGCTTTAACAAAAAGAAAGCGCTGCACTAGCTCGTGTTCACCGAGGTAAAATGTTGACCCAAGACAGCATGTTGCCAAACACGGCTGGAGAAATTATGACCCTCGACCGGTTGGTTAAATTTAGCCTGTATCCAGGTGTTTCATGTTTCTGTACACACTGGATTGTGGGTGGCGTATGCAGTCTGGTAATTGCATTTCTGAAGTGGACGATAAACTTACGTAAGCATGCATTGTCAGTGAGGAAATTGCAATGAGTCAGTCGTGTTCATCACCACATATGGTTAAAATAATATGTTAAAAATGTTAAAATGTCCAGTCAGTCTAGCAAATGGCAGCTGCTCACACACTGAACCAACAGTGTTATCAACATGTATAACCTGAGTATTACTTTGGTTTTAGTGTACATGAGAGGCCCACATTGATAGGATGACATTTTTGTGAGGAGTTGATGGACTTTATTTCAAAAGTGAGAGTGAGTCAGTCAGTAAGTGGTCATTTCTCAGTGAGCAGGGTCACTGTTGTGAAAGGGCATGTTTTATCGTAACTAGTCGATGGAAGCGAGAGGGGGGGCAAGAAGCAGAGCTCCCGGTGAGACATCAACCAGGATTTCCTGCCTGTTAACCCTGGAAATTATTTACTATTGTTCACTGAGCTAAGATAAATTCTTTATTTATGGTCAAAGTTGGGAAATTCTTTTATGTTGGCAAAAACGAAATTAAAACTCAACTTTTAACAAGTTAAATTATGTTTATTATCTTTAAGAATAAATATGATAAAAAATTCCTAAAATCAAGCTGTGGTTGTGGAATATGGAAAAACATAATGCCTCCACTTTATGATTTCTCTTAAACTCCGATCAGTGAAAGTTATCGCTGTTATTTTTCATGAGGCCGACGTTAAATGAAGTAAATAACAAGTGAAAGAAAAAAAAACAGTGCAGATTATCTTTGCAAAGTTCACTTGTTCTCTGCTTATTTATATGTTGGCAAAGTCTGCACGGTCATTAAACTCCAATGAACTTAAATCAACATCAAACTTGATTATATTTGTGAGCAGCGAACGCCACAAGAAAAATAACTAGTTTGAAATCTTACAAGGACGTTTTAAGAGATTTCAAAAGCCTCCCTAAAACCGACTCACCACATGAATGACTGTCTAAACTTTGACTCCAATTAAATATCATCAAAACAGCATGATTACTATCGAGGGGATTTTCTTTCTCTTGCTGCAGGAATTTGTTCCAACCTGCTCCCACTGTTGTCGGACTGAGTATTGCCACACAGAGCCGTGCAGTCAAAGTGTTTAAAGTAGTATGCAAATGATTTCCTCTAATGTGCTGTTCTCACCCTGGAGTAGTAAATACTCAATACTGAAAACAGTTCTTCTAGTGTTTGTAGAAAGAGACTGAGACAACCTCCATATCATTTCTTGCAAATATCTACCATTTTATACTCTACCTGATGTATCGTAGGAGACAGGTGGGGAGAAGAGGCCGCCGGGTAACTGAAAGGTCGCATGTTCAACAACTGCTGCAGGCTTTCATCCTGTCAGCGACAAAAATGCAGCCCAGTTTGAGGTCAAATGGGCCAATCCATTGAAACCATAATACCCTAAACCCCACAATCTTTTAAGAGGAAAGAAGTACTTTGTGAAAAGTGATCCAGCACCACTACTTATTTATTTATTTTAAATATGCTGAAACTGTGAGTGTTGATTTCCCTCACTCACCACAAAATTTGCCAGACAACAGTTATAATTTGTAGAGGAAACTTTTCAGAAAACCGTTGAAGAACAGTCTGAGGTTTCTTTAAAAGAACAGCTGCATTTTCAGTGATCTGTTGTAGTTTTTGCACATTTATTTAAGCTTGAAGTAAATGTAGTGGAGTGTTTTGTTTAAGCGACCACCCTTACTTGTACATTATAATTCATAGCTTGCAGTGAAAAAAACAGAAATGCTACACATGAGTTTTTGTAACTAAACAATAAAGTCTTTATGATTCAAAAATCTTGTTTATACAATGCTCAGCATAACATATTTCCCCAGTAGGCCTTTGGGCCTGTAGGTTAGACCTTTATTTGGCCACAGAAAAGTCTGTTTGATTACTTCGTATGCTGCTAGCTTAATATACAAGAACCTTACTATAATGCATGAAATAAAACTTGTTCTACACAATCAGCAGTTGATCATGCCGAAAGTTCTTATCTATATCAGATATTTGGATGTCATCAGGTTGCCTAGCAACAGGATAAAAGGCTTTTATCATTTAGGTAAATACAGCACTTTTCTTACACCTTAACTTCTTGACAAAAAATGTCTCATTTATGTTCAAAACAGTTGAATTATACAAGAGATTATGATGTTTTTATGTTGCATAGCAGCCACCTGGAAACAGGCTAAAATTACCTTATTTTTAGCATATGAACAGGACCTAGCACCTCTATATTTTCCTAAATGTTATTAAATGTATCTCTCAATATTAGCTATTTCTGGATAAATTGGTATTGGCAATTGTTATGTTATGGTCAATGAATGAAAATTTTAAAAGTGAAGAAGATGTAGGAGAAACACTGTTCAATCCTGAGTTGAGTGTTGACGTTGCAACCAGAGGGCAATCTGCAACTCTTCTGTTCATAATAACCTGCTGATCCAGGCTGAGTGGAGATGACTAATCCACAACTTGCTGTGACAATTAAAAAGATTATTTTTTAAACTGCGTAAAATCTGTTTGTGTTTTCATGTACCTGCAGAATAAAGGTATTTTTCAACATATCTGATTTTTATGACAACAATTTATTGGTCCTAAGGTCAAGTTACAGTAATTAATGACTTAAAACACTGGGGGCAGGTGCTGGCCCCATTCCTTATGTTTGCCACATCTTATTTACAGTCACGGAGGATGAGAGCTAAAAGCTTATAATGCAAATCTAAACTGAGTGACCCGTAGAATGGGAAAACAGCAAATTAAATTCACTCGATTTAAAACAAATGAAAGGCAGATGGAAGTTCAGGATTGCCGCATCACCTTTAGTGTGGATATTTCATGATATGGGAGTCTCTGAATCCAGCTATCCTTAAATAGCGTCTCAGTCTAGACCACTTGATGTGCCGGTACCCCAGAGATCGGTCCAGAACAGTCTTTTACTGTAATTAATGCATCCTGCAGATGTTGCTTTATGTGCTTGGGAGAGTTTCAGTCTAGACAGGCTGGCTGCTCAGACGGAGAGGCCCGGCTTTGATCCTTGATTAAAAACTGCGAGCTGTACATTCATCATGCTCTTGTTTCAGGCTCTCTCAAGGGTCCTCGCCTGCTTTACACTTAACACAACCTCCTTCATCCTCTTCCTCCTCCACCACCTCTTCGGCCGCCTCTTGCCAAGATTCCTCACTGTCGTGAAGGTCGCTCTAACTTCTTATCACCACAAAACCACCAAAGGGTAACGGTGACCCGGGGACTCGGTTGGCCCTGGTTGAACGCTGCTCAGTTGTAATAATGCGAGCTTGTCATTCTGCCTTTATTGCTGCTGTCACTTTGCATCTTGTAAAACTCAAAAGCCATTTAGGCTGCGCGGAGCTGCAGAAGCAGGACCATGACGTCTAAGTCGACCTAGTAACAGTCGTTTTTGTTTTAATTGGATCTAATGGTCTTTCGTTATTTGTGTCTGGTTTTAGGTGGTTGTTTGTGAAAGCAGCACACGTCACCGCTTAAGGAATTAAATCTTACACATCTGGATTTTTATACCTCAGATGTGTTTGAGAGAGGTTTCTGGCACTAATGTGCATGATTGGATGATGATTTATATAAAAGGTGAATTAAAACCAATAATAACAGGTGGTTAGTTTGTGATAATACTTATTACTCTGACCTAAACTTATTGCTCTTGTATTGAAGTTTGTGTCCAAGTGGCAGGCGGGTCATATGTTGGCCTTGACACTTGATACACTAGCATTAACAATTTCTAGCCTATAGTCTGTGTCACTTTCTCTTGTATTTTGATTAGAGTGAAGATTTAATATTGGGTGGGCCCCTGGGATTTTCTTCTAGGATGGTCTGTACAGCACAGACAGTCATAATTCAGTCATATACCTGTATAACCATGCATGTGACAAATAAAGAATCTTGAATCTTCTAATCAGGTATTTCCATGAAAATACTCCCAAAGCCCCCAGCAGCACAGACACAGTGAAGAGGTCCAGTTCAATTACTCAGATTAGCAGGGCTGATGCCGAGCAGCTCCAGCTGTCAATCACAGGAGCCACACCCCTAAACTACAGTAGAGGCATAAAGGTGGGGAAACTGCCCATAGAGGAGGCTACAAATGTGTCTATTTCTGCTGTACAGTTAGCCATTTCCACATAGGAGACTATGGATTGACTCAACTTTGGAGCCTCGAGTGGCCACTAGAGGAACTGCAGTATTTCACACTTGGCTGTGGTTTCATTTCCGAATCTCTGAGGGTTTTTTTTGCGTACAGCTCCATGTAACTGTTGTTTCTGAAACACTATTACGCCACGCGTACAACAGACAGCAGCGCCTTGCCTTTCTTGTTCCCTCCTCATTCGTACAGTGACTTGATGTGGACGAGCAAGCTTTAAAAACGAGACAGGCGACAGCGCCACTCTGTAGAAAACGGGCAGTGGCAACTGAAGTGTCGCGCAGCCACTCTGCTCCATGTCTGCAGAGTGTGGCAGTACAAAGTGTCACATGTTCGTTATTGTTGCGCGAGCGCACGCACACACACACACACACACACACACACACACACACACACACACACACACACACACACACACCATTTAATCTTGTCCATTAGACTCTCCATCCATAGTTCAGACCTCCTGATCAACTTGTGTTTTTCTGTATTATTATTATGTTCATCAGTTGTGTGAAATTGTGTTTTAAAGTATATTTTGGCAGTAGAAAACGACCTGTGTGCGCGAGAGAGACAAAGAAAGAGAGGACAGATGATCGCTCTCTAAATCTACACCTGTGACACAACAGACATGAAGGGTAAGGAGTGAGGAGAAGCAGGGGGACAGAGTTCAAGACTGGTTGCTAAATACTGCTGCTTTTTCCCCCACCTCAGCTACAAGGCCTTTCAGCTCTTGTAGCCGATTGAAGAGGGATTTGTTCAGTCTTGAAACTCTCACTTTTTCCCCTCCCCCTGACAGGAAAGCTTTTTTTTTTTTTTTCCTCAGCAGGGCTCTGCTTATCACTGACTCATCATGATTGGTATTGTAAACAAAACCATAAACCGCTGCAGATACATTATGGCTATTCTCTGCATCGCTTACTGCACCTGTAATATAATCTCAATCAGAAAATACACGAGTGTTGGGGGGTTTTATTTTGGCCACGCTGCCTTGTGACCGCTGTGTCGTTAGTTTGCTTGAAATAGCGGCGAGTCAGGGAGGTCGTTCGTCAGTGGTGGGGGGTCGGTGGGTGCGTGGGGAAGCGGGGAGGTCAGTGACTCCAAACGTTTATTGGTCTGTCTTGTACAAATGCGAAGCTGGCGAGTGCAAACAGTGAACATAGCTAAGTGGCAGACATGTCTTGGAGGGCCATGTGAGGTGACTCAGAGCAAGGCGGTGCGGTAGTTATACGCACTAGCACCAGCCATTGCCTGTGATCCAGCGTGGGCTAACCGTGCCTAGTTCCCCTGCACGGCCTTTATATGAGCCGTACCCAAGCCGCCACAGCCCAGTTTGAAATGTGAGAGCCTTTTAATCACAACTGCAATCATCACACGAGCACAGAAGCATCTTCCGTGTGTCTACATTGAGTCATTTTGACCTTCTGATGAGTTTACTTACTGAAAAGGATTCTCTCAAAGCTTCTGCTTTAAGCTCTTTTCTACTAATGATGAGATAGAAGACAAGTTGAGGATAAGAAATAATACTAAAGAAGTCCTTTTCAAATCCTGTGCCTTTGTTATGTTGAGTTTCTTTTTAAAATGCAAATGTTTTCAGGGCAAAAACCCAAAAAAAAAACCTGGTTGGGGGAAAAAAACAACTTTTTAACAGCATAATCTATTTGATTTTTTTTTCAGACTACAAAAATGTATCGTATTTTATTGGATTAAGATGTATAAAAGTTTAAAAGGGCACAGGGTCACAGTTGGGCTGGAGCTTATCCCAGTTATCACAGGGTTAGACAACCAGACAAACATTCACATCACATAGATCACTAATTAACCTAACATCCATGTTCTTGGACTGTGGGAGGAAGCTGGGGTAGCTGGAGGAGATGTATAGAAAGACCTCAACTAGCTGACGGATTCAACCCCATGACCTTCTTGCTGTGAGCCGACAGCAGTAACAACCGTGTGCCCAAAAGGCGGCCATGATGGCTCTCATTGAGGAGTATATCAAGCGGGGTGGCCACTTAACAGTGAGCCCTATGTAGAAAATGGAAAGAGAGGACAGTTTATATTCTTATTTATTAAAATAAAAAAAATCTTTAAGAATTAAGAGTTTGAGTTATTGTAAGTGACCTCTGCAGTACATTTGCGGCCCATACTTCCTGCTCCCTGCTCTGTATGTTACACAGAGGCCAGTTTAGCCAGTACTTTGTTTTCGACTGACATTTATTTATCACAGTTACATCTTCTTAGTGTTGGCAGCACAGTTTTAGGTATTTAACCGTTCAGAGCTGGACTGTATCAGTGATTTTAATGTCATTTATTACAGGGTGTGGCCTTTTTACCTTTCTTATAAAGTATAGCACAGAGAATATACAAATTGGAGAGAGAGTGAAGGTGAATGAATCCGTGAACTTAAGGACTGCAGCCACCTGTAAACACCACAAGCCAAATTCACGGTATAGCTGTTCTTATCTGTGTACTTGTTTGTTTGTTTTGTTATGTTATCCTACTACTGTACGTGCATGAAATAGTGATATAAAGACTAACTTTCAAACTATTTTTCAGTCACAGGTGATTTTGACTGTTTTCATGTGTATTTAAAAAAAACATTTAGAGAGGAAGTTTGAACCCACATGTGGTGGAAGCATCCTGTTAACAGCTGCAATGATGCCTCACAGCTCTTCAGAGGTCTTACACTGGTGACATGTGGAGTCATGCTGACATTAAAGCATGCAAACATGCTCTGATAGTCATCAGACTAAATCGATGAGCTTGCAAAGGGCCAGTTTACCCCATATAAGGTGTTGTTTTGACTCTTAAAAGTTTTTTATTTTTAATTTTTAAATACAGTCGTTTTATTTTTACCCTGCAACTTTACAAAAATACTAAGAGTACTAAGATGGAGCACAGCTCACTGTGTTTTGTTGTGCGCACTCTAATCAGTAATGCTCACAAGTAAAAGGTAGGCTTGTATGTTTTGCCTACAGGTTTTACCTTTCAGGATCTTCACGGGAGAGGATGATAGGGAAATTTCTCAGAGAGAATTGGCCTTGCAAAGAGTCAATCTCCTCATTCATATATATATATATATATATATATATATATTAGGGCTGAACGAT
>NW_024582400.1:2777106-2877698 GCF_018398535.1 Haplochromis burtoni
TGGCTCTTCTGCCTCCTGCCTCTCCCCCCTCCTCTAGTCTTTGCTCATTGATTGCTTGTTTTATAGAAATGAATTGAAACGCCCGTGCTTGCAGGCTTGCCGATATTGCAGCATCACTGCAAACTCAATAAGCAGTTCAGCTTTAAGCCCAAGTGCCACTTAACATACCCTTCAAATAAATCCAAACATTTCAAGCACACAGAGGGTGGAGGATCGGAGGGGAGCAGCAGGCTGGTGGGGTGAGGTGGGGACTTTGGCAGATCCTTCTGCAGAGAGATAACAAGGCACTTTTAAATTGCTCGTCCTGTAAAGAATGTACGGCACGCAGAGGCCGACCGCACGAGACACTGGGGCTGCCGCGCTGGTATTCGCTCCTACAGCCTGCCACCACTCAAGGCTAAGGAGACCCAGGTGCTCCCCTGACCTGTCCGACGGCGGACTCCATCAGCGCTAATTGAGGCGGAGACTGCCGGGCTCGGGCATACCAGTGAGGATTAAAGGGATTGGATTCAGTTGCTGAGTGCGGTGGTTTTTAATGCCCTCCCCCTCCTCCCCAACCGTGGAAAGAGTGCGGTCTTTGTGACCGGCTCGCCCGAGCCAACGCAACCACCCCTGCCGTGTCATGACACCATCTGATTGAGCATTAACACAGGTCTCCAGCGAGATCTCTGTAAAATTACTGTCTACTGTAAAATAAATAAGTAAAAGAGTGGTTTTATGCACAGACCAGACATTCACCTCCCTATTTATTCAACCGCTGCCGCTCCTGCTGCTGCTGGAAATTAAATGAATGCAATTATATAACTTTCCTTCCCAGCTTCTCTAATTTGACATAATGTCACATGCTAAGAACAAAGCTCGTCATCTTTCCTGTCATTTCTGCGATTGTCACCTATTTGAGGTTAAAAATCAGCACAGAAAATCTGATGAAGCAGCTCCATTAGCAGTGGATCCATCACACTTTGTACAGTGTTTGTTTTATTTATTTATAAAAAAAAATAAAACAAAATCTGCTGCCAGGGCTCTGAAATTGTGCATAATATCCATACTGTGAGGTGGTAACCTCACCGTGGGACGATGGTCTCCCATGCCGCCCCTGCTGCCTAATGCCTGTGATAGTGGAGCGGCTATAAATGGTGGAAAAAATCTTTATCCGAGCTGCCCCGGAGGCAGGCGGTGGGATGCATTTCTAACTGGCAGTGCCCACGTTTTTGGAGTCAGGGAGAAAGATGGGATGGTGGATATGGAGAAGTAGCACTACGTTTAGTTTGTTCAGGTACTTGTTTTTGTTTTTTTGTTGTTGTTTTTTTGCTCAGCAGATAGGGTTCAACAACCTTTACTATCAAATCAAAAGAGCCATGAACTACTTGTTAAGTACAGCTGAGCCTACAAGGATTATGAAGAGGTGCAAATAATTTAAGTCTTCACTACATGCGACTACTCTGCAGTGGGCTGTTTATGATTATTAGGGACTTTGCATTTCCATTACTGTAATTTTAAGTTGTTTTAGTTACATTTTTGAAATGATATAATGATGATATAATAAAAATAATAACATTTGTTCAGGCAGAAAAAAGGAGGAAAGCACAACATTTGGTCAAACTAACTGAGACGCTGTCAAACTCAGACTTGATATTTTCACTTTTAACTGCTACAGTTGCTTTGCATGATTCAAAGTTAAAAAATTATCCTTCTTTATCTCTGTGCAACTCCTGAGTATAGCTCCTGCAACCCCTTGAAAGCAGTCTTTCCTCTTATTGGCTGCTCGTCGTGAAAAGGTTTGAAAGGCAAGCAGGTGGGGCTTCATGGTCCCCCTCTCTGACCTCAGAGATCCGAGGGTAGAAAAAAAACTGTCTGAAACTGAGCTTGTTATTGTTGTTCTGTCCTCCATAGCCACTTATAGTGGTGCTTAACTGAGTTAGCACAGGTTTTATTTTTATTTCATTTTGACTTTAAAAAAAAAAAAAAAAATTCAGTTTAGTTTTTATTAGTTTCAGTGTTACTTTTACTCTTTTTGATTATTATCTTAGTTTGGGTTAACTACAATGACCTTGGCACTTGAAAAAGTTGAAATTAGGAAACAATGCAATGAGTTTTAATTTTTTCTCAGTGAGTTGTGATGTTTTTTTAAGGCTGTTGCAGTATCTCTCTCTCTTTAATCTGAGCTCCTGGACTGATTACGTCACCTAAATGATGCCACCAACACAGACACGATGGTACGCTCGTGCCTTCAAGTCCAGTCTCGTTCCAAAAACTGAGATATGGCGTTGTAACAGGAGATTGGAAAATAAGGGTCTTTTAATATAAAGTAGGTCGAATAGTCTGTGAAAAGTTCCCACTAGAGTCACCTGGATTTTTTTAAACAATAACCTTAGTATATTTAATGAAATCATGCAAAATTTTACCTTCAAATAATGACTAGAGGTCCTGGAAGTACATGGGGCTGGTGAGTAGAAATTTTGTGCGTGTGCATTTTTGAGCCATCATAAATTCATTAGTACAGAGGGTTCTTTCAGGGCTGGTACACACTTTTAAAAACACATTCAAGCTGTTTAACAACTGCAACTGAATCAGTTTTACACCCTCTCCATGTGCCACAATCTGACAGCAAATCGTCTCAGCATCATAGCTTTACACTCACTCATTTTCCATGTGGACTTTTTTGTTTTTCCTCTATTAACGTAGTCATAACAGATACCTATTTGATAAAGTACCATCAGAGGAAGAGCTGCAGCTCCAAACAAGACCTGACGGCTTATAAAACCTTTTCTGCCTGAACCCAACGCGACCCCGAAGTCATGTCAATTCTGTTTATTCCTCTGTGTTCATGTCTAAACTGGACTGGCACTCGTTGTGCTCCCTGCTTATTTCACTGCTCTGCTGCACAACTTTGGAACTGCCTCTGCTCCACGTGCATGGCTTTTTGCGGCAGAGTGTTCAACACCGCTCACGATTAGAAGTTTTTCTCTGACATGTAAAAGCTGCATTTAGTCATGTCTTGAGTCAGTTATCTTGGGAGGGAGAGGAGTGTCAGGTTGCATCAGGAGCAAAAAAAGAGCATTGCCGGGAAGCCAAGAGGCCAGCTCTGCAGACGGCGTTTTGACCTGTGGTCTCAGCCCAAACGTCTTTATTCAAAGCCCATCGCTCATGCCGAGTTTCTTTTTTCTTTTCTTTTTTTTTTTACATTGCGGGTCGGGCTGATTCCCACACAAACCAGCGCCCCAAACGCCCATACATCACCTCCAATCTATTTCATCTGGGCTGCGGATGCAGATGATAAGTTGATCCTTAGAACAAATTCCATCATAACGAACAATCCTCGCTGCTGGCAGGCACACAAAAAAAGCCTTGATGAATGAGTTGTTTACCTACTTCAGTGCACGCAGTGCTGAGTGCAGGCCTGGCCCGCCAAAATGCCACTTCATTATGAGGCTGCAGAGCAAGAGTGCAGCACAGCCTGCCCCTGTGACCAGGGCCTCGCACACAGGAAATTGGATATTAGTTCCTGTATTCCTCAACAACAGTCGTCAGGCAGAAAACGCTTGGATGGGCTGTTCTCGAGTCTGAAATGTCACCTTTAAACGCCGTTATTGTCCACTGATGACAAGCTCAGGTCCCGGGTTTCTTTGTTTTTGTTTTTTGTTTTTTTTTGTTTTTTTGCCATATTTCTGCCCTCCACGACCCAGAGATTACGTGTCCTCCGCCACGATATAGGTTGAATCATTGTGGTGTTAACACAACTGGCAACGGCAAGGAGCCAAATATACATTTATTTTTATGAAGCAGTGGCATGTTTTCCAAACTGTGAGGCTGAAATGTGGCCCGTTTGGCAGATGTTGTTGTTGTTGTTTTTCCCCTTGCCTTTTTTCTTTAAACTGTAAGTGTTGCTCTTCAAACTCAGAGGGACAAAAAGGCCTCCTGCCACGCAAGCTCAAGGACTTTAAATTAATCAAACACTTCATGGGTTTCACCAGCCAGCAGAGAGAACAAAAAACCTCCGGGCGTTGGCTGGCTTCCTGCCAGAGTGGCTCAGTCGAAATTTCTCTAACATTTGGCAGGTGGTTGGTGGTCATTTCCCACCCAGCATGCACCTCGCTGGCCTGGCGACCGATCGCACCAGAACCATCTCGCTTTGCTAATAAAGAGACGTGCTAGTTCTCGTGATCCTATGTATCCCTCTCTGGACATCTGGGGAGCCATTTGAGTAACAACGTGCAGTAAAAGGAGAGGAAATACAAGGTTAAAACCTTTTTAACGTGTTTCACAACTGTTCCTGTAAAAAGTTAATGCTCCGGAGGTTATGTTCCGAGCAACAACAGCAGGTCATTTTGAAGAATGCAGCCTTCTCATTGATTTCAATGAAAAAGAAAAAAATCAGTCATCCAGCAAAAATGTGGAGTCTGGCTCAACTTCTGCTGCTAAACAATAAGTCGGCATCCAGCAAAAATAGTTGATTGTTGATAAATCAGAAACTCGAAGGACTGAATTCCTGGAAAATGCAGACTGTTCAGTTGTGCTTGTCGTCTGGCCTGGGACATCTGTAATCTCTCTGGCAGAAAAGTTACAGTTACAGTCTCATAAAGTATATCCCAATGCATCTGTAGATTCTGTCAAACAATTAAATAAAGTTGCATATCGTGGGGACCATAAGGTTGTCTGATTAGGAACTAAACCCTGTAGATGGGTCTTGACCGAAGCCTAGCTAAACAGTCAAAGTCATACAGGCGTAGAGACTGGTCAGCAATAAACTGCGTGTTCTGAGGAATTTTCTTTTTTATTTTCCAACTGTTTGGCCAGTGCTTGCGGGAAGTACAACTTGTCGATATGTGGAATTGGTTGCAAAGGTGGTATACTGGAGAGTTGTTGGGACCTTTCATTCACATAATAGGCAACCAATGACATAAACAATGGCGCACCCAAAATCTTCTTGCTTTGGTCACTAGGACCCTGCAACCACTCATCAACCACTTGAGGAACATACATTTTTCTCTAATAAGAGGAGATTGCCAGAGGATCAGTGACCAGTGGCTTTTTGAAGTAAAGAAACGGTGAGTTATGCTTGTAAAATAAGATCAAATTAGAGTGTAATTACTGCTCAGCCGTACATGACGGTATCTCAATTTCTCACATTTGCATTGCCTCAAACACAAAAGTGCATTTTATTGGATTCATTTAAATTCAGAACTAGATTGACTGAGTCATTAAAACTGGTCCATTTTACCATGTTTAACAGCCACCTGTGGAGCCTTTTCTTATAAATATGATTTACTTACACGTGGTTATACGTTTTCTCATTGCCTTCTGCATCTTCCTGCTGCAACTCTCAAACTCAATGTCTCTCATTTGTGTGCACCTAAAGTGACCTTTTGGCCTCCTGACAAAAAAAGATTGAATTCTCAATGCGGACTACAGATGATCAGTAATCTCCTCAAGTCGCGGCGTCTCTGCCAAGTTTGGCATCTTTTCCATCCTCTTATTACGCTCTCTCTGTTTGCAGGGTTCTTTGCAGGAATATTTGCATCCTTAGTTTATTTCTCGCCAGTTTTATAGTTCTTTAATAACGGGGAGCTTAATTGCTGTGGGGATGGGATAACATTTTGGAATAACCACTAGCAGGCAGCTGTAGCGAGGGGTGAGGAGAATAGCCCCCAGTGAATTGAGAAGTAGGTCGAGGTGTTTAGACATTTTACTGAAATGTCCGCTGCTAAAGTAGGTCACGGTTAACCTTGATAAATCTCTCGTACGGATGGAAGCGCCCGAGTAAAATCCACTGTGGTCATTTGTGCTCACAAAAAGAGAGGAGAGTGTGAAAGTAGGAAGGAAGTAGCGTTGTTTTTGTTTTCTTTTTTTTTGACGGGGATGACCAATTAAACGTCACAAAAAGTGTTCCAAGGATGAGCTGATGCATGGACTCCATATGAAGTGTAAATGGATGCTTTTCTTTTCCTGTTTAACCCGCGTGAGCTTACCTTCCAGCATAACCTCCCTGACAACCATTACTATCAATTAGCCAGGCATGTTGATTAAGGCTAAATAGCACACCGCTGCTTTTAGCTGCTTAATTTTCCCTCCTCCGTTCATTACTTTGCTGTTACTCTTTTTTTTTTCCCTGTGTTTTGGTTCATTTATCTCGACACCCTGACACTTTCATTTACTTCGTAATGAATTAAATATACGTTACCGCAAAGAAAGCAGCCTTGCATTAAGAGCGTCTGTAGGCCGACCGACCTCATCACGGGTAAACAAAGTGAGCCGGTGCCGCTTGTGTTTGACATTTCCACACGTGAGATATCTCTGAGGACAGCATCTCTTTATTGCCAGCATGTGTGTTTGTGGGTGGAAGCCCTGTTATTGTATGTCCTTGCACAACCGCTCGGTGACATTATCCACTTTAGTCAACTCTGAGCTGCAACTTAGTCAGAAGATTGATTTCTCTGCTTTATATCCTTCACATCCGCCATGCTACCCGGCAGCTCTCTTGGCCACCTTTGGCGCATAGCGCTATAGACAGCCGGCCTGTACTGTCACCTCATTTCAGAGGAGTGATTGATTTGAGCTCTTAACGGCTGTATTTACAACTCGGCGCTGTATTTGCAGTTCACATAGCTCGCAGCTCTTTGAGGCAAACTGTAATACCTGAATGAAGCTGTTGACGTGTTTCATGGGAGCTAACATCTCAAGAAATAATTCATTTAAATCAGATCATGACCCCTCAGAATCAGATGAGTTCCTTTTTTGTTTTTAGACTAATTACTGTAGTATATTTAATGAAGTCATGCAAATTTTGCCTCTATACTAAGAATATTTTCTGGGTTACAGGCCTTTGAAGTACATACAGTTGAGTTGAAATTCGGTCCCTGTTAAATTTGAGCATTTTGAGCCCTCGTAACTTCATAGACACACAAATCAACTTTAAACTCATTCCAAGTTTGAGCAGCAGTATCATAGGTTTAGTACTTTCCGCGCGAGTTTAATTTTGGTGATGTGTAAAAACAGAAGCACCCATTGGCACCACGGATGTGTGATCTGATCATTCACTCGAGAAAACCAAAAGTACATTTTTGGTTAAACTAAAAAAAGTCACCATGTGGGATAGGTGGGTGCTCAAAATAAGCTGTACCATCTGAAAGGTCTCCATGTTTTCTTTTTGTTTTTATGGTTTGTTTTTTTTACTTACATTGACACCAGGCGCATCATCTGGCTGGAAACAAAAGAAAAAAGAAACACTGTAAGAAATCATGAGGTGAGGTGCTGATGTAGGTGCAGCACCCTAGTTTCAATACATACGTTTATAACACCTCTACATCATCATTGATATGTTTTTTAAACCCTAACCCTTTTATTTGCTTTTGTTTAAGAAAAACTGTCAGCAATAAGTTGCGTAAAAATACCAGATATAGCAAAAATATTACAAATGAAAACTCATATGTGCAAATTGATATTTAATTTCTTTTCTTTATTTAAATTTGTTAACTAAAACCTCAAAATTAAAAAAAAAAAAAAATTCTGGCAATCATTTCGTGGTTCAGGCTTCACGGTGGCAAATTTCACCCCATTGTCCTTGGAAACTTGGAAAAGATTCACACTATGAAGGGAAAAGCTGGCATGACTACATATAACAAATCTTGAGTGTCCGTTTTTAAAAAATAAATTAAATAACAAAATCAAAAATAATGCTTTAAAATATATGAACAAAGTGTAATATTGATCGTAATTAAATCACTCAGATGCTGCCAGTAAACTTTCAATAAAGCCCTGTCCACATATAAGGCTATTTAAAATTACATTCAGAGCTCGGTTGCTTGGGTTACACGAAGACCCTAACATATTGTCCATCCCTATCAGTCAGCAGTATCCTTGGATCTCATTGGTATCCATTTAAGTAGCTCACCTCAAAAATGAGAGAAGTTGAACTCGGGATTCGCCCTTGTTGTGTCACTTGAAGACGCACAATATTGCCGTTTTTCTACCAATGCATTGTTGGCACAGTTCCAGTGTTATCCCCACTGGTTTAAGAACCACTTGCTTCATGGTGTTCCCAGTGGACACCTTATAGATGAAAGTGCTCCAGTGCTGATCCCAAGCACAGGAGCTTCCATAGCGAGTAAAAGTGTTCTATGACCACTTTTACCTTAGTTTTTGTGTTTATCCACTTGAAAAGTCCCCGCTAACATGCTGTCGCTGATGGAAAACAACAAGTTTTTGTTCCGGCACGTCAACACAAATAGACTGCTGACACTTTGGCTTCAGATACCGAACCGAGTGTAGCGTAGCATAGCAGATGTTACACCCTTATTATTCACTCTAAGCCCTTAAGGTTCGATATTCAGATTGACAGTGTAAAGAATGAATGGAAAGCACCACAGATTTGGTCAAAAAACAGTTGATCTCACAGCTGGAGCAACATTATTATCATTTTAGCCATTTTCAAAAAAGATAAAGTCAAAACATGAGTTGTTTAAGCTTCTCTTTGCCATAAACGGCAAGATAGCGGGTAGATTGGTGTTTGGTCTCACAAATCAACCTTATCTCAAACTTGTGAGCCATATTTTTTTTTACTCTCTTCTGGGCTTTATTTATCCAACTGGAGTGCACAAGTATGCAGCAATGTTTGCTCTGTGCTGAACGCTTGTTTTATTAAGACTTCCTTGTAATGAAGTTGCTTATCAGGCTGCCTGCACTCACTGGAAACCATCCCATGCTTGATAGAAACTGCATTTTCCAAGCACCGCGACGTGACGTCCACGGGGGATCAGCGCTAGCACTGCTAATGCAGTCGCACCAGAAGTGGCTAATGAGCTAACCTTCCGCTTTACCTCGGCGTACCTCTCCATCATTAGCGCCTTCAGCTCCCACGAGAGGCCAGTGAGGCGAGTGGTGCATTCATCCCCATCTAGGAAGCAGAGAAATAATAGAAAGCAGGCGCCATACAGTGAACACTTAAACTGCTAAAGGGCTGATTGGAGTGGATAAGTGTAGCAAAACACCACCAGGAATTTTGCCATTTGTATTTAGATGCATGCATAACATCATAGGTTATTCGAGGTTATTCGATCTTTCAGGGAAAGCATCAACTCGCCTTCCTTATCTGTCACTGCCTTCAGGGAATCTGCGGTTGGAAAATTTGGTCTTCCCACCTTTATTTATTTTTTTGGTTGGTTTTTGGTTCATCATTCTTCGCCGGTCAAAGAAAACAAATTTCCTTTCCTTTTTTTTTTTTTTTTTTAAAATTTTCCCCTCAACCTCCAATGTGGCTTGGAACCCAACTGCAACCAAACAACAACCTAAAGGCATGATGGGATGTCTGAAGGGAGTTTTGCTCTTGCTGTGTTTTATGCAAATGTATAATGGCTGTGACAGGAAAACCAGGCTTTTCAACAACTCTTTGTCACGTATAATCCCCACTGCAGATGTGAATGTTTTGCTGAAGGGTGTCTTGGCAGGAGTTTGTGTTTTCAGGGGGAAGAAAAAAAAAAGTTGTTAATTTGGCCGGCTCAAGCATCGACATTTACCAATCTTGTTTACCTTAATTTGGCACGATCGCTGCAGTTGAGTAGGTTTTTTTTTTTATTATTATCTTGAAAAGGAGTGAAATGCACATAGATACAAAACTAGAAAGTTTTAAATGTGTTTATTTGTGGGAGGAGTAGGAGGGTTGGGAGGGAAAATGAAGCCCGCTAAACCACACGTCAGATGAGGTAATCTTCCCCGTGGCGTTATTTCTGCTATAATGCACGTTAGGGCAAATTCCTTTTTTCCCCCCTGTACAGTCACATATCCGTGACTTTATTCCACTGTAGTTTTTTTTCCTTTGCATCATTACACATTAGCATAGTGCATACTTATTTTTCCTGTGCTTGTGTTATTTTTGTTTGGGGGGGGGGTTAAGGCTGAAAGGCAGTACGCAGTGTACATCTTGGCATTTTCTCTGAAGTTGGCTAGATGTTCCGTTTTCTTGTCAAAGCAACCTTTGAGAACAAACTGAGGTCAGGATAAAGTAAAAGAGCTGCAGCAGTTCGCAGGAAACTAAATTCTGATGTTTGTGTTAATTGCTGTTGGAAGCAGCCACCAGACTCCATTGACAAAAACAGCAATTTTACTCCTAAAGACACATTTACAATAACGAGTGTTTGTTTGGGTAAGCTGGGATGGTTTGGTTTCTTTGAAGTGGTTTTGTACAGAAACGCCTGTGGTTCATGGTTGAAAGTAAAAAAAACCCCAAAAAAACAATTTTAATAAATTCAGGTGTGTGCTGTTTTTAGGTCATTTTCTCTGTTTTACTTTTCCACTGGAAGCTGAAACCATTTTATTGCTCTCTGGGCTCCATTAACAAAAGTAGTAATTTTACTATTAAGAACACAGGAGTCGATGGTTTACCGCTGCCTGTTTTCCTTGCACCATAGAATGATTAGAACAAGGCAAGGCAAGTTTATTTGTATAGCACAATTCAACAACAAGGTGATTCAAAGTGCTTTACAGAGACATTAGAAACAAGAACAAATAAAAAGCATGATTTAAAATTGATTAAAACAAGCAAATAAACTAACTAATTAACAAACAAACAGACAACAGTATATAAAATCAAAACAGATAAATTCAGAACAGTAGATAAAATCAGTAGTTAATGTAAGTTTTGAAATTTAAGTTTAAAGAACAGTTTTAAAAGCCTAATTTGAAAGTGAACCCAACGCTAAATGAATACCAGTGGACAGGCAACCATAGGCAAAATAAAAAAGGATATAGTTCTTTGTTATACCAACTGTCTGGTGCTGGAGGAACGGCACTGGACAACAAAGTTGACTTCACATGCACTGTCCCAAGCCTTTTCTCACAGTTTTGCAGCTTTTGCACCATCACGGCAAGGCCGAAGACATAACTGTACCATCATGTCATCGAATCAGAGACTCACAGATAGATGTTGCAACAATTTGAAAACATTGTTATTGTTGTTACAGTGGTCATCTACCAATCAGCAGACTTGTGTTTAGATTTCCATGTATGTCAAAGTATCCTTAAGCAAGATACTGACCCTCGAGTTGCCTGGGATGCATCTGTCAGAGTGTGAGTGTGTGAATGTTAAAATATATGTTCTTGTATAAATGAGTGTGTGAATGGATGAATGAGGAGTGGAGTGGGGGCCATAAATGGAAACAATAGCCCACTCTACAGAATAAATGCCTTATGTAACACAACATCAAACTAACATCCTCTAAGTCATGGAAACGTATTGATGATGTATCTTAAAGTCATTTATTGTTGGACTGTGCAGCTGGAGAATTGCTTTATATAATCCAACACAAACTTACACTGTATTGCCAAAAGTATTCACTTATCCATCCACATCAGTAGCTCAATGAATTGCAGCGTGGTACCGTGATAGGATGCCACATGTGAAAAAAGTCCAGTCATGAAATTTCCTCATTACTAGATTTTCCACAGGCCACTATTAGTGGTATAACAAAGCAACTCAGCCACAAAGCGGTAGGCCATGTAAAATCACAGAGCGGGGTCAGCAGGTGTTCTGGTCGCCAACTCGATCACTGCAGATCTCCAAATTCATGCGGCCTTCAGATTAGCTTAGAACCGGTGCGTAGAGAGGAATGTGTTTCCATGGCCGAGCAGCTGCAGCCTTACATCACCAAGCACAGCGCAACGCATTGGATGCAGTGGTGTAAAGCATGCTGCCACTGGACTGTAGAGCAGTGGAGACACATTCTCTGGAGTGATCAATCACACTTCTCCGTCCAACATTCCAATGGACGGGTTCAGGTTTGGCGGTTGCCAGGGGAACGGTACTAAACGATATTTGACTGCTTTGTGCAAAGTGTAAAGTTTGTTGGAGGGGGGATTGTGGTGTGGGGTTGTTTTTCAGCAGTTGGGCTCGGCCTCTTAGTTTCAGTGAAAGCAACTCATGCACTAATGCTTCAGCATACCAAGACATTTTAGACAATTTCATGCTCCCAACTTTGTGGGAACAGTTTGAGGATGGCCCCTTCCTGCTCCAACATGACTGCACACCAGTGCACAAAGCAAGGTCCATAAAGACATGGATGAGCGAGTTTGGTGTCGAAGAACTTGACTGGCCTGCACACAGTCCTGACCTCAACCAGGTAGAACACCTTTGAGATGAATTAGAGTGGAGACTGTGAGCCAGGACTTCTCACCCAACAATGTCTGACCTCACAAATGCGCTTCTGGAAGAACGGTCAAGGATTCTCATAAGCACCCTCCTAAACCTTGTCTTTGTGGAAAGCCTTCCCAAAAGAATTGAATTGTACTTCTATGTAACTCATGGACATGCATTAAAATTGATTGCTGTAAAAGTTGCTGGTAACATTAGCTACCATATAGAAAAGTACAATTGTTTAGTTTTTTTTGAGAACCAATTATTTCAGCTTTGCTCATTCAGCAGCCCCAACTATCTTTCTCCTCTCACTCCCTCTTTACTTGAGCCATTTCCTCTCAATCACGCAGACAGCACTTCACAGTTGCACCTGTTGCTGTGAAATAGTTTGGGGCTTCATGGGAAATGGATTTGACGAGAGAGAAAATGCTGTCGGTGCTGGTAAGAGGCAGCGTGACCTCGCCTGCCAGTAAAGTAGCCATTCTCCTCTCACTTCCATCTGCAGCTGTTAATGTCGTTGAAAAGAGACCTGCGACGCTTCTGGGGGACCCGGCTGGCATTAACTGGCTTTACTTAAGCAGCCATTTTATTGAAAAATACATGATATTTCTAAAGTTAACCTCCATTACGCAAGCTAAGCTCTAATTTCTGAAAGCTACTGTGACTGCAGACACGGTCAGGACTCTTCTCCTCTGCGACGTGATTTCACTGGCAGAGGAGAGCGGATAATGATCCCATAAATTGGAACATTATTTTCTATTTGTCCGCTTTTTTCTTAAATTACAGTGTGCTTTTGAGACATTAAAAGCAGCAATAAACAAAAGGCAATTAGGTCAAGAGCGCAAATCCTACAAGGGTGGAACAATTTAACAAAAACAAAAAACAGACAATTAAGAGTGAATTAAACCGGTATAAAGAGATAAATAACAAATCCTGTTTGTTTAAAAATGTCCAGCTAACAGCCTCTACTTTAGTGGCTTTTCTCACTCTTCATCCGAAAGGCCACAAATCTCACTAATTGCACATTTAGCAGCAACAAAAAACAGAAGCCATGTATCATTTGTATATCTGCTGAATGTTGACTCCAGAGTTGGATACCAGTGCCTCATTTTAATAGCTTTAATTGACTTATATAAACAGACTGAGGTAGCTCAGAGCCTTTTGACAGCGCACACCATTTCCATGTCTTTGAAATTGTATTTATCTGTTGTATTGTGGTCTGACAAAGATTTTCATCAATATGAATCCTATATATAAAAGCTTACAAGATTACCAATTGGTTGAGGCAACACTGATTGTCTCAAGGTGCTTTACATTTTAAGGTGGAGACCCTCCAATAACACAGAGAAAACCCCAACAATCAGGTGACCCCCTTTGAACAAGCACCTGGCAACAGTGGGAATGAAAAACTCCTTTTTAACTGGAAGAAACCATCAGCAAAACCAGGCTCAGGGAGGGGCAGCTATCTGCCATGACTGGCTGGGGGTGAGGAGGGGGACAGGGCAAAGACACACTGTGGAAGAGAGCTAAAGCTTAATAATGACTAATGATTAAATGCAGAGTGGTGTATAAGCGCACACATACAACCTGATTAATAGACTTGCGAATGTTGTACCATGGAAACCTGGCTTTGTACAATCAGCGTCAAGTACTGTAGTACAAAGCAGCAGTATGGAGGCCTTGACACCCCTAATTTCTTTATATTTTGCTAGGAAAATACGAAATGGGTGCAAGCACATATGCAAAGATACAGGGAAATAGAGCATATAAGGCATATACACCTCTGCAAATATATTTGCAATCAGTGGCTGTTGGGTAACTCTAGCAAAGATTTTTGTTTTTTTGCTACATCTCGACAGCAAATGGCAGCAAGCTGGCTGTGGAAGGTAGAATTCAACAGAAATGCGTAAAACGAAAAGGAAATTTAGCATAAAGGAGCTCAGAAACTCTTTCGGTTTCATTTCATGGCTTAAAAACTGAATGGACAAATTTAGAGGACTAAGAGTCAAAATTTCTTTATTTCACTTTGTAGCAGCACAAACCAAATAATGTGGGAAGTAATCTTTGTTTCCTGTGTGTCTGGGCTGTTTAGCTTGCAGCGCCAGGAAGCAGGCAAACAGCGGCTGACTATCCTCAGACTTGTCAGCAGTCTAAACTGGACTAAATCTCTGACAGGTGATGAGAGGCAGCGGCAGCAATGCTAAACTGACAAGCTGTCATGCAGTTATTTCCCTGGATATCAGTTTGTTGCCTGCAGGCTTCATCCGCAGGAAATCAGAGTCCCTTTTATTTTGGCGGGGAGAGAAGTCGATCGTCCCTGCTCTGCTTTTGTTTGTGGACAGGAACTTTTGTTTTTTTGTTCCTCCAGTAACTGCCATTTTTACTTTTTTAACGCTTTTATTTTTCATTGGTGTATTGATTCAGAGGCATTCTGGGAGTCCACATAGAAAAGTACCAGAGAAGTGAATTTTTATTATTGAGAAATGTTTTATGACTTCACTTCATTTTATATGTGGAGGCTGTAAAGAAATGTCCTTCCACCAGTTATTGATACACAGCTAAATTATCTTCTTTGTCAGTGACAAGGAAGGAGAGCAACTCTTACACCTCGCAGCCACAGCGGTTGTAAATTTCCTCATTCAAAAGTTTCTTTCATGAGTGTTTGAGACTTCACCTGACAACATGTTTGATAGAGTAATTTATCTTCCCCTGCAAGAGTCAACAATGCTCTTCTTCAAATTAAAAGGAAAGAAATTAAAGAATAACCTCTTTGTCCTCTCCAGGCGCCATCCTGGGACGCTCAGAGACGCAGGAGTGCGCCTACTACAACTCCAGCTGGGAGAAGGAGCGGACTAACCGCAGCGGCATCGAACCCTGCTATGGCGAGAAAGACAAGAGGCGGCACTGTTTCGCCACATGGAAAAATGTCTCCGGGACTGTGGAGATTGTCAAGCAGGGATGCTGGTTGGATGATGTCAACTGCTACGACAGGTAAGCAGGAAACATTTACGGGGGGGTAAAAAAGCATTTTAAAGATATGCTGAACAAATATGTGAGTTTTACTGCTTTGGTGTGGTCAGCTGTGTGTTAAACTGCCATTTATTGTGGCTGGTCGTGGGTTTAGTTGAAAGGTTGAACATCAAACAACCAATCAATCTTCAATCATCATCCAACCTGCCAATTATTCTCTCTCCCTATCCACCCACCAACCAATCGACAACACTACCTACCTAACTACCCAACCAGCTAGCCACCCAATCATTGACTCTATCAGTCAAACAAATTACCCTCCTACCAGGCAAACGACCAGACCCCCTACCCACCAACCCACTCTGCATACCAAACAATTATTCCAGAAGTTACCTGCCCACTGCCACCCTGGCTTCCTACCTATCAACTAACCACCACATGTAATTACCACTACACCTGTCTATCCGCCCACTTACCTTCTTACATTGCTACCTATCTAGCTTTTCAACCATCACACCTGCCTAACCACTGAATCAACCTATCTATGACACTTGTGTATCCACCTGCCTTCCTCCTTTGTTTCCTTATTATTTCCTTATTATTTTAATATTCATTGCACTTAGCTCCAGCTTCCGGTTTGCCTGCCTAATATCTGTCTAACATGAGAAATTAAAGAGGAAAAAAAAAGCAAAATTTGGGGGTTGTTTTATCTGATAAAATTGAAGTAGGTCACATGACTTTGGTTTAATATTGAGGGGAAAAAAACAACCATCTAACTTCCCATTTTGGTTTCAGATAACAGTCTGGCTGAAGTAACAGTCCTCTAGGTTTCCAGTGCAAAAAGGAAACAAAGAAAATTATTTTTGTTTATTTATTTATATTATAATTTGTCTTTGATTACCACATGCATAACATATTACTGGGAAAGCGGAGTGTGTCTTAGTAGGTACTGTGGACTAAATGACCTGCTATAGTCATAGTATAAGCACACAGCAAGAATCATTGATGGGCATGTAGGGCAAATTTGGATTATTTTGAACTGCGAATCATGCATAGCTACTCTAATAGGGTCCAAGAATAAAAATATGGATGTTAGCAGAATAGTCCCACTTTAAGATTTACATTGTTCAAACAGTGCAGTGGTTTCCTAATAACCTTCCCACGCCTGTCTAAAATTTAAATAAAATACAGGACACTGTATAAAAAACACTGAGTATATACAATAAAGTGGCTTTATAAATAGCAAGCAGAATAGCTCATGAAGTCCAGTTAAAGTAAATAAACTGTAGTTTGATTACATTTCTGTGTATTTACATTTGGGTTTTCGCATCCAGCAGACTCCCTTTAACCTTAAAAACATAAGAAATCTCAGCTGATGATTTTAAGGGAACTTTCTGCTGTCACTAGAAGGTTGCATGGTATAAAATAGTAGTTAAATTCCCATCAGTAAGTAACAGAATACGGGAAATATCAAACTTTAACCAGACATGCGTGCGCTCTAAGAGGGCAAGCTTTTAATGGTGGCAGGGGTTGTTGCTGAGAAGCTGCCCATTAATTTCTGCACTGCCTCTGAATCAGGACAAAAGCAGCAGCCTCAACTCTAAATACATTTAAAATCACCTTGAGCATAATTTGTGTCCCTGTGTGAGATTCCACATCCAAATGGCTGCATTTTAATTACCACGCGCGAGGGAGCCTGAACCACAGCGTGAATTATGCGTCCACATCCAGGACAGTAAATGATGATGATGATAATAAGAGATTATTATAGTTTGTCCCAGAGTAAAGCATCACCCTGGCCGCGGATACCGGTTTGAGCCAGTTCTGTTTTCCTTTTTGATTCCCGAACGATAAAGTTGTTGTCGGATGTGTAGCCCGCACAGTTCGGGGTACCTCTGCTCAGACGGCGCCGCCTCACCTCCCTGGAGAGTCCAGAGCAAATCGAGGGCGGCTGCCACTTCCTTTGGCTTTTATCTGATGGCTGCGTGAGTGTGAGAAGAGAGAGCAAGCGCGATTGTCGGCGTCCATGTTCGCATGTGTAGGAGTTATTTTATAAATGTTTTGTTTCATGTCCTCTGTTGCAGCAGCGAGGGAATGGAAAGCGGTGTTTGTTTGTTGTGTGTGTTTTCTTTTTTTCTTTTTTTTTGCGTAACGTCTCCTGGAGTGAGTGCATGTTCAAAATAGCTCCCATGTCCTTTTGCAGTGCATGGAGAGGATTGAGTGTTTCTGATTTCCACCTCTGTGTCCTCTGCAGTAACGAGTGTGTGGAGAGGAAGGAGAGTCCCGATGTTTTCTTCTGCTGCTGTGAAGGCAACATGTGCAACGAGAGGTTCCTGTACGCCCCTGAAGCGCCCCCGCAGAGCGACCCGCACCATTCGACCGCCTACAGTATGTACAGTCCAGCACGCTCACTGAAAATGACGACTTCTCAGCGGGCGCAAACGCTTTCTTTTAGTCAGAGCTGCAGTTTGTTTGCTAGGCTTGAGCTTAATGCTTTAATATATGTTTAATGAGTTCCTGGAAAGTTGTAAGTTCATGCTATATGCTATTAATCTTTTCTGAGTTACAGGCACTTGAACTGCACAAGGGTTGGTCCATATTTGGCACTGAGCATCAGCCAGAGCTCTTTTCAATGCTTGTTGCTTTTACTCACTTCACTGAACTTTAGAGGGGAGCATCCAGTTGCTGTGTTCAGTGCATTGTCCTCATCTGCCGGTGTACACTCAGATCTTGCTTTGATCCTGAGATATTTTTTTTTAGGTTTATGAAAAACGTATTCAGGGCTTGATCCCTGCAATAGGTCCAAACTATTATATACAACATGCGGACATCAATACTTCTCATTATTAGTAATGATGTCTTAATATCCATTATCCATATTGCGGTTGAGATGCCTCTTTGGTTCATCAGTCAGGCGCTCTCCGGTAAGGCGCCACTTGACTTTGCTTTTTTGATTTGAGTGTAGTGATGTGAACATTCTCTATTTTTGTAAAACAACATAAATAGGATGTTCAGTGTTTCTCACACTGTGGGACCAGGAGGAAAATATGGAGTAAAATTAAGTGGAATGGTAGCAATTGGCTGGGTCCTTTTGGAGTGAAAAATCATATTAAGAGTTTTAACTGTCATTTCAATTAAATTCGACTTGGAACTTTTTTTAAAATGTCACTGAATGCGAGGCAGTCACACAGGCGTAGAGATGAGGCTGTGACTCCCTGGCAACCTCTGGTCACTGAGGTAAAATGTGTATTCCTCCACCAGTTGCCGAGTGGTTGCTGGAGTTTGTTGGTAATCATTACCATGAAATCGATTGTTTTAGTGAATCATCCTATTTGCAATCTTTTGCTTCCTTTGGCTAATAGCAGATCGCTATGATCGCCTATAGTTTGCATGAAAGATCGCCAATTTGTCTCCAACTTCTTGCTGAGCAATAATGAAACTTCAAGATAAAAAAGTGCAATGGAAACAGAACACATAAAAGCGCCTTACTACTTACTGTTTCAAATGGTGCAACTTTTACTTTGAGGTCAGAAGATACCAGCTTCACCACCACTCTGCAAGTAGTTGGCGAGTGTTTGCAGACAAGTCGCCATCTTCTGTGCAAACAACAGGTGACCACCTGCTGCAATCGCAAGGTGGTTAGTGGAGCAGCACCAAGACCAAGTAAAATTGTGTCTGAAAGATGCTGCATAAATAAACTTGGAGAAAAAACAAGGGACCAAATGGCGACAAGCAGACTCCCGCAAACAACTCACCAACTTGTCAGGGAATCTCTAGCAAATGGTTGTTACTGGGGATCATTGACTGGTCTCATAGTCGAGCACAAACATAGGAGCGTACTGAGTAATTTGTTATTTTTTAGCAACCTGTGGTGGTGGTCGCCAGCTGATCTCTACGCCTGAGTCAGTGGGGCATTGGAAACACTCAGGCCAACCAAAATGTGGTGATTCACCTTACAATAGCTCTGTTAGTGTGTTTCTCCATTCTTTATGTATAATATTTGACTATATTAGAAATGTCTTTTGCCCCAGAAAGAATTTTGGCTAGAGAATGAACCTGGTATCAAAATATAGATAAGAAAAGGAGTCCTTTCATATACTGTAACTTGTTTTGAGCAGCCACCTGTCTCCCATGGTGATATATGACCCTTTGAAGTTCACCCAAAATACACTTTTTGAAGTTTTCTCCAGTGAAAAATCAGAAAACAGATCAAACATCCAGGATACCAGTCCTTTTTTCCATTCTCTCCATGTCACAGATATTATATCAGTGCAGTTTTGCTATCAAAGCTGTGAATATATCCCGTTATATCAACTAATCATCTAATCTCTGATAGAATACCCCTAAGTGTTTCGAGGGCCTATGAATTTATAAGTATTCATACTATCGAGGTAAAATATTTCGTGAAAAAGATTAAAGTTATAATACACACATATTAACTGATTGTGAGGTGCTCACGGCTTGGTTTGATTGGTTTTATATTAAAACCCCAACTTATCAACTTCGTACCTCAGTACTTGTTTGGAAGGTTATTTCTAAAGTTATTCCTATCAACTTTGTTTCTATAGCATGGCTCATGAATAAAAAATATACCTTAAGCAAACAATCAGAAGCACATACAAGTTATTTCTACAATCTGGAGACATCCGGGCTTTTATTTTGAAAGCCTGACCTTGCACAAAGGGTGTGATGTAGGAAATTTTGGAGGGCTGCCATCAACTGAGCTTCCTTCCAGGTGTTCAGGGCTGGAATGATGATTAAAAGGTGAATACAGGTTTGAGGGAGGCATGTCTGGGCTTTGTGTGGTTCTCACCTGCACTAAACGAAGCATCAGGAAAAAATATTTAAGCGAAATATGTGAATCATTTATTTGTAATGAAGTGGAAATATTGCAAAAGATTTCACATCAGTATGTATTCATGGTTCTGAATATCCACTGAGCTTAGTAACTGATATATTATAGAACAATATAAGATTAATGCATCCCTAAGAACATGATTCAGACTCCTTTTTTAGCCCATTTCAATGCAATGGAATTTATTTTAAGAAACAAAAATGTTAAAAAAACAATGTGTTTATCTCCTTGAATAGGAATGGAAATGAGACATTAAACTAGCTTACATGTAAAGTCCAGACAGCCTCATAATGTGGGTTAAATGGTGAATGTAAATGCAGCAATGCTGATGATATCAGCGTTAAGTGTAGTGGCTCTGCACAGTAATGAATGTGGGGAAAAAAATTGAGCGAAGCATGAGATCAAGTAGGAAATGAAGACTGACCACAGCTGGGGCAGATCTGCGACCTCAGTGCCAGTCCACATCAGCTCACAGCTCAGCTGACACATCTATTGGACAGCGTCATCTTATAACTCGGCTTTAGTCTGCTTTCATTTGCTGCTGCCACTGCCCCTGCAAGCTACTTGGCAAACCCACCTCTGCCCATCTCCACCTTTCATGCTGTATTCGGCTAAAATCATTCCAAATCTGTCAACTATCCTGTGAGGGAGTCACGCTGCCGATCTTAGTGGAACTATGCACCAATTGCTATTTTCTTCTCGATAATGACACTCTGAATTAACTGAACATCGGGGCTGCTACGATTCGTCGCCATAAGCGATGAAACGGATAATAAAAATTTGTCGATGCAGAATGTTTATTGACAACACGTCGTATTCTAAAACCACATAAGTGTGTTTTATAACCAAAATAAAATTCAAACAGCCCTCCTCCCCACCTCTGCTGCTGCACTTATATTTCCATCAGGTATGCTAAAGCACAGGCCGAACTACCTGCAGCATGTGTCAAAAAGTGTCCTCAGACGTCACCAAGCCCCAGGCAGACAACCCACTCATTTTTATTTCACAGGAAAAAATCTTTCTTTCTTCTTCATGGTTTTTATTTTTTATTTTTTTTAACTTCCATTGGGTTCTCCGCCTACTGATACCAGCCTGACCCTCACCTTTAAGGCCAGCAGCCTTGTGAGTAATGAAGCTCATCCTTTGGGGTCAAGGCCGGGTCACAACTAGATCCAAATAATCTATTAGTAGAGAAGCTAGCAGACAAAACGGCTACCGATGGAAATCAGAACAGAAATTTGTACGTTTTTCCTGTTATTCTTGGCCATTTTTTCAACAAACATGTTTAACGTGAGTAAATTCAACCCTGCTTCAATAATAAAATGAATAGAAATGATTTCAGACCTCAGACATCTTTTAAACGCAAGAGAAATCTTTAATTTAGGACTGACAGCAAATTAATCAAACTTTATTTGTATAGCGTTTTTCATGCAGGTTAGTAAAGTTCACAGTCCTTCACTGTAAAGCAGGAAATTAGACAAAACTGGGGGTTATGTGCTATTATGGGTAATTTAATATAAGTTAAAGAGACAAGCGATCAAAGGAATAAATTAATCAATTAGGAGTACAGTATTTATAAGTATATAAATAAAATGAATGAAAAGGATGTACTTATCCCTGAATTTAGTATAACAGGAGGTTAAAGCACATTCAGGTACCGGTGATTAATGCTTCACCAACCAGTGGTGGTTCTGGTGTCCTTGCGCTCATCAGTTTGCAGCTGAAGTGTCTGGCAGGCCCGTCTGTCTCACCCTTTAAATCTGACTTTGTGAAACCTGCAGACTTCCTGTAGAGGAACAACTTTCCACAACGTCCCGACAAACACCCTCAGGGTCCCACAATGCAGCTGGTGCAGTCCTGTCGGCACCTACCCCCTCCCTCACGCCTTTCTTCACTTCCCTGCTCTCAGAGGGCGGCAGCGGCGGGTCGGCGTCCGAGCGTCGGCGTTTTGACAGCGCTGCCGAATCAGACGGCCGCTTTGTGACGGGAGGACAGGCTGAGCGAGCAGGCGTCACCCTGCGCCTCCTGCAGGGGTCGGGCACAGTTCAGAGCTGTTATTTTTGGCAGGCGGATTACGTTATGTCACGAGATGGATTTGCTAATCCTGCTGTGCGCGTGTGTGTTTGTGTGCGCTTATGTGCGCTGATATGATCTCTAAGCACGGTGGCTGTAAGCAGGGTTAGAGCTGCATTTAGAGATGGAGGCCCAGCGTGAGGCCAGCTAGGAAGGCTGTGTACTCTTGTCTTTGTTTGGCTGATCCTGGAGCAGTTTCTTCTGAGAGTTTCAGTCACTGTGGGCTCGTTTCTCTCTGCAATATAAAGTCCTGCACTCTTGTGGAAAGAGAAAAACCAGAGCTTCAAGAGGAAAGAAGTCAGAAATGTCTTTTGTGAAGTATAGCACAATTTAAAAATACTGAAATATAAAATATAATACAGAAACCGATGATACCAGTGTAGGAGAGGAAAAACCTTCACATGTTAAATCATTAAATGTTTAGAACCTCTATAAATCAGGCATTCTTCATGCCGCTCTGCAAATTGACTTCATGGAGATATTTTCTGTGTATGATCAGGAAGACTGCCCCACACTCCTTTCTGTGGCCGTTACCACATTTGTAACCAAGAGGATGTTGGCCGTGTTTTTGTTGTTGTGGCTGGTTTAGGATCCAACAAGCTTGACGTGACTCTGTGCTTTGTGATAGGCGCTTCAATGGAAGGGAGGTCTATCTGAATTGGAGGATCTGATATTATCACCAATCAGAATAAACGTAATCTTAGATTAAATAAATCATTATGACGATCTCCTGAAGTTCAAACTGAGCATCAGAATGGGGAAGGATGATTTAAGTGACTGTGCTGTAATGTGGGATATTTTCATGGAACTCTTTTGACCCCTTAGTACCAACAGAGCATCATTTAAACACCACAAACCTACCTGAGTGTTGTTCCTGACCATGTCTATCCCTTTATGTCTACTGTCTACCATCTTCTGATGGATAATACACCATGTCACAAAGCTCAGATCATCTCAAACTGGTTTCTTGAACATGACATTGAGTTCACTGTACTCCCAACGGCCTCCACAGTCACCAGATCTCAATCCAGTTAGAGCACATTTAAGATGTGGTGGAACAGCTGATTCTTATCGTCCATGTGCAGTCAACAAATCTGCAGCAACTGTGTCATGCTGTCACATCAAAATCTCTAAACATTGTTTCCAGCTTCTTGTTAAGTATGTACCATGAAGAATTGAAACAGCATTGAAGGCAAAATTGGGTCAACCTGCAATAAAAAGCCTCAGGTGAAAGTATAATTGTCGTTTTTTATTAGGTGGGAGGCAGGCAACATGATGGGGTCTTTAACATCTCATATGATGCTTTTCAAGCACTGTGAATAGAAGTTAGATGTTATTATCATGAATAAAAAAGGATGCAATGCTTTCATGAGGTGTTTTGGTGCTTAAATGCTAGAAATGGGTCATTAAAACTTCACTGGTAGGTGGTTGCTAAGCAACATGATGATTTTATAATATCTGGTATAGATAAGAACCTTCGGGGGCCTGAGATGTACACGTGTGGCAAGTTTGGTTGCTCAATCCCTGATGGTGTATGAGTTGTGAGAGATTCGGTGTTCTTGCATGTCCACCCTTTGAGGCATATCGAGAACTATCAGTTCCAACAGGTTGCAAATAAGTTGAGCAATTCTGTATTATTTTAACGCTCGGGCACGGTTTATCGTACTGCCAGGAACCTGATGAAGGCCACAAGTCGAGACACGTCAGCGAATCAGTGAAGTTGTTCTTTACACACAGAGTGCTGCTGGTGTTTTAACATATTCAGATCTGTCGTGCTCTCCCTGCACTTTGAAAGTAGGTGAGGTTGTGGCAGAAAGCACCACTTTGTCTCTCCTTCAAGTACTCCACGTGTAGACTGAGCCTGTCGTATACAGCGTTAACAGAAACTCACTGATTTTGGAGTTGTACAGGGCACCGCGCACCTTAAATTCATCGCACGTTCAATTCAACAATGACAGAACCCTCAGTTTTGCCCTGTTGTCATTTGTCTGTTATTTATTTTTTATTTATTCATGATTTTACTGTCCAATTTAAACAACTTAGCAATAGCCAATTTACCAACTCCTATATTCTTTCTATTTATTTCATATGCTGCCGTGAGAGTTTGGTTGAACAAAAATGCACCGTGGCGATCTATTATCATGGCTCCTCACTTCAGCTGAAGTTTGTTTGTCTAGTCGTGCACATTGGTCATTTTTGTAGAACTATTAAAAGAGACGTGTTGAGTAATGAAGTCTTTCTAATATTTCTGCTTCTGTTACACACTGAAGCCTAATTTAGTTGGCTTTTCCTTATGGGACCCTTGGGTCACGTGTAGTTTAAATCCCACTGGGCATTTTGAACATCTAATGCTTGTTTTTACAGCTTGAAATATTAAAAACAAAACCCCAAAAGGTACTAATCTAGCGAAAGAAAGCATGTCCTTTGCATTCCACCTGGAGATTTGTGCTTCAGAAGGCTGAGTGTCGATATTTCACAGCTTTCATTACATATGCAGTATAAAAGGTGGACATAATCACCATGATTTCAGACACTGTTTCAATCACGAAGCTTTAAGATGAGCGTTTTCATTGTTACCATCTTGGTGTTGAACATACCAGATAATCCTCCTTTCTAATTCTAATTATGACTATGATTTGTAAAGGTTACCTATATCATTTATTCGCTATGACCTGAAAATGGTGATCGAGTCCATGAGCTCATGAACAATGTGGTTACAAAGCGAGGGAGCTCAGACTGACTTATATAATGTCTGTTTCTCCTCTCACAGCCACCTCCAACCCGTTCTCCCAGAAGCCCCAGCTCTTCAGCACCCTGCTTTACTCACTGGTTCCCATCATAGGCCTGGCCGCGGTCGTCCTCTTCTCCTTCTGGATGTGGAGGCACCACAAACTGGCGTACCCAGCTGCCCTCGTCCCCACACATGTAAGTCCCACCAGAGTCCAGCCCATCACTGCTTTAATCCCGGTTTGTCTCTCTGTCTTCACGTTTGCTCGTCGCTGTCGTCTGATTTCAGAGGTCACCTGTCAGTCACACAGCGTGGCGAGGCTGCGGTGTCCTCTTTCTTCAAAGTTGCTTGCTGATGCAGTTAGTTTCTCTTTCTGTCTGTTCAGCCTCGGTGACCATCAGGTCTGACTTCCATCTGTTAATTGCAAACAAAGGGGAAATGTAAAACCAGTCAGTTCCTGCGTGTCAGAGGATTCGTCCTCTGATACCTGAAAGTTCGGTTAAATTTATTACAAGAGACGTCCGTATGTGCTCTGAGGTTAATATTTATTTCTGACATGACTTCATCAGTTGCTCGCTTTTAAAAAGGTTGTGCATTATTTGAAGTTTGCAGTCAGGTGCAGTGTGCACACTGCCTTCTCTGTTTAACCAACCTTCAGCTTCACCACTGTTCCACTTCCATCAGTGGGCTTCAACAGCCTTGGCCTCTCCTGCCCTGCGCAGCCGAGGGACGGAGCGATGGTCAGCCAGAGCTGACACGCTGTGCTGAGAGTTTACGTCTGGATAATTGCTTTTACAATTTCTTATTTCAGTCCTGTTTAGAAGGATGAGAGGAGCCCTGGTTCTGTCTTTTTCTTTTTCCTGCGGGTCTCTTTTCAGAGCAAACTCATCTCAGACTCGCTTTTAATTCACCACATGAGGAGTCAGGAGATGAGCCGAACTGTATTGTTGAGAGTGTGTCAGACAGGCTTTTAATCACACACAAGTGCGATTAGTCTGATCAAAAAATACCTGTGCCCTTTTTTTGGGGGGGTTATTTACAATTAGCCCTGTTCCATATCAGACTATCCCTAGTGAAATTGTCACACTGCAATGTCATTGCTATAGCAATGGTTTACATTACTTAGTGGACAAAACAATGAAATAAGCCCGGGCATGTCTGAGGAAGAGACTGTGTCACCTTGCGAAGATGATTTAATACCTGGAAACAGAGATACTTCGACAAACTCGATCAACACACATTACTGTGCAAAATATGCACAAAAACGAAAACAAAACTATTTTTAATTCAGTTCAATTTTATTAATGTAGCGCTAAATGACAACAGCAGTCACCTCAGGGTTCTTTACATTGTAAGGTAAAGACCTTAAATAATATGTTTCACCACTTGAGTCTATAAAAGACATCATCAAGTACACGGTTGGTGATGTGCGAAACAAGTGATGTGTAAACAAGTAAGTCCACCAAGCAAGTGACAGGAAGTGGAAAATGGGTGGGTGTAAGGTACAGATGCAGTTATCTGATGGAAAGGCATGGCTTTAAACAACTCCACTTAGCCAACTGATGTGTCCATGTCCACGCCAGCAATAAGTATCAATAGAAGGCGGGGCGTCCTTAAAAATTAACGGGCTAAAATTTACATTTAAATTTAATCACATTAAATGTTAAACACTTAGTTAGGCTAATGGTAGCTGTGCTAGTTGCTAGCGTTAGCGTTTTCTACATCAAAATAAAATAAAACACTAAAATATTTGTTAGCCTGAGAGCTATAAATGAGGGGAAAAGCTGTTACTGTTATTGTGGATTTTAAAGGCAGTTGAGCCACTACCTCTTGTTATTTGTTTAACTTCATTTAAGTGTCTTTTTATACCACATTTGCTTATATTTTGGTTTTCGCATTTTCTTTTGCTAAGTACCGCTAAGTGTACTGACACAATTTCCCGCACAGTGATTACTCTGTTAAGCTATACGTGGCCGAAGGACAAAGAGCTGGTGACTTGCGGTCACTTTGAAAGGAGCCCGTGTGCATGGGCGCCCTGGTCATTTTCTTTTGTTACTGTCATTTAGCAATTAATGAACTGCTGAGTGCTGACCCTCAGACACCCTCAGACCATCAGTTATTAATGCGAGCAATTCTGCAGAGTGTGAGGGCGGCGGAGGCACAGTTACCATGGATTACTTTGGTGCTGAAGGAATATGAGCAATTAATAACAACAATAACTAACACGGGTGACAAGCTTACGGCCACATAGCGCTCAGCGAGTCTATGATGCTAGCAGATCATACATGTGTGACAGTTTTTGGGTGCTTCCCTTTGGAATTCTTTCCTGAAATGCTTTAAAACCACACAAAGGATGAAAGTAGAGGGAAATATTTATCATGCTGAGCATGAAATGAAATCACACCCAACACCATCTCCAGTAAGAGCCACAAAAATATATTTTTAAACAAGATGTCTCCAAATCCGACTCATCTAATCCGCTTCGGGTTTTCTTACAGGCTCCCATGGTTCAGTTTTTGGTTTATTTTTATTTTTTATCACTTTATTGTCATTCAGAATGTAAACTAATTAGTGGACATGAGAACAAAATTTCGGTGCATTTATTAACCATTCGGACTGTACAATATAAATTAATCTAGCAGTGTTAACAGTAAGGAAAACTGCACAAGATCTTAGGAAATATATTTCACAGCACTAATAGCAGAATAAAAACCAGTCTACATTCACTATTTCAGGCCTGCAACTGCACTGCCCTAAATAAACAGTCGTGATGTTAGTTGTATAGTCACTGATATGAATGATGAGCGGAGATTTCAGAGGGTTGCAGGAAGTATACCAGGAGTTTTTCCTGAGGATACGTCAACTTAGCTGATTATATGTGATCCATGTGTCTTCAGACGTCGTCCCGCTGTTTCCTCCTCCGCTGATATCTGCTTCGGTTTGATGGATGTTTGTTTAATGTTGGCGCCAACCCGGAACAAGTCGGCGAGTGGTGCGTTGGTGTGCATGTGGCTGTTCTGGGGCGTGTTTGACAGTCACACATGGATCAATGTTGCTGATACAGGTAGTCACTCCCAGAGGAACAAACAAAGAGACGCAGGCGATTATCTACAAATAAATTCAGAATTTTTTGGTGTACTGGTTACTCCTGCATGCCTCTAGCTAGCTTCAAATGTCACCATTTAATGTACGCCCTAATGAAATACTAAGATGGTAAATGGATACCTTTTCTTAGTCACCACGCTCATCGTGTTTCCTGATTTAACGCTGTCATAAACCTTTCAGACACCCCACAAATTCTCGCTGTTTTAGGACTGAGAATAAAACCATTTCACCAAATTCCTGATTAATTTAGTTTCTGTGATTCGGAGGCTGTTTCAACCCGACAGCAGCAGCGATGTTCTCGGCTGCTCAGCAGCAGGGGAAAAAGAAAACCCATGCACAGCTTCCACAGTATGGAAGAGAGGAGTCAGGGGCCTCTGCATTATTGATGAGGCTTTATATAGGCAAACAAAACTAAGCAGAGAGAGACGCTCGCAGCTCTGCCTCCGAGGGTGGTGGTGGTGGTGTTGGCGGTGGGTGGGAGAATGGGGAGTGTGGGGGTGGGAGTGAAGAGAGACATGCAGTTCTCTTAACTTGGCTATTGTATCTGCACAGTGCTAAAGCACGGCAGGAAGAGGATAAAAAAGACAGCAACACAATGCAATCTGGATACCAATGGTGATGGAAAAACAACACCGCTAAGAAGCTTATGAAGCATCTTACCTGGGAGCAGATAAATGAATAAATAAACAACAGAAAACAAAACAAGATCAGCACTGGGGGGAAAAGAGTGGATCAGATAACAAAAGATGATACAGAGGGGATTAGAAAAATGCAGCACCTATAAGATTTGTAAAATCAGAGGGGAGTGAAATGAAATAAAATAGCCAGGGTGGAACAAATGGAGTCATGCTGCATGTGTGTAACCCTCTGTGTGCGTGCAGGAGTGCATTATTGCATGAATGAGTAGGTGTGCAAGGACAGGAGAGGGGAAGTAAAAGGAGGTCACTCAACTCACAAGGAATGTATTTAAAAGTCAGCTAATATGCATTTCTGGAAGAGGGCGATGAGGTAAACTCCACTCGCCCGCTGCGTGAAGGTGGGTAAAACAAACGGGAGGTGCGCTTGCGGTTCCCCTCTGCAGCCGCTTTTGTGTCCGTTGCTTATTTTGCAATTGATTAAAACTGTTTTTTCAATATAGGAGATGGAGAGGAGAGAGGTGGGTGCAGTGGGGAGAGGAGATATGGAGGGATTTATTTCTGCTGCCTTTTTTCTTTTTCGTATGTGTGTGGTGCTGTTGATGTTTTTCAGTTACACCACGGGCGCCGCTTTAAAAAAAATAAAAGCAGAGGTGACTCCGACAATCACTCAAACAGCCTGCAAAGTCATCAAGGACGGCTGCTAGCAATTCAGTTGTTGAAGGGGACAAAAAAACACCACAGACACCCTCTGTTACAACAGAGGTTACTCATTTAGGACGTGCAACACCTGCTCGATGAAGTGAGGCATTTAAAGGTGTCCTGTCTGCTTCTTAAGAGACGACATATCAACCCTGTTTCCGGGTCCACCTGTCTCCTGTGTTTGACGATGAGCCTCTTGTCTTTTAACCTGCTTTCCCTTTTAATTGTAACGAGTCCCACAAAACTGTTGAGGGATCTGTTTCAGAAAAGAATCGCTCACATGGCCCCAACTATTCCGCTACATAGTATCTTTATTTTTCTCGACATATATTTGCGCCTCTCTGAAATTAAGATCATCCCTGCTATACTGTGTTTACAGTAGCTAACCATAGCTCTGTAGATAGCCACCAGGTAGTAGCTAGTCGTTAGCTAGCCCACTTTCACTAACCCTCCAAACGTCGCTGATATTTCATCTTCTCTTTTATATCCAAAGTTATAGCAGTGCTGTATGACAGACCATGGTATACCTGCTAATTAAGCGTTATAAATGCTCTTTTTCATAGATTCTTGGACTCCAGAGCAGCCACCCTGGTTATTTTATTGGAGCTCAAAGAATTTGAGTAGTTTCTGCCTCTAAAGGTAGCAAAAATCTGTTGTCTCCTCCGTCTTTAAGCCATCTTTCTTCTAATTGGCTGCCCCTCGCAAATAGCTGGTGGGTGGAGCCTAATTTCCTATATCCGAGATGTCACACAGAGCTAAAAGTTGAAAAACTAACTAAACGTTTGCATTTCGAGCAGTCTGAAGCCTGAACTTCATTATTTCAAATTTTGGTCATGCTTAATATAAGAATTTGCTTTTGTAAATGGCAGAGAATATGGAAGGCGGCACCGCTTCATCTAACTCTGGAAAGCAAACTTAAAAAGTATGCCAGAAAATTTCCAGTATTGTATTATCTATGCAAAAGTGGTCCACGGGCGAATGAAAAATTGTCAACATCTTCCTCCAATTCGCAGTTAAAACACTTTGTCAGATTAAATTAGAATAATTTGTTTGGATTTTTTTGAAAGAGACATCCATCAAGTGAAAACTTCTGCCACCTCATTTCATATCAGCTCTCAGCGACTCTGGGGAAAATGTAAAAATCAGCAGATGCTTTATTCTTGGTCATGCTCGCATCGACACCCGAGCATAATGCGCTCTTCTTGGTCATTTATTATTAATGTGACAGCAACAAATTGGCCACACCTGTTGCCAGTTGGATTTCAGAGTGTCCTGTGTGTTTGGGAAGTCGTTCTAGTTATTAATCATACCTGTTCGGAGCATTTTCCTCGCTCCCTAACAGCATCCGTGTGCCAGCTACACTGCTTCATCTTGTAAAATGTCAGAGCTCTGCATCACACTGCGCACATTTAATCTGAATCTCTAATTAAAATGAGTAGCAATACGATTATGTCATAAACAGGCAGCTGCAGTCTGAACAGACAGCCAGAGAGACAAAGATGTATATGTCTTATTAATATCCTCTTGAGTGTTTAAAACCCCTGAATCTGGACCTGAAAATGCTAACAGATCATTAACTGAAGCACTGATTTGTGAAATGAGGACAACAATAAAAAGAATTGCAGAGTCAGGAAGTGTTTTTGGAACAAATGCCTACTCATGAACTACATATCTTTAAGGGCTTTTTTTCTGTTTGCATTCACACCACCAACAGAAATGTTAACGGCCCATTTGTGCACACTACATCGGTCACTTCGACCACAAGCAGTGATGTCACCACTGCTGAGGGCATGAGGACTCGCTGCAGTAATCTCCTGATAGGTGTCACCACACAGACAAAAACCTCCAGGTTTCTTCTTGTTCAAAGGGAGTTTCTCCTTTCCACTTGGGGACAGCACCTTGAAGTTAATCTTATAAATATAAATGAAATGGAAATTAATTCCACTTATGATTTGTGCCAGATTTACCAACATGCATTTGGCTAATATTTTCTCTAGCCTTTGTAAACCCTAGATTTCATACACATGTCAACTATTAAATGGATTCTTTGTCAGTAGGGCTGTGGAATTAATAACATTTGCGTACAATTATGGCTTTATTGAGATGAAATATTTTTTTCTGCATGCTTTTAGTTTTTTGCAGTAGTGCTATCCTTATGTCTTTTCTCAAAAATGTCATATTCACTTAAAAGTGGTGGAGAGGTTTCAGTCAGCTCGACTCAAGATAACAGGAACTGTTCAGATTTTAACAGTAAAGCCACTTACGCTGGAAATACTTCTTCATCAGTATGTCCAGCTGATCAGACATCTTAAAATCAAAAATGTTGTAAAAGTAAGCTGATTGTGTTAATTAAAAACAGTCTCAATATGCTTACATAAGTAAAGGTTCCTTGTTGCTCGGGGTTACCTACTCTATAATAGAAGCTAAAAGCCTGTCTCAAAGGCCCTGTGTTGAACATTTAGTACAAGGCAACACCAGTAATCCAAACACAGAAAGGACCAGTTGGAAGAATAGGTCAGTAAAATCTCTGAAGGGATTGTCTCACTATTCAAAGCTTTAAAAGTTCAAATAAAATCCGAAGCTGACAGAAACCCAGTGAAAAGAATTTGGAAATTGAAAAGAGATGATTAGCGTTTTGGACTGATGGAAGTTGATTCAGAGACGACTTGTTAAGACTTTTACAGTAACTGATTGAGAAGAGATGAAAAACATGAGCAGTTTTCTCCAGTTCCAGCTTGGAATTCACAAGAATAGACTTAGCAATGGTCCTTACGTAGATGGAAAAAAATTAGATCCTGACAGGAAGCTGTCCAAGATAACCTCAAGGTTACATGAGCTGGATTTAACAGAGGAACTTGGCAGACCCAAGGCATTATTTGATCTTTGATATGGTGCTATCTGGAACAGTTGTTACGAGTCTCTGTTTTGCTAAAATTTAACTGTAGAGGTTAAGCACTTAACTAAGACCTGATGGCAGTCAGGCAGTTATTTAGATCAGCAAGGTCAGAAAGAAAGACCAACCGGATGTCATCCGCAAACAAATGGTAAATCAAACATCTGTTTAAGAGCCCTTTTCTGAAAAGGAACGATTAATAGAGACTGAGAACATTTTGAGATGAGATTTAATCCAGTCTAATGCAAGTATTGACAGATGATCTCAGATCAAACACAACAAGGGAAGTATTGTTACTGGCATCTGAAGGCATTAAAATTAAAGGAATTGAATGTTTTTAAAGGAAGATAAGACCATCAGCAACCAAAACAACAAACCCATTATTTGATGATACACTGACACCAAGTTGAACCTAACCAGAAACTGAAGGGTCAGCAAGAGAGATGTTTTCAGTCAGGATTTGAATAACAGGAGGCTGTTGCATAGTTACAGAAAACTCTGTCCTGAATATTTCCTTTGTTTTGTGATTTTGTTAAGAATTTCTGCACATTTTTAGCTTTGAACTTGTTCTCTCCTCAGCGAAGGAGCCTTCTAGTCATTTAAAGAAAAACACCATTAGTTTTCTCTGCTAGGTAATGAAACATGCAGTCTTCACAATGCAAAAGTAATTGTTCCCACTTAATGATCGTTATTGGATCCATTATCACGGCTGTGCTCCCTGATTTTACAAGACAAGGCACCAGAAATGAAATATACCTAGTAAAACAAAAAGAGCTCCGGCCTTTCTTTCTCACATAGGCGGCAGATTTGCATCAGTGTTTGTTTAGCATACAAAAAAAATAATGTGTTGGATTTTCTGTTTAATTAGCCGTCTTCCCAAACCTTAAAATGACAAAACCCAGTGTGAAACGCAGAAAATTTCATGCGCCAAAGTCCTTCTGTCGCACTCTGTCATTATGTCATGATGGCTGCGGTCCATCATGGTCTGCATACTTGCCACCAAGCCTCCATTATTCACACCACAGTGCGAAGTGGAGGCAAACTGGAATTGATTCTGTCTGAGTACACAGACCCACAGCTTTCACACGAAGAGGCCTGGAGCTGCAGCATTTAAGCATAAGTCTAGCCTCTTTTTCTTTTTTTTCCCTTTCTCCTTCAACATGGGCCCTATTTTCTCATCTCTATCCATCTTAGCAATCGATTCTGACCAAAATCTCATCAATTGCTTTATTATGGAGCTACTTACATCTTGTTTGTCTGGGTGCAGCTTTCCAAAGAAGTCCTAAAGGATCAGTGGACTCTACACCATGTCTTATTAACTCATTTGATGCAAAAATGAAGCTGGCAGGTGCTGTTAGAGAAATCCAAAGCTGATATTGACCTGATTGTTGCTTTACTGCGTTTTTTCTTTCTGTTTTCGTTGGACAAAGCAGCTGGCCTTTAAAATGTGTCTGAACTCTTACATGATAGAGTTCGTGTGTAGTGTTTGGGATCGTTTCATATGCAGACGTGTGCTTCAAATATATAGTATAATTCTGGGGCTGCTGTGTGTCGGCTTAGGCAGAATTTTGACATTTCCAAATGGTCACCATCAGTCCAACATGTTAGGTTGGATGTGCTGATCCAAATCACCTGTTTTGGATTATTTTTGTTTTAAACCAAAAAGATAAAAGGCCGACATTACGCAGCATCTAAATTAGAAGCATTAGGGTGTCAACACCAGCCTGCCAGAGGGCTCGACTGCCTCTCTGGATGGCTTTACAAAGAATGAATTTTGTATTTAAATCATTATCAACTCAGATTTTGTAATAAAATCTCCTGTTATTTTTACACGTGGCCCATTGACTTCAGTTAAATAAACAAATGGCTGGGGGCAACATGTGCTATCTTATACTTGAGGCAGCTAGCTTGCCCGTTGTACACTGTTATTTCAAAAGTTTTAAACTTTTAAGTTTTACTCGGCAGTACTTAATATCAGCTACACTATAAAATCGTCTCCAGGAGCGCTACATTTGTCTGTTCTACTATTACTAATGGGACTGTCCATCAGTCACTGTGTTAAACTATCAACTTACCCTCAGCTAAGGGAAAAGAAGAAGGCTTGTTCACCACATTGATTTACTGAGTTCATTGTCAGGAGGCAGAGCACTAAATTAGCATAACACCAAAATCCCGCGCAAAAATTTAATGATAATAGACTTGAGGGATTGGCTATATTAGCAACCAGTTGGAAAGTAGGGGGAAAGACAAGAGAAGTAAAGTTACAAAAAGGGAACCTTATGTTAACTAAGCAGATTTACCAGTTCTCATAGTCCAGTGCTTAGAAAAACTTGATCACACTTTGTAAGTAATATTTATCACTGAAATTTTACCACCTAATTTTAGCGCCTAAAACTAACCGACTAGCTTTACGCTTCCAAACTTAACTTGGACCTTCTTGGATATATTGATCCAATCTCCCAGCCCTAGTTCCACTTCTATAAGCATCTATTTCAAGATAAAAGCAGCCGTTAGTTGAGAGTGGCATATTTTTCATGTCTGATTTCTCTGTAGCTCCATGTTGGTGTCCTCAGCTGAAGGTCTGACTCTCTGAGCTCAACCTTTCTGCCTCTTACATGACTTCTGTCGGGAAAGTTTTGTGTGTCTGACATCAGCGTGCTGTTGCTGTTAACTTGTGTTTGTTTGGCTTCACTGTGATCTTCTGTTCTTTTCACACATCATTCAGTCTCTATTTTCAGCATCATTTTAAGTTCCTAAAATGTACCATCTTGCCTTTGGAACCATGCTTATTAACCTCTTCATGATCCATGTGGGATAAGAAACTAGAAGCCCTGCTCTGGAGCGCAAGAGGGGAACAAAAGGTTATTCAGGGCTGACTTATCATGTCCTGCTTTTTTATCTGCCTCTATTTCATCCACTAACTGAAAGAAGATAGCAATAATTTCTCTGTTTGCTTCTTATGTTCCTTTTCAACAAGCACGCCTTTCACATTATGGTGGAGGTAAGAGCAGTTTAAATGAAAACACTGTTAGTTTTCCCTCCTTTTTGGGTTCAGAGCTTGGTATGAATTCTCCACCTCAATCCCAGACCACCATTTTGTGTCTTCTTTAGTTGACTTTTCTTTTTTGTGCCTGGATTGTTTGCATGGGTGGATGGTTGTGTATTTTTTTTTTATATATATATATTTTTTTAATTGTTTCTTGCTGAAGATGCATTGTGCATGGCGGAAAATGGCCAACGCGGCTCTGAATGCAGCCCTCCTTTTATATTTTTCTTTGTATGAATGTCCACCTGTGATGTTTATGTAACACATTGTGTGTGATGTGACCCAGTTTCCAGAATGGTATCTGCTCAGACCTATGGCTCACCATTTTTCCATGCAGAGATGGCAGAGGTGTTTGAAACTGAAACTGCGGCTTGCTTTTCCATCTCATTTGCAGACTGAGGAGGAGTACAGATACGTTTTTACATAAGTAGGAGCTTTGCCACTTATCTGGAACATTTTTCAAGTGAGAGAGTGTAAATTGCTTAAGTACAAGGGAAGCATAAGCCTCTTGCAAATGTACCTTGGCTCAAAATTTAACAAATTGGAGTCGAAGTATGGCGCCAGACCTTTCTGGGGGAAAAAAAGTAACTCACTAAATAACTCGGGGATTTTAGTCCCTGGCCTTGCTCCTTTAAGGTCATGTCAACCACTTTTTGTTGTTGACATGGTCTCAAGTTTTACGGCCATATCAACAACAGGAAATGACCTTACAATAATGGAGTTTTAGCCAGAATACCTACTCATTGTCCTAAAACCAAGCTTGGCATTTTGGTTTTGTTAGATCTACTTATCTGCACCTAAACCCAGGACACCCAAACCAGACTGAAAGACCTGTTTTGATGTAATAGATGAAGGTGTAACTTGATTAGGCCATAGGAGATGGTTGAGGGTTGGGAGGAACGGCGTGAAGCAGCAGATTCTGTTTTCCTGTTTCCTGTGGTCTGCTGACTAAGTGTAATGCGCCCCCATTTGAGGCCACAGCGCCCTGCGATCGGACAAGGGATCCGGTGACTCCCACAGGACGCCTGGCGGGCTGGGCCCCCTCGTCAGGCTGAAACCCAGAAGAAAGACGAGTTTTCAGAAGCGATGGAGAAAAGAAGAGCGTCCTGCAATGACAGGTCGTCTTCAGGATTGTGTCTGATGCTTATCAGGCAAATCCATAGTGGCTTATATCTTTAGGGTTTTAAGATGACGTTCTCATACGTTTTTGTTTTTTTGCCAACATTGGGGTTTTGAGCATGGCCACATCCTTCTGTGATCAGAGTGAGCATCAAATACTTTTCTGAGGAAAAGTTAATACCATGCATGTGTTTACTGACGATTTATTGATCACATCAACACCAAATCAGTTTTAATTTTCAGTCAGAACAAAATGTACCAGAGCTTATTGTTCTGACAAATTACTATGCACGGTAAAATGGTCCTGAGCTGATTTAAATACTGAACAGAATCATAATCAGTTATACTGCCAAGAGCGATAGATGCACTGGAATTCTTCTTGATTGCTTTTTTGCAAGCTTATGTAACACAACAACTCGTCTAATTATACTTTTATTGTCAAATTGGAATCGGAATTTAAAATGTTGGACTACAAAGCCCAGGAAAGACACAGGAAGTTGATTTGAGACAAATTAGAGAACTGTTTTGTAACAGTGAACAGAGCTCGTGTCCTGATTTTGTTAACGAAACCATGATCAGAATAACAATCATATCAGAAAGTGAGCTTAAAGTGGACATGTTTTTCTCGTTTACAGCTCCTCATTTATATTTTCGGACTCAAATAGAGTAGCTTTGTGTGATTCCAAGTTGAAAGTAACCCTTAATTCAGCCCCTCAATTCATCTACTTTCTGAAACGAGACATTTTCAGAAACTTTCATCTGATTGGCTGTTCCATATAAACACAAGGTTTGAACAGCAGGTAGGTCAGGCTTTTGTGCCCTCCTGACATCATATAAAGCAAAGAGTATTACAAACTCTTACTTGTATTTACTCTGACCTCATCATTTTTAACTTTGCTTTTCATGTTTATTATGAGCATCCACTTCTGGAACGAGATATATTTAACAAGAAAATAAGCATAATAACTCCTTTTTAATGGATGTACTAGAAACTGCTTTCATCCTCTTTTCTGGCATAAAGAGTCCTTCAATAGCAAGTGTTTGTTGACCTATTTTCACTGAAAAGTGTCCCCACTCATATTTACTGCTAAGCTATTCTGTTTATTCTTTTTTTCGCCCCCGTTCTACTTTCCTGATTCTGGAAAGAAATGATAATCTTCACCCCACCTTCTCTGGACCTCATCAGATGTTGGGTTGTCGTAAGGCAGATTCAGAGTCTTACATTGGTATCTCTGTACACAGAGCGAAACCCGTGTTGAGGCTGTGGTTTCATACATGCAGTCACTCAACAAACATCTGATGGCTTGGCATTGGTTGGAATGGAGGTTTGAACCAGAAAGGGAATTAACCAGTTACCACGAAGAGAAAGAAGGCTGAACCATTTCTCTTTGTTGTTTAGGTCATGGTAAAAATCAAAACTTTAAAGTCTTGTAATGCTCATTTTCTAAGTTATGGTCCCCATTAGAGTCAAAAAGGATGATGAAAGCAAGGTATTCTTGAGTCAGGCTCACCCCTCAGTGGTCTCACAATGTTTTAAAACACCAAGATGGCAAAAATGCTCAGTTTAAATATATAGTCAGTCATTTTTCTGATGCATTCTCATAACCATTAAATGTATAAAGTTTTATACATACAACATACAAAGTTTTACAGCCTCTTAAAGAGTAAATAGATATGAATACACATTGACAGCTGAGGTAAACAGCAGACTGACAGCCTACAGCCACTACAGATGAATGACAGCCAGAATAGGCCAGGCCTACAGCAGCCACTCTAGCTAGGATTATGTACTTGAATGGGAATGTTTACTCTTAATAGTGAGATTTTTTTTACACGGGCTTTGCATACACTTGCAAAGTCAACGTTGAGGCATGACCTTCAAGGAGCCTTTAAATAGGTTAGGATCATAAATCAGATATAATTTAATTCAGTTTTATTTATACAGGGCCAAATCACAGTAACAGACACTTTATATTGTAAGGTAGACCCTACAATAATACATACAAAGAAAAACCCAACAATCATATGACTCCCTATGAGCAAGTGCTTTGGCGACAGTGGGAAGGAAAAACTCCCTTTTAACAGGAAGAAACCTCCGGCAGAACCAGGCTCAGGGAGGGGCGGGGCCATCTGCTGCGACCGGTTGGGGTGAGAGAAGGAAGACTGGATAAAGACTTGCTGTGGAAGAGAGACAGAGATTAATAAAACACACTAGAGAAAGGAGGGTGCTGTTAAACAGAAACGTTTACTTGCATATACATTAAAACATCCAGCAGATATTCCAAAACAAGATAGACTAATTCACCTTGTCTTTTTTATTTTGTATTTTTTATTAGTGCCGTCAACGTTAATCTTGTCAAAATGACGTTAACAGCATAACCGCATTAATGCGGCAAATATCTGTTAGCGAGTTAATGTGGATGGCGCCGTGCGTGGGGCTGCACGGCGTCAACGCATTAGCGCAGTTAAGTTGTTAAAGAAGGAAACCTGACTAAGAGGGAAGCAACACAGACAGATGCGGAAAGACATTAAATTCAGTTAAATTCAGTTACCAACAATAATTGAATGGTTTCATATATAAACAAATTCCCGTTACCGAGGCGTCAGATACATAAAGACGTTCAGTTAACCATAGAATAGAGTACATAATTGTGAGTAAGGTCGTCACAGTTGGTAATGAATCTGTGTCTGATTATACACAGTCCAACTTACAAAGAAAGTGAACAGAAACATTTATATACAACAAGTTGTCCCCATCAATTTCTGTTGTACACGAAAAGAAAAACACTGCTTATTTTCTACTATTTCACTCATATAATTAAAGGTTCTTATATGATGCTATAGAAGCACATCACACCACACTTTCAATCATCTGTCCTGCCTGCTGCTGCTGCAGGTTGATCTAAAAGTCCAGACTGGGAGAAATCAGATTTCTGTCCAGTTATTCTTTAACCTATCCCACCTGCCAAAGGACAGGAGGTTGTCAAGTTCATTGATGCACAAAGGTCTGAAATAACAGCCTGCCAAATCCTTCGACTTTAGTTAATAATATCAGTAAGGCTCAGCCGCCAAACTGGAAGCTAGCTTTCTGTGAGTACAGTACGTGCTCCCCAGTCATGGACCAGGCAAGTAAATGATTTGTTTAAAAAAAAAAAGAAGTTTTGAGTTCATCTGATCCTCATTGAAAGTTCATGCCTATATTTAGAAACAGTATCAAAAACAGATGCATAGAAACATTTGTGTGAAACTATACTTTGATTATTTTGCTCAGTACAATGTGTTCTTAAAAATGTTTTCAAGCTGCCATCTAGAGAGCGTTTGGGCCGCTCTGAAATCCAACCTCTGCACCGTGGTGGGTAATTTTCCTCGTCATTTGGCTGGCATTTGGTGTGAAAGCAGTGTGCAGACAGCAGGTCTGCCTCACAGCTCTCTGTTAGAGGGAAAAGGCTTTAAGTAAACACACCAGTTCCCATTCCAATCCTCCATTCCCCTCGCACTGCCCAGAAGAAATGGGCAGCCTGCTCTATATATCTACCAAAAGCAGCACCAGCAATTATTTCATTTATTTTTTTTCTTACACGCTTTTAGATGTTGCAAATTGAAAACACGATCCCTGGGGAGCAGCTTGGTCCTAGAGAAAAGGCCGTTTGACGTGCACCTTCTCGAGACGGACCTCATGACTGCAACACGTCTGCATCATAAATGTCTGTTTTCAGACCTCGACTTTAATCCGTTTGATGGATATTAAGAGGTTTCTGTGGAATTTTTGGTTTGAGGTGCAACGTTATTATAGTAAACTAAAACTAGGTGTGAATGTAAAATAAAAATAAAATTAGACCTTTAGGGAACAAAACTTGAAACAATTTTGTGAGCTTGGGAAATTAAAATCACAAAAGTCTGAAACTAACACTGAAACAGTAAAAAACTAAAATTTTCAAGCAACAAAAACTAAAGAAGATCCGCTCTGAAAACTACCTGAAACTAAATTAAATTAAAAGAAAAGTCAAACGTTAAATTTAAAAGCATTAATTAGAATGAAATAAACTATAATAGCTCTTGTTAGGTGCTAATAACACAGCAGTCATATACAGTCATGTGAAAGGTTTCACCAGACTCTGCACTCTTGTAATAAATGCAGTACACCCCATGATTTCATTTTGCTTGCATAATTGAAAATAAAGAGTCTTGAATTCAGTAGAGCCACGTTTAGCAAAAATAACTTGAAGTAATGATTTTCTGTGTAACTTTATCAGCCTCTCACATCACTGTGGAGGAATTCCGACCCGCTCTTCTTTACAGCATTGCTTCAGTTAATTGAGGTTTGTGGAGGTTTGCTTATGCACAGCTCCCTTCAGGTCCCACCACAGCATTTCAATCATGTTGCGGTCTGGACTTAGACTGGACCACTGCAGGACCTTGATTCTTTTCTTTTCAGCCATTCTGTTGTAGATTTGCTGCTGTGCTTGGGATCATTGTCCTGTTACATGACCCTGTCAGATAGACAGCCTCGCATTTGACTCTAGGATACTTTGGTATACAGAGGAGTTCATGGTCGACTCATTCACTGCAAAATAAATCCAAATCGCCTCTCTACCACGGTACTAACAGCTGGTATGAGGTATTTGTGTTGATGTGGAGCTGTGCATCATGACCAAACATCTCCACTTTGGTCTTGTCTGTCCAAAGGACATCGTTCCAGAACTCTTGTGATTTTTCAGATGGGGGGTTTAGAAACCTGCTGCCGTGATCTTTTAGAGAGAATAGGCTTTCTCTTGTAACCCTTCCAAGCAACCCACACTCATTCAGTCTTTTTCCAATTGTACTGTCATGAATTAATATTTAACATGCTAACTGATGCCTGTAGAGTCTGAGATGCAGATCGGGGGGGGTTATGGTTACCTGAACATTGCATGGTCTCACCTTGGAGTTAACTTGATGTAACTTCCATCAATCTACCAAAACTTGAGCTTTAATAGAGATGCTCACACTTGCTGATAAACAGTTAATGAAGTGCATTTGATTAGCAGCGCTTGGCTGCTGCTCCCCCTCTTAATTCCTATGGAAGCCATAAAGTTGGGCCAAATCAATAATGGATTTAGCCTACAGCCATGTGGTTTAAAGCCAACCGATGTCCCTGGCAATAGATGTGCCTGATGGAAAACCTGGACAGCACCTTATTTGTTTCATAAAGGTGCTCGGAACATAATTTCAGACACATACAATTGTGTGTAAAAATGGCTGTACTTCCTGAACAGGTAAATGCAATGAATCAAAACCAGAACTGTGCACTTGAATCATATCTTGATTGTTTGATTTAAAACCCACTGTGGTGGTGTACAGAGGCAAAATTAAACAAGATTAGCTCAGTATGGACCTGACAAAGGATGCGTTGTAGGCGTGTGTTCACTAGATAAAAGTCCTCTTGCACTGCAGAAGGAACAAAACTTAATTGAATTTAATTTGTTTGTAGCCTTTCTTTATCTGCATCCATAGATTTAATTATATGTAGTTAAAAAATAGTTTGATGTATGCAAAATATTTCTGAGCCGACCAGACAATCTGCCACTTTTTGTTTGCTTTAAAGTCAACTTCTCCAAGAAAAAGAGGCAGCTGAGGTTATTTTGCTGTGTTTCTAAAAACTTTGTTGATTTACCCCCACCCTCTCAAACAGTGTCTTGTGTTTGCCAAAACGTAATAAAATGATGAGATTTAGTGAAATGCACATTAAGGCTTCTTCAGCCACACAGTAGCGCTTTGTTTTGTGTGCACTAAAGGCCAGAGTTCAATTTCATCTTGATAAAAATCTAATTCATAAATGTTACTAGAGGATACACAGTTTGCTCCTGTAACCGCAGTAATCTCGCTGTAGCCGCTTCCTCTGCGCTTTTTTTTTTTTTTTTTTTAACGGCTCCTGCTGTTAAACGCTCCTTGGCATGGGCTCATTTTTAACAGTTGGTGTGCGGCTTGGATCTGGCTTTAAGAAAGGTCGTATGCCAAAAACCCTGGATGGTAAATCCAGAAATGAGGTAATATTTGTGCCCTGAAATGCACGTTTTCTTTTCCTTCTGTAACCTCGTGGGTTAGAGCAGCGCTCTTAAATCTGTTAAATCCAGCAGAAACTCAAAAGAGAAACCCTTTCTTTCTTTTACGTGAGCTTAGCGAAACACTCGGAGTGACACGAGTGCACTCCTGATATATTATCGTCGCGTCTGAGTGGATCCTGCAGGCCTCGGGGTCTTGAAACTTGCTGCAGCTCATCAGGCACCTTGTAAGCCTTCAGTTCAAGTGAAAACATGAACATCGCGAAGGGAAAAAAAGCTCCTTCTTCTTCTTTTTTCTTCTTCTTCTTTTCTTACTGACAGCAGAGGCATGCAGCTAAAGTCGAGGTTTTACAGCAGCGTATCTGGTTTCATCAAACGCCATCAGTCATGTGCTACTCTTTCTCCTCTACCTTTTATCCTTTGGAAATGTGACTCCTGCACTGCATGCTTCTTTTTAACCTTCTTCCCCACCCTCGTCCTCCTCCACCTCCCTCTTTCGCGTGCTTTCTCTCTCTCCAGGTCTCGCTATCCTTGCTCGCCCTCTGTCCTCCTCTGTGAAGTCACATGTGAAAGTGATCAGCTTAATCCCGATCACCAGCTGTGTTTAACCTACTTTAGATTTGGAACACTTGGCTTTACTCTCTTTCACTTTTGTTTGTGTGGGATTAGCATGAACGCACAGCACACGCATGCGGTCTGACCCGCCGCCTTTGGCTCTTAAATGTTTTTATTAAATCCATAATTAAACCCTTGCCCAATTTCTTTGTGTGCCTTGCTCAGCGGTTAATCTTCCAGGTTTTGTTTTGTTTTTTCCAACCACCGCCAGCGCACACATTTCATCTGCTGTTTGTCGGATTTAAACTGGCAACCCTCCAGTTACAAACCCGCTTCTGTAAACTTGAGCAAATGCAACTCCTCGAGGGGGTTAATTGAATTTAAAATGAATGTATCCGACCCTGCTCGGTATGCCGTGTCCACACGGTCATATGGAGGCTAAACTTAAATGTGCAGCTCTCCTGAAGCGGACTTTCCCTCATTAGAAACAACAGAAATTTAAAAGTAGATAAAGCACCGAGGCACCACTTTGTGGAAGAAGTCTATAAATGTAAGATTTAAGATGTGGAGACGTTGGCAATTCTGCTGGCCTTAGCTCCTCAGGCACGCTGTCACTGTGAGCCAAACAGCCCGGTCACCTTCAATGTAAGCCCGGTGCTATTTTAATGCTCTGGACAATAAATAAATAAATAAATAAAAAGAATAAAGAATAACACCCGCGTCTCTGTCTCTCTGCAGGATCCCGGACCCTCACCCCCATCCCCAATTCTGGGACACAAACCTCTGCAGCTGATCGAGGTGAAAGCCAGGGGGCGCTTCGGCTGTGTGTGGAAGGCGCAACTGCTGAACGAATACATGGCTGTTAAGATCTTTCCCATCCAGGTACACGTGCTGATTTTTCTTCTTTTTGTTTTTTTACTACAACTGTTACATTAGCCTGACAACTCTTACACCCCCACAAAGTAAAGTACTAAAGGAAAAATGTTCACTGTCTTATCAAATAAAGGCAAAACTAAATGAAAAAAAAAGCAACAACTATAAGAAGTAAAGGAGGTGATTCAAAAACACACACATTGTGAGTATTAATCATTTATCAAATGCCTGTCCACATATCTTCACTAATGACTGTAGCCTGTCACCGCTGCCTTCATATGTCAAAAAGTTATCATGTTTGATATATGACAGTTTATTCAATTCAGTTTTATTCATATAACACCAAATCACAACAACAGTCAAAAAAAATAAGGCCCTTCATATTGTAAGGTAAAAAACCTACAATAACAGAGATAAAACACCAACAATCAGACGAACCCGCTGTGATGAAGCACTTGGCGATAGTGGGAAAGAAAAACTCCTTTTTAACAGGAAGGAGTCATAGACAGAGCCAGAGGGAGGGGCAGCCACCTGTTAGTCGCTTTTTTCAGAATAGAAATAAATACATACGATTGAAGTGAAATAAATACTGTAGAAAGGGATTTATAGTAATTTAAGGTCTTAAAACAGGTGTGCCCAACATTTTTAACATCAAAGACATACTGCTGTAGTTAATGAAATAAATATTTCAGCACATCTCTTAAATTGTAAGAAATAAATTGTGTCATTTGCACCCGTTTAAAAGAAAAGACATTTCTGTTGTAGATAGTCGACAAAACAGGAACAGGATCCATTTAATTTTTGAATGTATGTTTAAGTCCAGAAATTACACTTTCACGTTTTCCAATACTGTCCAATTCTACTCTTTACCGGAGTGATTCTGGACTTATATATGACACTTATGGACATGTCTTTTCATGTCATTTAAACAAAGACGGGCAGTGCGTGATTAAAATATTCACCTCACCTAGTTTTTCTGATGGACTAAACTAACCAAAGCAGCTAAAACCATTTTTGTTCGTTTTTTTAACAATTCTGGAAATCTTTTAGATCCAGCCTCTAGTGGCTGTTAGAGGAACTGCAGATTCCTTTAACTAATAAAAACTAAACTAAAACAAGCAAATCCACTCTGGGAAGTAACTGAAACTAAAATGAAATCAAAAGGAAATAGAAAGGAATAGAAACTGTACCAACTCTGGCTGTATGTGTTTAATTTTCTGGGTAAAATCTAGTTTGGTTACAGGAAAATTCTTCTGATAAGCTTTTTTTTTTTTTTTTTCTAAATTGGGCTAGTGTATCCATTATTTTTCATGCTGGAAGTGGGGAATAAATGAAAAACAGCTAATTAAACTTGTAGCCAACAAGTCTGACAGCTTTTCTAGTGGAAACTTTATAACTCGTCCCCTTTTTTGTTATTTCTGACCTTTTGATAAGCAAAAATGTGTTTTATATTTGAGTAATATTATTGGAATTATTTGGGTGCCGAGTGTCTCTGTTATGAGATGAATTAGAGCTTCTCGGCTGTTTTAATAATGAGTAATAATAAAGCAGCATGTAAAACAAAGAATAGACTAAAATCAGTCTGCATCTCCCAAACTTTCTAACACTAGTCGTGACCTGGCTTGTACGTGTCTTTGTCGATTGGGTGGCACGGCGGCATGAATAACATCTGCATCTCTCCCTCTGTGCTCGTGTCTAGGACAAGCTGTCTTGGCAGAACGAGTACGAGATCTACAGCATGAGCGGCATGAAGCACGAAAACATCCTCCACTTTATCGGTGTGGAGAAGAGGAACAACAACCTGGACCTGGAGCTGTGGCTCATCACCGCCTACCACGACAAGGTACGCCGAGAGGGCTGCAGAGATGCATATTCTTTTCTTTACTGAGTCATTTTCAATCTGAGTGCACTAAAGCAGAGTACACTATAGGAGACCGGACTGTATTTCTAATGCATTCATTCCTCTATACAGTATGTTGTATATTTTCTCATTGCTTCATCAAACCTCTCGCACTTTGGGGACGTCTCAGACCTCCAGGCTCGATGACCTGAGCTTCATGCTGAACCTTCAGTCTGCTTTGTATGCCAGGCTTTTGTATACTACACTGTGGATCTATTTCAAACCAGTTTCAGGATGTTTGTACATTGATACGTCATTTAGGTCTAAAAATTGCTTTATGAGTTCAGCTTGATTTAAGACCATCAGATAAAGAGGAGCGAATAAGACAAACAAAAGAAAAACAAAAACGTGTTTAATTTTGCTTTTTCTGGGGTATCTTAAGTGCAATCACTGCTGTAGTTCATTAAAATAAACAGGCTGTTGCTTATGTTAAGTAGCAGGCGTGCTCACGGGGGCAGCCTTTGGGTTTAAAGACTGCAGTTTCTCTAGTGGCCAGTAGAGGGTGACTACATAAGGGAATCAGTACCCATAGATCGCCATGTTAAAATGTCAAAATTTATAGCTGATATAAGCACGTTGGTGACCACAAAGCAGTTTTTGTCTCTATAGCCAGTTGTCCTAAATTAAAAAACAGGGTGACTGTTTTTATAAGTCATCTTATATTTTAAAAAGTCTTTTTAAGTTTGCATTAGTCAGTCGTAATTATTTTATTTACAGAGCTTCTTGATCCCTCTGTGCTGTTTTTGGCTCTATCTTAGTTTAACTGTTAAAATTCTTATCACATTTTATTGTTTTGCTTTTGCTTTGTGGAGCAAACGAACCCACATTTTTGAGTTAAATCATAATTTCAAGATTTTTTGAACCTTTATTTTGAGTTAAGTTGAACTTTTGAGATATTCAAAATTGGAGTTGCATCTAAACTTTGATCAGTTTTTTAGTTACTGCGTTGAATTTCAATGTGCTAACCCACAATCTTGAGTTGTCAAGTTGTAATTCTGAGATAAATAACCCAAATATATAGTTCAACTTTTGAGATGCTAACCCAAATTTTTGAGTTACAATTTTTTTTTTTTTATGTAACTATAAATTTTGACGTGTTGCCAAAAAAAATTTTCTTCAGTGGCAGAAATGCGCTTCCATAAAGTATAGTTACTTCTGTCTTAAAAAAACAAACACAGAGGTTTAAAACACTAGTGTTCGTTACTGATGTCATTGTGGCCGTCTCCATCCTTTATATACAGTCTGTGGTATGATCCCTACTTTTTTCTTGTTGCTACCCAAGCAACATGTTGAGCTGATGGTCTGGATGTCTATACGACCTTATTTTAGTTCCATTTTGAACTGTGTCAACAAGTCCTGATAAGAGTCCATGTTTACTGAGCATTTATCCATATGTATCCATATCAAATTTATGATATACACCTGCATTTAAACCTGGCACAGCCACTCAAACCTTTAAAAAGATAGCTGTAAGATCAAGAGATCAAAGCCAGTATACATCTCAGTAAAACAGTTAAAACTCAATAAACTTGGGCTCAAGTTTCCACAGCTGAAGAAAAGGTTGGAAACCGTTGCAAGTGTTGTTTAAAACACATCCAACTGGAGCGCTTCAGATCTGTTTTCCAGTCACAGTGTACTACAGCACATGTAAAACAATTCTCTGATTTCCCGCCTGATTTCTCCCACTAACTGGGTTGTTTGTGTCCATGTAAGCTCAGCATATTGCTGAGCTTAGTGTATGTTATTGAGTTGTTTGCTGGGGGTTTTTGTAGGGGGGGCAGTTGCACACAGATCTAAAAAGCTCCAGGGCGACCATCTAACAAAGTTGTAAACACTGGTAAAGAGGGGAAACATGCATGAAACCTTCACATTTTATCGATTCTGTTTGGTGCCTTAAGATCTAACCTATAGTTACAATACACCTCATGTTGCCTTTCTTTTTTTTCTTCTTTTTTTTTTGTGCTTAGAAAGTGGGTTTGAGCTGTGTTAGCCCCCTTTTGTGCTCCACTCACCCTCCATGCTGCAGCCTTTGTAGCATTCGGGGCTCTAAGTGCCTCTGTGTTTTGAGAGTCATTACCAACCTAGTGGAGAGTGATTCTTGTACGCTTGGCTTGCCCGAAATTTCCCAGCCAGACCGAGGATTTGAATCAGCGTTCCTAAGGAGCCTTCATCGCGTGAATAAAGGTTGAAAAATTAAAAGCTTGTGGGTGTGGCGGTGAGGCTTTAACACTCACAATACAACTCTTGGAAAGGCACTCAGCTCTGGAGTGGAGTGAAGCTCTCCTAGAGGGAATAACACTGGAGCTTTAAAGGAGGAAACTGTAATTATTCTGCAAGCATAAGTCTTTAAGCTTTGACCTAAAAAGAGCAGGTGTCGAAGTGTTGGCGTCTGTCGCAGCTGATTTATGTTTGATGCATCTGAGCAGCTTTATGGTGTGGAGCCGTGCACATGCAGCAGCTTGCCGAAGAAAAAAAACCCTGTAATTTATATCTTTTCATATATTTCCAACGCAAGGATATTAAAAGCTGTCACGCAGAATATGCACGCGCGCGCACACACACACACACACACACACACACACACACACACACACACACACACACACACACAGACTGTGGAAAGCTTTCATCTGAAGCTCAGCTGATGATGTGTTGGAGTTGCATGCCCTCTAGTGGTCACTCAACACAACTACATTTGCCTTTGGCCTCCACTGGTGACCTTGTGTTGTGTTGACATTCAAAATTCAAGACCTTTATTGTCATTGTGCATTATAGATGACATTTAAAGAAAAACACTAACAGGAGTACAGATTAACATTTTATACTTTTTATTCTACATTATTAACTCTCATTATGATAAAAAATGGTCAATAAAGGTGTGAGGGAAACAGCAGCAGCACAGAAATATGAGTAAATATAAAATATGAGCATTAACAGGACAAAAGACAAATTAGTAAATTAGATGTAAGCATGAATTTTCCCTTGTAATGCTCAAATCTCCAGATCTACAGTAGCATTTCTACTTTTTCGCTCTAATATTTAAGAGTGAGGCACATGCTGCTCTTCATGAGTAGACAAAGGATAAGTGATCACATGGAGGAGGTCATTGAATCAGCGTTATCAGAGCTCCGTTATTCAGAGAGGACAATAAGCATCCGCTGTGGTTTTAAGAGGACGCCTTGTAGGTCGTAAATGTCATTTATTGCACTCTAGGGGATTTATTGAGCTCCAGAAGTTCTTTCTTCTTCGATAATCATCTAAAAAATGTCAATATTGAAACTTGTACATCCAGTATAATTGTTTTATCTTGTGGAGTCAGCTGCAAAATAAAAAAATAGAAAAGCTTTGGTGAATTTCCATCCATTAGAGATATTACCATTACCACACTGAGAATACTGCATGCTCTGATGCAGCTCAGCTTTTAATGTACTATTAATTAATCTTTTCATTCCATCACTCTGACTCTTGAATATATTTATAACATCACACATTTCTAGATTTCAGCTGATAAACATTAAAACTTCTGTAACAGTTAAACACAAGTTAGTGATCTGCTTTGTCCTCCATCGTCCTCCGGCCCTTCCATCACACGTGAATAAGATCTTGTGAATTCGCTCTCTTGGAGCACCGTCTCTCCCCCAACCCAAAGGGGAGTTTTGCCTCAGACTTGAAGATGCCAAGTAACTCCTGGTAGGGTCATCTCAGTGGAGGGGTCTTGCTTTGAGAAACTCCATTGAAAGAGAATATTTGGCACTGGATAACCTCACCTCAAACTGGCATTAAGCTAGAACAGAAACGGGGACGTCTGGCAGCCAGGCCTGGATTCATGGGGTCTGGACAGGTACAGCTTATCAACAACAACAGAAATTAGGGACACATGCAGTGTGGACTGGGCGACAGGCAACGGGCACGTTTTGGGGCCCCTTTTCCTACATGCCCATTTTTGAATGTAAAGTTAGTGTTTCTGTTTTTTCTTCCCGCTGACACCCATCTTCTCTGTCTGTCTCATTCACTAGGGCTCATTGACAGACTACCTGAAGGCCAACGTGGTGTCCTGGAACGAGCTCTGCCACATCGCTCAGTCAGCAGCCCGCGGTCTCGCCTACCTCCACGAAGATATCCCAGGACACAAGGACGGGCACAAGCCCTCCATCGCTCACAGGTACACTGCCATAAACATAAACATCTGTGGATTATCAAGACTGCTGTATTAGTTTGACTGGGCTAAAGGGACATTTCCTGTGTCGTGCGTTCTTTCAGGGACATTAAAAGTAAGAATGTGTTGTTGAAGAATAACCTGACAGCCTGCATAGCTGACTTTGGCCTCGCTCTGAAGTTTGAGGCAGGAAAATCAGCAGGAGACACACACGGACAGGTATAGCTCACACTTAAAACTTCATATAGTTGTCTCTCATCCAACATTTCACTGTGTTTGAAGGCATGTTTACAGGCAGTACCCAGTTACATCTGTTTCCAGCTTATTTGTGCATTGATGTTAAGCAACCAATGTCAGTTTATGTTGTCTGAAAATTTGGTTTATCATTATTATAATATTTTAGTCTTCCAAATGTTTTGCACTGCACAGCACAACAATCTTAAATGACAAGTTGAATAACACAAAAAAATCATCTATACAGTATCAATAATTACAGTCTAGAATCTTTCCCTTATTGTAAAAGGACATACGTCCATTAATGTATGACATTTTAGATCCTCCCATCAAAGTACAGTCAGATTCTTTCTGTCAGTGTACAGTGACATTCTAGAACATTTCCATCAATGCAGTTAAATTCTAAAATATTTCCCTTTGTGCACAATGAAATTCTCTTTGTTAATGTACAGTGAAATTCTATAATCTTTCCAATATATTTTAGAAGCTTTCTATTAATAGTCAGTGACTTTCCAGAATCTTCCTGTTAATGTATAATTACGTCTTTTCGTTGATGTTAAATTATGTTCTAGAATTTTCAATTCTAGAACATAATTATTGCAATTCCTCCTGAAACTGCAATAGTCAGTAGTTTATTTTAGCTTAGCGTGATTTATAGTTCAAAATAACCTTTCTTTATCTCATACTGGACCCTGTGTTAAGGGGAAAATGGGGGGGGGGACAAAAATAACGGAAAACTGAGTATTTAGACCTGAGGCCTGATCTTTTTCTTTTTTTTTTTAAGCTATTTGTTCATTTCGCTGTAATCACCAACATCCATTTTAGAGAGAAACTTATTATTCGTGCTTTGAGACAGTAGTTGTAGACTCCTTTGGGTGGCAGCATAGGCCAGAAATTTTTGAAGCAGCCCTGGAGGGATTCATTTGAATGATGAGGTTTTTAATTTTTGAAAGTTGGACAATCACAGTAAAGCAGTGAAAACACATTTATTTGGCAGTGTTTTTGCTGGGTCTGCTTTAATTGGTGGTCATGTAGCTATTTATCTCAGTGCTGATCTTTGGACTCCTGCTTGGAACCTGTAGGTGGGAACACGACGTTACATGGCTCCCGAAGTCCTGGAGGGCGCAATCAACTTCCAGCGTGATTCATTTTTGCGCATCGATATGTACGCCTTTGGCCTCGTCCTGTGGGAGCTGGCATCACGGTGCACCGCTGCCGACGGTAAATCCACAAGCACTCCAGTCAGGTTTTATCCACACTGTCTTATTTTTATTCCGTCCGAATTTTAACTTTGGACACGTGCACATGTTTCCAGGACCAGTAGATGAGTACATGCTCCCCTTTGAGGAGGAGGTGGGTCAGCACCCATCTCTGGAGGACATGCAGGAGGTGGTGGTGCATAAGAAACTGCGGCCCTGCCTGCGAGACTGCTGGCAGAAACACACGGTGAGAAATTAGAGGAGTGTTTGTTGAAACTGTCCCATAGCTCTTTGATGTATGCAGCATGATTTAAAATGGTTCCCTCTATAGCACATTTAAAAAGAACAGCTGATGTACACCTGAAATAATCAAACAACATATAACACAGGACAAAATGACAGTGAGTAAGAACAACACAAAGTATTATGAACTTTCATTGGATAGTCTCTTCAGTCACTTGCCTGAAAGTTTATAAATAGGTCCCGCCCACTTTGTGCCACTGCAGAGCGCTTCCAGTGTGTCCATGCTCAAACTCCAGAAACCACAACCAGCTGAGATATCGTGGTGCTGTTTGGATAATGTTCGTCTGAACTTTGTTCCGCAGGGTCTGGCCATGCTTTGCGAAACCATCGAGGACTGCTGGGACCACGAGGCCGAGGCACGCCTGTCCGCCGGCTGCGTCGAAGAGCGCATCGGACAGATGCAGCGCCAGGCGCCCGTCATCGGCCCTGAGGAGATCGTCACGGTTGTCACCATGGTGACAAACGTGGACCTCCCACCCAAGGAGTCCAGCTTATGATCAGCCAATCAGCCGACGCCAGACGAGCTCTAGCGAAAACACAGATCAACACGAGGGGATAAATGGCCAACCCTGGTTGGTTGGCTTTGTGGGGGGGTTTTCTTCTTCTTCTTCTCCTTTGATTTTTTTTTTCCTTCCTGTTCTTTTAAGTGCGGGCCGCTGCTCGCATTCAGGAAACGCCCCTTGCGCCCGCCTCACCACATCAGTTGACATCCACCTCATTTTGATAGGCGTGCTTGAGGATTTTAACGTTGAACTCTCTGCCATCCTGAGCGGACTCACTCAGGATGTTTTACCAAGCCACAGCACTGACATGCTGGGACAACACTCTACGGACACTTTGATCATGTATTGTTTTTATATACACATATACATGCAAACGCACGCACACAGACACACACACAGATGTAGGAGGGCGACGTGTTCTGCTCTGAGAAGATTCTTCGGAGAAATTTCACAAAACTCTCGGTGCATTTTAGTGTTAAAAAACAACAAAAGAAGAAAAAAAAAGAAAAGACGAGCGTCCGGCTCTTGATACATTTGCTGTTTTCTCGTGTGTTTTTTTTTCCTTTTTCTTTTGTTTTTTTTGGGAGACTATCGTTCTGCCAATAAGCAACGGCTTCTGAATGTTTATAGTGTAATGCTGCTGTACATAGTGTATTATGGACCCAGACAACTTGGTAATCAAGCTTATTTTAAATGGGGGGGGGAATGGGGAGGGGGGTCCATTTTCAAGCATTACGACGATAAAAACCATAAACCTCCTTCAACCAGGTATACCTCAGTTCAGATGGACAGTTTTAAAAAAAAAAATCAGTCCCTCTCTCCCTGTTCATGGTCATCGCTCGCACTTCCTTTACAACCTTTTGGCCCTTCGTCAATCAACAAAGCCTAGACACACACAGACACACACGGCCATACAAACCGTAAAAAAAACAACACAACTTTTTCCCTTCTTCGTCCCCTTCCTTTCTCTCAGTGTCTACTTCAACTTTCTCCTGTTGTTGTTTTTTTTTTTTTTTTTTTTTTTTTTTGCTTTATCCAGATGTTATGAGAAGCGGGAAAACTCATGAACCCCCCCCCCCCCCCCCCCGCCACCCCCCCACACCCCTCAAGAGGAACAACCTTTCCTCTTACTCCCATGCACTAATGAAGTTGTCGTTTAAAGTTTTCTTCTTCTTCTTCTTTTTTTTCTTGTTTGCCGTGTCAGCCGTCAGCAGAGAGTAAATACCCATTGCTGGCTAGCTTGAATTGGAGTCACGAGATCTCTCTCTGGATTAGCGCTGGGTGCCAGCTGTAATGATACCTTCTCTTTTTCTTTTTTTTTTCTTTTTTTTTTTTGGATATTTAATCAGAGATATCAAACTCTCGGGTCATATTCTTGTTCATTCATTGTGAAATAAATTATGTGTTGTTTGATTCTATTTAGAAAAATCAGATTAACAAAAAAAAAACAAGAGGTCACCTGGCATGATTATTTTTAGGAGGTATCAAATTTGAAGTACAGTTTCCAGAGGTACCCAGCCCTACTTTGGAACTGTGCCTGTATTTAGCTGAGCCAGCTTGCTTTTGATTTGATTGCACGCATCTTTTTATTTTTATTTTATTTTATTTTTTTTAATTAAGAGTTTCTGCTCTCTTTGGATACACCTCAGGAATCTTTGCTACTCAACACCGCGCCCTCACATCCTCATCTGTCTCGAACTGGAGTACCTCCTCTTTCGCCGAATCTTGCGCCTCCTATGTCTCTTTCTTGCCTCGTCTCCACTTGTTAGGGTTTAGCCGTGCGGTAATAGTTCAGTGTCTTTAGTCGGTTTGAAGAAAACCTGTATTAGGTAAGGTTGGTCGATAACTAAAAGGTGGACATAATCTGCTCCCCATTCTTTTTAAGTAGCCAAGCATGAATCACAGTTCAAAATAATCCTTATTCATCTCATCTTCTGAAAGAAACCGTCACATGATAGAGATACTATATTACTATATTAGGACTATCCACTTTTTCTGACAAAGTTCCACCAGTCATTTAATGCCAGATCCCCACAGCATTCATTAGTCATACTGATCTCATTACAAAAAAAGGAAAGTTGAATTATCAAGGATGCAGACGACTGAATTAATTCCCACAAAAATGAAGAGAGATATTACTAAAAACAGGAAAAAATATCAACCTGCCCAACCAACACAGTCAACCTGACCTAATGTATCTGTAGAACCAAAAATCTGGTCTATGTTTTAACCACCTTCATTCTGCACTGTTCCAGTTTAGACTTAATTAATTTGTTTTGATGCTTTCTCTTAAGCTTGGCCCACTGCCGTTGGAATTTGAGGGTTATTTCCCTAGGGCCTTGGTAACACAGGCCTAGAAACCAGTTGGTGAACCCATGACAACCAAAACCCTCCTTGTGATTTCTTTGGTTACCTATAGCTTGCAGAGAAGACGCTGACTTATCTGCAAACACTCATTATTTAACCTCTGAGACGTACTAGAAACCAATAATGTTCCCCTTCAAAGTAAAAGTTCTTAGAAACCCCTAAAACCACTTAGCTTGACAGTTTGAAACCCTTGCCGACCCAACCGGCACACTCACACAGCTAACCATGGTTAAATGAGTGGAGACGAGGGGATCTCTCCTTTCTGTCTTTCATCCTGGTGCCATTTCTACATGTCGATATTAGTTAATCTTGTAGATGTCAGGCAAAACGGATGTATCTGTCGTTGTTGCGAAGGCGACAAATGACGTTTTTGAGTCTTTATTTCCTCTGAGGGATATTGAACACTGGTGCCGGCAGACCTGCAGTCTCTCCTCAAGCTTTGGGACGGTTTCACATATCACAGTTTAAAATAAAGCTCTGTGTGCAGTTAGAAAATACTTGGGGAGGGGCATGAAGAAACTTCTTTCTATCCAAACCATTCACATTCAAGACAGTGAGGCTTTCTTTACAGCACTGTATTATGACGTTTTGGTGAGCAAGAGCCAGTAGGTATACAAGTAAAACACTAAGACATTAAATTGATTAGTGATCAGTTGAGCAAAACCTTTCATTTTGCACAAAAAAGTCTGTAATGAAGCTAAATGTTTGGAGAATGGAGATGTGTGCCAACATTTGTACCAATCAGGGCCAAATTGTTTAGTTATCCCACCTAAATCTAGAAGATTCCAAAAAAAGCGTCTTCATAGTTGAACTGTAAAAGTTCTTTAAGCAAATTTGGCAGCATAAGTTTGAGGTTATTTCCGCACACCATATTGCAACAACACCGCAAACCTGAAGGAAGTTGAAGCCATCATCTTATTTACATATTGTAGCATGAGTACAATTTTTTTGCATCAGTGTCGCTTCCTTATGCTGCTCCACTGCTGTTCAAAAGCACCCGTTGTCCGAGGTCCTCGCAAAGCTTGAACAGTCGGGGACGATCAGTACTGCAAACCCCAGCAGCCCTTCAGTAAGTACTACCTCACTTGCAGGGATTTCTTCAGTATAGAAACTATGGCAAATAAATTAAAATCATAACCAGGTTGCTAAAAAAAAATTCTAAATGTTCTTGATTTAGGGGAAAGGTTTCAGTTTAGGGGTAAACTTAATTTGTTCCCTGAAGGTCTGACAGACAGAAACAGAATAAGGCTACAAAGAAGCTTCCTCATTTCCACCACAATGTGTTTTCTTGTCCCACGAAGGGAGATTGAACTGCAGAACGAAAAGGATCCTTGAATGACACCAACATAAGGGAAAAACACCAGTATTATTCTTTTTAGTTCCCATGTTTGTGTCCTCAAATGCAAAACCTACTCACCAGTGTTCCAGCAGCCAAGTGGATATCCAAAAACTGCCTCCAAACTGGTTGGTTACCTGCCAAAGTGGTTGACAAATCTTATCAGCCACGAGCAAAGAAACTCGCTGCTGTTTGGTTGGCAGTCACATCCTAAGCACTGTAGGGGAAAGACTTCTGGCTTGAGTTTAAACTGCGCTCAGAGAAACCGACCCAAACCGACAAATACCATTCAGGGATTCAGTACTATGCTTTTCTAAGTTCTAGCGAGTTATATGCAACCAGTGCCGCAAACTACCCTACACTTCTGTAGGATCAGCTGCAGGAGTGAATTTCAATACACACACACACACAAATAACTTGTAGCATTTTTTTTTTTTTATCCGTGACCTTGCATATTGATATGTTGTATTTATTTTTTAATTTACTGGCCTGAGGTTTTGGGGATTGGAGCTCGAGTGCAACTCGGAATAAAGTTCTGGCATGAGCTTTGGTTTTTGTTGGGGTTTCAGGGTTTGGGGTGGGTTTTCAGTTGTAATTCAGGAACTACTTTCATTAATTGATTCAAAAAGAAAAAGATATAAACTTTACTCATGCTTCTTTCTATTCAGTCTATGGACAAAATGACCGAGAATGAATGTTCTTCAGACTCCTGGATTCCAGTATTGTGTGTACTTCGATGGATTGAGCCCGGCCCTGTGTAACTTTAGAGGGCTTTGCGTTTGGCTGGTTTCGTGTGATTGTGCCCTGTCCCGTAGAAACTTGCAAAGCCCAGCGTATTTGGACATCCATTCATACACCTCTCGGTTGTACCGGCTCTGTGGTCCATTAGGACCAAACCGACCATCCAAAGGACGATGGGGGAAAAAAAGGTCCTCAAAAACCTCTGGTCCTACCATTGTTTTAGCACCTAAACTTCCAAAACAAAGCAGATATTTGGTTCTGTTTGTCTTCACCTGATCAAGTACCCAATTAAAGCAATTGACGACAATCTCGTCTACCATCCATTGGTTCCCCTCAGGAACCATGCCTGTTCTGACTCCACCAAAGGAGCATCTACATGATGCATTGCTGAACTGAACTTTGAGGATCTGTAGCGTTAACTTCTTGCACTGAAAAGTTAGGAAACTTCACCAAAAGAGCTTCTAAATACGCAAAAATTCGGAACATCTCATTTTAATAGGTGGCGCTTCTAAAATAGTCCAGAATGAACATGGCCCTATGGATCTATAGCTCAAATATTTAAATTTTGTGAGGTAAAGTTTTTCCTCTGGAAATTTTTGGAAAGCATTTGAGACATTTGATGTAGTAGATGTATATTTTTCTTTAAACTAGCAGCTTCTTCTGGAATCTCCTTTATTGGGAAAATTAGCTTCATTGTAGGGGGAAAAGGTAGAATTTTTTTTTTTTAATTAACTTTTTGTCTAGAAGAAGCTTTAAAGAATTATTATTCAGTGTCAGTGGTCTTGTGAGCACCCCCAACTGAACCCAGTCACCCAGTTTCTCAGCAATGGGTAGTGAAATGGATCCTGCTAGAGTGATTCAACTTTGGAAGCACCAGTTAATCAAGTCAGTGAAAATGTAATTGATTGGATGTTGTCTCTGTAATGAAGATGCCAGCAGAGGTACACCCCACCCCACCCCCGACAAATGCTCATGAGAATCCTCTTGATTGGTAAATGTTCACAAAAGAGGTTGCACAGCTTTCTAGATGGCAACGACAACTGACAGCCTGCAGGGCCTGTTGTACCCAATGTTCTCGCCCTTGCAAATGTTGGTGAACACTAAAAGTGCTGTCATATCCACTGGCCACACTTTGGTGTTTTTTTTAGCTAATAGCATCAGGGGTTTTGTCACCTTTTCAGCTAGTGCAGGAGCTACCAGATTAAATTGCACTTTCTGAGTTTCCTGTTTTGATCTCTGGCACTGTTGTGGAGATTGTGTCTTTCGTTCAGGAGGATAGTGCAGCGAGTAGCTCAAAAGCTGAGGTGACCAGCTTTGGAAAATAGTCCAGTCATATTCGACCCTGCTGATTTGTATAATTTATCTTCAACTTCAGCCTTATCCTGATGAGGAGCAGTTGACTTGGCGACCTGAGAGGAGTGAAAAGGATGGATCTTTTGGATATTTAAAGGTGTATGGATGGGTCCTGCGCATGTTGAAGCTTTACATGTTTCTACCTTGACTTCCTCCAGCCCAGCACCTCACATTGCTGTGCATATAAACAGTGAAACATTTGTGTCTTGTTGCCCCCACTATTTTAAGCAGTCTAGGATCTGTACAGACATAAATACCTGTATCAACTATATACTCTGAGCTGAATCTTTATAAGTGCGTGTTGAACTTCAGTGTTTCCTCTACATTCATTTATACTTTTCTTGTGTTTTGACTCAGCACCCAGGCCTGTAAAAGTTTCCCTTCACTAAGTTGGAGGCTCATTGGAGTACTTTGTAAGGCAGAAAGAAAACGAATTGTGATGGTTCAGCCAAAGGTGTTCCTCTGGGAGCCTGCTTGGATCCCCTGATGGTTACATTTTAAAAAGCCCTCCAAGCTCTTTAGGAGCTGTTGCAATATTCCCATATGTGCTACTACAATCATCCACTACAGGTTATTTCATTCTAACTTCCCAGTCTCCTCCTTTTTCCTGCTGGTGGTAAAGAGTTTTAGAGGAAACATTGAACTCCATTGACCCCCACCGCTAAGACTGTCTTGGCAGTAAGAGAAGTCTGGTTACCAGGCCTGAAATTTCTACAAAAAAACCCCCACAAAACAAATCAAAAAAATAACAAAACAAAAAAAAACAAAAACACTACTTTGACCCCACATTTCTTGAGGCTGTCGAGTTGCAGCGCTTATCCCGGGTCTGCCAACACTGTCTCCAATGCCAATGATGCTCACAGGTTGTTTAAAGCTGGGAGAAACTGATCAGTCTGAACATGAAACTTCAGTGTGTCATGTTTTAAAAAGAAAAAAAAAATCCTCTCTTCAGTGATGAAAATGTCTTTTTTTCTTTGCTCCTGATACATGTGACTGTACATTTTATGTTACTGAGAAAAAAATGTGAAAACAAGAAAGAAACTAAGGTCTGCAATTTCAAACTGGAAAGTGAAGTACATCAAACAAACAAACAAAAAAAAGAAACAGCCCACTGGGTTTTCCTGAGTAGGAATGAGTCTTTACCAGCTTCAAGGATGTCCTCATCCTGACCTCTCACAGAAGGGATGAGAGGAAAATCTCTTGAAAAAGTGTTACAGCAGAGGAAATAAACTTCATGAACCCTGTGTACATTATGGCAGAGGAGGCAGGACTGATCCCTGATTAGCGCTGCGACTCTCGGCTAATGTTAGCCGGCCATGGTTTTTATCAGCTGAAGTGATCCACGTGATGTAAATAAATGTGTTTTTAGATTGTGAATGTGTTTTCTTTCCTTTTTTTCCCCTCTCTGAATCACTGCAGTCTGGAGTTAACTCTTTTTAGAGGCTTGGCGTTTTCCTGGAAACAGTTTGGTTTTCATATTTAGGGACTTTTTAATAAAGGAAAGTCATAAAATAAATTTTGATACATCAGATTTTAAGAGGTAAACCCTAACCAATGCAATTAGGTGTACCTATTAACGATAACTGGTTATCTTTAATAGGTACACCTTGCTAGTACTAGATTAAGTACTTTTGTCTTAATTCTTTGTTAGCATCACAGTTACTGCAGATGAGAATCTCCTGTTCCACCACATCTCAAATCTGCTCTATTGGACTGAGATATGGTGACTGTGGAGGCCATTTGAGCACAGTGAAGTCATTATGTTCATAAAACCAGTTTGAGATGATCTGAGCTTTTGTGACATGGTGTGCTATCCTGCTGGAATCAGCCATCAGAAGACGGGTACACTGTGTTCATAAAGGTATGGGCTGTGCCTGTGTCATGGCTCTGAACTATGGAGCACAGTCACCTCCTTTCCTCTCATTCAGAGAATTAGATTGGCTCTTCTTAAGGCTGATACTCACAGGTCCCTTCACTCAGTTACAAGCCTTGCTTAAATGCTCAGTGCTCCATGTTTAAGAAAAGGCAATTAAATTGAGGGTGGGGGGCTGGGTTCCCTGTTGGAAACATGAGGCTTATATTTGGATTATAGGCTTATATTTACAGTACAGCATGGCATTGCACACTGAATAAAATCTTTAAAACTGTAGCCACAAATACATAGCATACCATTTAAACAGTTAAAATTAGTAAAAAAAACTTCATGTTTATAAAGCTGGATTTATGCAACAATGTACCTTTGAAACTTGATTCTAAAAGAGCAGCAATGAGGCTTTTGAAGCCTAGAAACACAAAATATCTGCCAAGAGGACACCTAATTAAATGAGTTCTTTTTATTGCCACTAAGGTGAATCTTCATTCAGCTCACGGCCATGCAGACCAATCAGCTGATCATTGTGCATAAACTGTAAAACCATCGTGGGAGCAGCGATTCTTGTGAACTGTGGAGGGACACATGCCTCACTGATGCTACAGTGTGTTTAAAAAAAAAACAACAACAACAACAAAAAACAGACTTTTGGCACAATTACACATATTTTTGTCCAAGAAATCAAAACTGCAACTTTCATCCAGGTTATTGTCAACTGCACAAAATCACCACTAGATAGCAGTATTCAGCAGCCTGATGCTCACGACCTGAAAATGATGAAAGCTGGACGCTTGATGACACTTGCTAAGTCCAACTACTGATCAAATGACACAAGCACATTAAACTGAATTTTTGTATTAAGATTTGGGGGGGGGGTCTATCTTCAGCATAAACCTCTAACTGCTTAGAGGGTGAAACAATCGCACCAATGCCAAACTATTCATTTCCTTTTATTTTCTGATCGTTTAGAGTGGGCGGCAGTGCAAACCTTATGCTCTTCAGTCCAAGTCAAAACACGCTTCACAGACTCTGAATTCTAAATGTTCTGAAGATCTACCCAAATGCCGACATGGCCCACTGCTTGACGTCAGTGGGGCACTGTGGGTACTTCTGCAGGGCATCCATGATCTGGCTGTGGTCCAGCGTGAGCCTCATGAGCTGGTACTCCCTCTGGACTTTGGCCGAGGAACCATCGACAGGCCGGATCAGCTCCAGCTGCTGCAGGTGCTCGAACGCCTAAAGGCGAGAAGAGATTAAGGGTCAGTCAGCAAACAGATTGTATCCGTGTTCAGGAAATGTCCACTTTCTGCCTGGTGTGGGGTGGGGGTTTGGTAGGAAAGACTGGGGGAAGAGTTTCAAAGCGTTTCTACCAACCTTCATGACAACAGGCTGCTCAAAGTTGTACATGGAGTTGGACTTCCTATGCAGGAACTTCTTAAACTCTGGAAACAATCAGGCACGAGTGAAGAAACAGACGGGACAGCTTCTTCTATTTGTGTAATTTAATCGTGCGATCGTACCATTATGGACCATCTGAAGGTTAAATGGCTCTCCTTCATACACATCATTGAGGTGCTTAATGGCGATGACCAGGCACAGCTCCAAGATGGACAAACCTAAAGAGAAACAGCTCACTTAGACTCTTTGGACCGCGGGTAAAAAAAAAAAAAAACGTCCCTTGTTAGGATTTGTACTCACCATGGAGCATGTTAGCCGTGGCGTCAGCAAAACACATCCGGCTGGCCTCGAGCAGGTCGGCTGGTTTGATGGTAGGTTTGGTGACAGAGACGTGACTCAGGCACAACATCTGTAAAGATATTTAGTACGAAAAGAAACAATGAAAGAAAAGGAAACACCCAAAACTTCCCCAAACCGAACATCAGAAATGATCTTCTCACCAGCAGCATGTGCAGAGAGCGAAAGTCTTTGCTGGAGTTGAAGTGTCTCTGCAGAACTTCCTCCACAGATTTGTCCTCACACAGAGTCTGAAGAACCAAGAAAACAAAGATCAGTACTTTTTGCTTTGTATGTCTGCACTTCTGTTCTATGTGGAAAAGGTGTGTACATCGTCTGCCGTTCAAAAGGAGGCCAGAGATGACATCGCTGTCTGAACCATGTTAGCTGGGCAGTGATGTTACTACGGTCACTCAAACAACTCAAAATTAGACATTTTCTGAACTTTAGTGAGCTATTTAAGGCTTTTAGGGCACGAAGAAGGTAGAGCACAAAAAACAGCAGTACCATGCAAAAGCCAACAATCGTTTCATTATATTTTGCCACCAAGCCATCAGACTGTCATTTTTTTAAAGTGGTCTTGAGCAACAATTCTTCAGGCTTTCTGAAGGTCTTTCCAAGTTTTCCTTTAGACAATGCCTTCTTTTTCACTAAGAGCCATTAGCTGAAACCATGGCATATCTCAGTATGGTATTCAGAGTTTTCTTAAAACATTTCAGGAGACTGGACAAGTGAATAACAAACGTGGAAAGAGAAGTGCAAGTCCTTAAAAAAAAAAAAAAAGCTATCTACAGCAGATGAACAGTATGTGAAGGCCATATCCACAGGACTTTAGAGATTCATCTGGACCTTTAGCTGATCCATCTACTGTTCACCGAAGTTTAATCACAAACGGTCTCAGTGGCTGTGACGAAGCCATTCCTAATGAAGGGAAACAGTAAGAAAAGGCTGAGGTGTGAAAATTACACAAGAACTGGACTGAAAATCAGTGACATGGGTCTTGATAGTGATGAATCCACATTTGGAGTCTTTTGCTTCAAATCATTGTCAGTATGTACGGGGAGACGTACAACAGTGAGTGTCTACAGCCATGTGTAAAACACGGTGGAGGCTCCATCATGGTTTGGTGCTGTATTTGCATTTGGCAACAGCTTCAATTTTTAATCACAACAATGATCCCAAACTCACTGCCAATGCAGTAAAGACGTACCTGGATAGAAGGTAAGGATCATGTTGACAGAACAGAACAAAAGGCAGAAACATCCAAAGAAGAGCTTTGAATGTCCTTCAAGAAGCCTGCAGAACTATTCCTGAAGACGACTTAAAGACGTGACTAAAAAAAAACTTTGTGTCTGCCTGCTAACGTCACCTTTACACCAGCGTTCCACTCCTGAGCGAATTTCTTGTCAGGAAAGCTGTCCGGCAGGCTGAGTTGCGTCCAAACCCGTTCCAGGTACTGGGTGAAGTTGAGGCTGCTCAGCAGGTGGATCTGACGGTGGGAAAACCGCGACTTTACCCGCTTCTCCAGCAGCTCCAGAACATCCTGAATGGAAAAAGTATCACGACACTTACTAAAAACACCTACCAATATCTAAGTAGGGTTTCTGAGAGGTGTTCTGAGGCCCACCAGTCTGCAGGTGACGCCGACCACAGCGATAGGAGCCTGGGCGGACTGGGAGACGTCAAACAGGTTGTAGAGCAGAGTCTGGTTCTTGTGGTGGGCGAATAAGTCAAACTCATCCAGGACAAACAACACTGGGCAGCTACTGCTGCGATTGCCTTTTAGGAAAAAACCAACAACAAAAAAACATCAAACCTGCCCCTCTAGTCTGAAATCAGCTCTAAATATTTGAACTTTCTCACCTTTTTTTAATGCCTCCAGGAGGAAAGCCAGATTTTCAGCAAAGCTTCCCTAAGAAAAAAAACGAGGTAGAAAGATCTTTGCAGTTTTCAGAGCTGAAAATGTTAATAACAGTCTCTCTAAATACTCACAAACACTTTGTCTCCAACAACGTTTTCCAGGTGGAGCTGTCTGGTTATTTCTTTCAGCGCTGTTCTGTCATCAGTCTGCAGGAGACCTGCGGCAAACACACAAACCCATCCATCCAATTCACATTTCCAGCAAACGTGTGGGTTCTTAAATTGTGAAGAATTTAAATGAGGTTTGGTACCACTGAGGTGAACCTGAAGAAGGTTCTTCTGCACCTTCTCCTCCTTCTGCAGGTCTCTCAGCACGCACTGCAGCAGCTTCAGGCACAAAAAACACAAACCTCACAGGATTCACAACAAGTCCACACTTTAAAAAAAAAAAAAAAACCAAATTCATTTTTTCCCACGGCTCACCATCGTTTTGCCTGCTCCTCTGGGACCCACGATTAGCACAGAGTTACTCTCCCCGTGGATCGCCGTCCGCCTCAGCAGCTCCAGGAGGTGTCTGCAAACACAATGGCTTTAACTACAATACCCACAATGCTTAGTAAAATATACACCCCCATCTCATGCTTGTAATGAGTGGAAATCTCTCACTGGGGAAGCTCGTGTTGTGGCCGAGTCGGCCTGGAAACTGGGACAGAGCTGTCACCCAGGTGCGACTGAACTGGGCCACTGAAACTCACACCGAGCTCCAGGTCTGCTCTTAATTATAGATGACAGTTCTACTACAGGCCTTCTAAACCATCCAACACCTGTAGGAACCGAAGCCAAAACAAAAACAAACACCCTTTACAGGTTATTTGCCTTTCCCAAACACTTAGGACAAATTTTTCATGGTTTTATTTTCACAAGGCCAGATTACAACCGATTCCTCCTCTCCAGTATGAACAGTAAGGCTGTAATGGCCTCGAACTTTTAACCTTTTACTGATCACTAGTAAAGGTACCTTTCATAATTACACCCTACATACTGTCACTATGTTTCACCACAGTGGGCAGTGTTTTGCCAGTCAGTGTGTTTTTACATTTGTAAGCCTGTTTCCAGACCTCCACTTTAAACAAGAATGTGTTTTTAAAGGACAACCATATTTAAGTCACAACACGCACACATGCAGGCACACACACGCACGCACGCAGGCACGCACACACACACGCAGCTTTGACAGAGCCAGAAACGCCCCGAGGATTAAAACAGGCCGATCCAGTTGAAGCTATGAGGCAGGAACCTGTGCCAGTCATTTCTCCAGTTTCTTTTCTCGCACTGATTGTCTTGTTTCTTATTTTAATATCCAACTTTGTTTGGATTTAACATTCTGATTTTCTCTGTGATTTTCTTGTAAACTCTTTTTCATGATACTATGGTATGAGTCTTTTTGGTAAATGTGTTGACGTTATTATAAAATCACCTCTATCCACAGGCCCTGTTGTTATGAACTTACTTGTACTGAGCTTCTACTCCCTCTGGTCTGTCAGGGAGCAGCCTCTCACAAAACCGCTCCCTTAAAATCTGCTGAACCTGCACAGAAACATGTATTATAAATAAACTACATTTTATTAGGTATATTTCAGAGTATGACACTGAAAAACTCACTGGCTGTTCATACACACACCTGTGTGATGCATTCTCCTATAGGCAGATGAGCATCTCTGGCCTTCCTCTTACTCATGATGACTGCAAAACGTGAACAAGTGGGAAAACAGGTCAACTTCAACATGCCACTAAATTCATTTTCAGCGGGATAATACTGACACTTTACATTGCCGTTAGGTGTCAATTAAATGCACTAACATGGTGGAAACAACGGTTTTAATTCCAATAAATAACTCTTTTGTTCCCTTTTTTTTAAGTTTACGCCAAACGTAAGACTAATAATCACCAAAACGAAATAGCCTCACTTCAGGACATGTTTACAGTTGTGCTGTAACCAATGTTAGGGTCGATAACAGGTGAGGATAAAACACTTTTCAATTCGGCATGCAGCTGATGCAACGATACCAGTCTAATCTCATAGCTGCCTTTGACTGCTTATCTTACAATTTGGTCAAAAATGAATGTCTAAATAGATTTTATGTATGCCGAATTAGAAAGCGACTCATAAGTGTGAGAATCCGTCTCGGGCTGCATTCAAGGCTGAGATCATATCGTCCGACAAGTCAGGAGAACTCAAAATTGTCATTTTTACAACAGAACTTCGGTGCTACACGCTTGCGACGCAACCCAGGGCTTTACTCGAAGATCTGCTCGCTAAAAGTGCGCTGAAGAAGCACGAATGTTTTCCATTTCTAACTTTGATTACTTCTACCGTTGTGTAAGACAGGTGTCAGCTAGTCGAGCTTCTTTTCACACACACATCAGAACAAACATACCGGGAGTAACGAAGAGACGCCTCAATCTTCGCGGGAATACTCCTCGCCAGCGATGACGACTTCCGGCTTTGACTATATCTGCTTTCTGATTGGCTGCGACTCAGAGCAACGCAGAAGAGAAACGCTGTGGTTGTAGAATTATATTATTCACACACACGCACAAAACCACCAAATAAAAAACGATTTAAAAGAAAAAAACATGACATATAGTAATGTGCAAAAGTCAACAATTCTTTCTTTATATTTTGTTACCAAGCAGACAGGCTTCGTTGTATTGTTTTTAAAGTGGTATTGAGCAATAGTTCTTGAGGCTTCCTGAAGGTCTTTGAACGTTTTTCTTTGGACATTGGCTGCCTTTTCACTTATTTTCGGCTTCGTCCTTGTCCCTGACCAATCTTTTGTTTGTTAAACCACTATGAATCATTCAAGCATAAAAAAGACTGAACCACTGTTGTGCAACCACAAAAACACATAATTTGTTCTAATGCCTTTAGTTGGATCGATGAAAAATGTCAAAGATAACACAGTTTGACAGATATTAAACAGTATTTTTATACTAACAAAGATGATTCCTAAAAGCTATTAGTTGAAACCTTGGCATAGCACAACATGGTGTGCCCTAAGAAAATCTGAGGAAGCTGGACAAGTGGAGGGCTAAAGAGCTGTCAGCCTTCAAAAACAATCTACATCAGATGAACAGTATCTGAAAATCATGTCCTTAAAAACATGAAAGAATCCAGTAAAGAGCTGACACAGAACCATCTACTGTTCACTGAAGCCTCATCAGAAATGGTCTCAAGTACAGATGAAACTATGTAAGCACAAAGCTATTCAAATAGATCAATAATATTAACATAAATCCACAACGATTTAAGTCACGTTGTGGTTTAATAACTGTATCAGCAGTAAAGAGGACATTGCACAGAGGTTATATTTGAATGTGAATATTTGAATAACCCATTCAGGTGTATACAGATTTTTGAACTTGTTTAAAAATATATAAATTAAAATGACAAAATATTGTTTTATTTTTCATTTCAATTTAAAATACAATATTTTTAATTTGGTATTATAACAAATGACACATCCTTGTCTTGAGGGCAAGAGTTTAAAAAAATGTGTCTTTTTATGCTTTTCACGAATTTTACATGAATATGATTTTATTTGTTGAATTTTATATACATTTTATTGTTGAATTTGATCCTGCGCATTTCCGTTCTACAGCATTTACTGGCTATGAAATAAAAACAATATGATATTATATTATATATATCATTCACAATTTAAGTTTTCTAGATTACTTTTTATGTTATTTTTGTGAAATTAAAATAGCAGGATGCTCTTAAGAGATTTTCATCAGCATAAATGCTAAAAACAAGTCATTTTGGCCAGTTGTTATAAGTGGTTGCTAGGCAACATGATGGCATCATAACATTTGACATAGATAAGAACCTTCAGGAGCCTAAGACATACTTGTGTGCCAAGTTTGGTTGTGCTGCTTGTGATCATGTAGGAGGAGTTGGTGGACAAATAAATGAACACACAGACAGATTTTATGTGTTATAGTAAGATATATAAGAAATAGTCTGTCGGCACTGAGAAAGACTACAATTATGTGTTATTATATGTATTTATTTGTGAAACTATAACAGCCACTTCTGCTCTGGTTTGATAAAATTAGGAGGGATGGCTCATGTATATGTCTAAAAGGCCGCCTTCATAACAGCATCTTTTACTCACTGAAGCTCTGGAGACACTTAAACGCTTCCTGCGGCTTTTTGGTTGACTGATGAAAAGGAAAAAAAAAAGACAGCAAACCGCCAGATATCTCGCAAATCGTCTCCCTCTCTCCGCTCACATTTAGCCTGTCACATTATTCTAAAATACGACCCTCCGCTCGCACATTCAGCCCTCTGTGTTTGCCCTTAAAAATACATGAAGCGCTCCTTCCTTCAGCAGCCCTACACTGAATTCATTTAACGTCTCCTCGGGTTTGACCTTCACACAAAATTCAGGGGTCCTTGCTTCAGACGGCTGAGCTCATGTTTTCTTCAGCTTTTATGACCTTTATTTATCTCAGGAAATTATTTTGCTGAGTGTCTGTTTTTGCTCCACTGCCACTTTGTGTTGTATTTTTTGACTTTCTTTGCACACAGCCAGTCAAAATTAACCTTAATGAGTGTCATCTTGTTCATAAATATGAATAGTTTAGTTTCTGCTAAAAGATGTTCTTGTAATTAATCATTATCATTGCAGTTTGTAGCTTATGGTGTTAAACACTTATCAAATTACACTTCATAGACAGTATTTAACAAAATACCTGTAAGGTATTAGCAAAATAACTGGTAATGGGATTGTTTTTAATTAGGTGGTGACTTTTTTTCTAACCCTGTGAGTCCACATATTCTGAGTTTCAATATGTAGCCACTGGCTTCTGATCATTTTAGTACATTATGCTTAATATGTAAAGACCACCTTTTATTTTTCGACAAAGTAAGACATGGTAATGATAACGTTACAAAAGTTAAAACTTCTGTAAGAGGTCTTTATGTTAGCTTACCTTCTGCAACAATGACCCCTTCCCCCTAGCCCCCAAAAAGGAAAACAACAGTTGTACTAAATTAATTTCCTGTCACTTTTTCTAACTTTTAGAATTAATCAAAGTGATTATTTGGCATGAACTCGAACTATTTTGCAGATTAAGTCAGGAGAACTTAAAGATCACTGTGTTCATTTCTATTGTTTCTGATGTGAGCCAGTCATGTCCTCCTGAGAACCAGCCTATTCATTTATGTCCTCTGTAATTGACATTTGTTTTTGGTTTATATCTTTTGAGTGATTTGAGAGTCCTGATGTACTAAATAAAGGACATCCTGGGCTTTCCACTGATATCTCAGGTGTTTGGGTGGCCTCTTTTAGCTCCAAAGAGGAAAGGAATCACAAAAATCCTTTTGCCTTGTCTTGATTCTTCTTTGCACAGATTCAAAAAGGTGATGGAATCATTCCTCTTAGATTCTGGTCCGTGTTGACATGACAGCATCACACAGTTGCTGCAGATTTGTTGGCTGCACATCCATGACGTGAATCTGCTGTTCCACCACATCCCAAATGGGCTGAGATCCGGTGACTGTGGAGGCCATCTGAGTACAGTGAACTCAGTGAACTCATTGTCATGTTCAAGAAACCAGTTTGTGATGATCTGAGCTTTGTGCCATGGTGTGTTATTATGCTGAAAGCAGCCATCAGAAGATGGTACACTGTGGTCATAAAGGGATGGACATGCTCAGCAACAATGCTCAGGTAGGCTGTAGAGTTTCAGTGATGCTCAGGTGGTACTAAGGACCAAAAGAGTGCCAAGAAAATATTCCCCACACCGTTACACATCCAACACCAGCCTGAACTGTTGATACAAGGCAGGATGGAGCCATGCTTCATGTTGTTTACACCAAATTTTGGCTTGATCCTGAATTGTATTAGTGGAAGAAAGTGGACGGATGTAATCAAAGTATACAGAAGAGCATCTCTGAACAGGCAACATACTGAATGTTGATGCAGATGGTCTATGGCAGCAGAAGATCATAGCAGGTGACACTGCTAAGAACAGGAAACTGAGGTTACAGCTCATCAGAAATGACCACAGCCCACCCATCTTCCGTCAAAGACAAAGTGCAGCCTGTCAATCCTCGCTTAAAGTCAATTAATTAGACTTAAACAACTAACCTAACCCCATACATGTTTTTGGACTTTGAAGAAAGGAGTTTGCATCCAGTCCACTGGATGAATCCAACCTAGGAGCCTCTTGTGAGGTGACAGTGCTGATGACTGCACTGCCATGGCAGCCTTCCTTGGTTATAACAAGTGTCTTGTCTTGGTTGACATATTGATTATTGTTTAAAATTGTCTAGTTTTAGTTGAATTTTTCGTAGTTTCAGTTTTGCTTTGCAAAGTCAGCTGACTTGACATCTTGATACCCAGTAAACATCTCCATGAAAACCTCGTTGGGGTGTTTGTGTTGTGAATGCGTTCAAACTGACAGAAAGAGTGAAAGCTGTATCTGAAATTTATATAACTAATTGTTAAGGTTCGTTTTAGTACTTAATATAATCATGTCACAGTCAAAACAGTGTTATTACTTACGGAAGCGTAGAGCTGCCACCCAGGCAAAAGAAAAATACAAGTGTATCACGTTATAACGTGAAAAGTTTATTGTTCTAACAATATACTTTTCCTGTTTGTACAATATATGATCACGTTTGTACAATATAATATTTATATTGTACAAACGTGATATTATGTTGTTCAAACGCTTCCGTAATTACTAACAAGTTGCCTCTAAGTCATTTTTCTGCAAGTAAATTCAACATTATTTATTTGTAAAAAAAAAAAAAATCAGATGTATTTTGTTACCAAGAAGGTTATGTTTTTAGTAGGATTTGTGTGTGTGCATACCACCATCCTGTCTGTAAACACAATAACTTCAAAAGTTGTGAATGAATTCTGATAAAACTTTGTATGAGTGTAGAGTGGGGTCATGTTAACAATCCATTCAAATTTGGCTTACATCCACCAAGGTCTTCAAGGTCAACTCAATGATGTATTTTTGGAAAATGGACTAAAAGCCTTATAACTTTGAAACTATGATATGTAGTGTCACTGTAGTCAACATATATTACTAGTTTTATTAATTAATATTCAATAATCATCAATTTGATTTGATTTGATGACTTTGCTATGCACATTAAAGTAACAAGTTACAACTGTCAAATACATAATAATCGAATACATGTACAATGTTCCATTTTTGGGAAAACAAAACCTTGTGATTAAAAGCTTTTTCCACTTCATATTTATTTAAATAAATTTTTATTAAACATTGAAATGAACAGTGTCTGTGGTCCAAACTGTAATAACAAGAAATGATATAAAAAAAAATTTATGTACTTTTTTTTATTGAACAGCAAGCAGAAATACTTGTGTGTGTGATTTCCATGAGGTCTTTAGGTTAAAGGCTTTATCTAATTCCAGTGATCTATAGTGTAAAAAAGTATATTAGTATGGAAAGATACTGAGGCAGTGAGGAAAAAATGAAAGAAGCACAAAACATAGTGACCAAAAAACATGAAAATCATGTGGGAAGACAAAAACAAACTCCAAAGGATTTAAAAAAGGGAAGCAAAATTGTTAATAATAAATAATAATAAGAGAAATTAATAGTCTTTTTGTCAGTCTCCAAATAAAAGCAACAATCTATTCAAAATACAGTTGGAAAATGAAAAAAAAAAAACCCACAATGCATCTCAAATCCAACAGAATGAAAGTGAAAGCAGGGCGTTGTTTAGTATGGAAGGTTGTTTCCTGCCCTTGTAAGGCTTTGGTTTAAGTTTGAAACTCTTAAATTACTGACCATCTTGAAACTTTGAGTTACTTCTGAGTAACTCCAAATTTCGAGATACCTAACTCAGAATTTCACAAAGTTTTCATAAGTTGTTAGTGAGTATCTCAAAACACAGAGGTATCTTGACATTTCAAGTTATTTCAAGCTTGAAATTTTGAGATGCATAACTCGAGACGTGAAATTTTGAGATACATAAATCTAAATTTTACGTTGATTTGAGTAAAGTTGTTAGATTAGTTTTCAGTTTGTAATTTTGATTTATTATGTCTTAATGTTAAAATAAAAATCTTGAGATTTTGATTTATTCAGACCAAATTTTTGACATATATAATGTGAATACTTGCATTATGAACCCCAAATTTCACATTAGGTATTTTAAAATGTCACATTACTGACGGATTATTTCAAAATTTCAACTTACTCAGAAGTAACCAAAGGTTTTTAAGATATGTTATCTTGGAATTTTAAGTTATTAGCTGAAATTTTTGAATAACATAAATCAAAATTTTGAGTTATCACCTTGAAATTTCGAGGCTTTTGGATGGCAAAAAATATTCACTCTTTTACTGGCAGAAGAAAGCTTAAAAAAATTGGGAAAATGACACAATAATGAAGTAACTTTTAGTATATTTTTTTATGTGTCTTTCTGTATTTTTAACCACACAATGAATTTATTGAATTTTACCCTTTTTACAGAAATGTACATTATATAAAAAATGATAATATATTGGCAGCAAATGATCAGTATATTTTTTGTTTTGTATTTATTTTTGGTGGATGAGTATATACATGAGTGTATGAGTGTATATAGGATGACCTCAATGACCCACAGTACATTTGTAATGTACTGTGAAACGTTTCCATAGTCTTTAGGAAGAAAAATTATAAAAAATAAAAATAAAATAATAAAAAATAAAACCAGTTCTATATCTCCCAAGATTAAAGTCAAATATGTGGAAAAAGGGATCAAATAGTTTTGCAGCCAATTCTGCCTCAGGGGTCCCTGGAGGCCCCTCAGGCCTCAAAATGGGACCCGCCGGTTCAGGCTGTGACTCAGTATGAGGCCCCATCCCAACCCTCACATCCAGGTTACCCTTAACTTTTTCCTCTTTCTTTTTTCCCCTTTTGGCCATGCAGAGTTCGTGTATGTGAGGAAACGTGCATCACCTCTCCCATCTGCTGGCTGGTTGAGCTCGGCGCATGCGCAGTGCAGCTCTCCATCATTTCCAATATCCCAGTGTAGGAGAACCAGCAGAGGCAGAGAACTAATGGGTAGGCTGCTTATTCTTATTTTTCCTAAGCTTGCAGACGCACTATTGCTCGCCCGTTTCGCTGTTTCGGCTCCGGTACGCATTCGCCGGGATGCCCGGGTAAGAACGGACAGTTTACGGTTTGATTTGACGCAGACAGAAACGTTAGTGCCTGAAAAGCGTCTCTCTCTCTCCCTCTCTCTCTCTTCTTCTTCTTCGCTCTCCCCTCTGCAAACGCAACGGGCTTGCACGGCTGTTAGCTAGCATGCTAAGCTAACCCGTGCTAACTCGGCCTTACCCCTGGCCTTGCCTGCCCCCCTCCCCCTTTGGCTCGAAACCTCAACGACCGGGCCTAGCTGCTTCTTCTCTCTCTTTTTTTTTTACTTCGACAATTTGAAGTCGGAACCCCGGGCCTGCTGGTCCCCGGCATGCACGAACCCAGCTCCGCGGTTCCAATTAAATGCTGAAACGTTATTAGCGTAGCCGAGCTCGTCCTAATTCATTTTCGTTACAACAAGCTAGCTAAGCTAACGGCAGCTAGACAGCTGACGCTTGGCAGGCTAACCCCCCAGCTAGTTCAGCTAGTTCATATACAGTGCATCAAAAAGGCAGTCAGACAGGACTGATCCCGCTTGTTGACACGGTCCCCTCTTAATGCGGAGGCCCCTCACACGATGGAGCCCGAGCTAATGGTTATTAAACCAACATTTGGCTCAGTTGATGAGCAGCCCCAGCTAATGTCCACCAGGCTAATTGGCTATTATCTAACGTTTAGGTTGTTTTGGTTGTGTACACAAGCGGTTGTCATCTTCCTCCGGCTTCGGGTGGGTAAAAAAAGTCTTGTCATTCAGGCTATGTGGCTGTCAACTTTGAAGGCTGCTGCAGGACAATATGGCTCATTTATCCCCGAAGCTTTCCTTAGCCAAATCCAGCAGGCAGGAGCTACAGCAAGATTTAAGTGCTGTGCTGAGAATTAATGGGTTTAATCTAGCCAGCGGTGGATATCTTATGGGTCAGGACAGCGTGTCTAACCTTTGTGGTGTTGCAGGTTTATGCTTAGCAAATAGAAGGTGCTTTGTGCTGGTAGCTCTTCACTTTCATGAAACTGGACAGCTGTAAATATAGATGGAAATTCACAAAAAAACCTTCATATTGAACATCTTCAGCGCAGTCTCGCAGCAGTTTATGAATTAGTTGCAACCTTTAATCTATTGATTAGTGTTTCATGTACTGTACTCATGTACTGATTTGTGTCGGTGTACGGCAGATTAATGTTTTCCACTTTAAAAAGGTGAAAGGCAATAGAAAAGTCTTTAGCGGCCCCTCATTTCTGTATACTTTTCTAGGAAATGGGAAATGTGTGCAAACATAAATGAAGATGCAGTATATAAAAATGGACCTGTACAGTTCTGCTAGGCTTGAATGTCAATATCTGGTGTGACCACCTTTACTCTTCAACACAGTCTGAACTCTCTTAGGTAGCGTTCTTGTCATTTCTTTAAGTAGTCTTCTGGAATAGTTCTCCAGGATTCTTGAAGGACATTCAAAGCTTTTCTTTGGATGTTGGATGCCTTTGGTTCTGTTCTTAGTTATTATCAGGTCCGGGCTCTGGGGAGGCCAATCCATGACTGACAGTGTAGCATTTTGTTTTCTTTTAGTGCACTGGTAGTGTTTTTGGGATCATTGGTGCATCAAAATCAGACTTCTCTGCATTCATACTTGTTTTACCAACAGTTTCGACAAGATTTCCCACATCAGTGGCTGAAATCTAGTCCCAAACCATGATAGAACCACTCACAGTTGTACCTCTCTTTACATACTGGCAACAATTTGAAACAAAAATGTCAAATTTGGATTCATCACTCCGTAAGACCCGTTACAACTGATTTTCCAGGCAGCCCTTTTGTGATTTTGCATAAGAAAATGACTTTAATATACTGTTCATCTGCTGTAGGCCTTCCAAGTCTTCTTGTGTCCTCTACTTGTTCAGTTTCCTCAGATTTTTTTTAAGGACATGCTGCACACCATGCTGAGACAAACCAGCTAATAGCTCTTTGGGAATCAGTTTGTTACTTTTTGAACCTGTCAGTCTGTGTTATTGTTGGCATTTTTCATAGATTCGACTAAATAAATAAGGAAAAACTATGACTGGACTGAACCCCAGTGGGGGAAAAAAAACATTAAATGCCCAAAGAAAAACTTTGGGAGACCCCCAGAAAGCCTGGAGAACTATTGTTCAAGCTTTAAAAAATAGCAAAGTCTGGCTCATCTGAAGCAAAATATAAAGAAATAAGGGGTGGCTGAAGATTTTCACAATACTCAGGTATAGGTTTAGGTAGGGCTGTTCGATATAACGATATATACCGGATGACGATATAAAAACGTCTATCGTTTAATTTTACGCTATCGTTTATTTTGTGGTGTCGCAAAATAAACTGTTTACGGCATTTTTATTTATTTTTTATCGTTTTGATGGTCACTGTAGTGGCTATATTAATTTCTTAAAGTTCTCTCTTTCTCTTTTATTTAATATAACCACACTAGGGACGGACAAGCGCCTGTATTTATGCGTTGACGTTAGCAACAACGACAGTAAAACCATTGCATCACGTGTCCGCTTGTTTATTTTCCACATAAATCCTTCACAATAAAGCTCAACATCCTGTTGAGACTTTTCAAAATAAACTGAATCACGTGAAAGAGTATGCAGAGTATTTACGGATGAGAAGCAAAAAAGAGCCGTCAGGTGCTAAAAAATAAACCTTAGACTCAAACGTTAGAACAGGCTTTTCCCCGCAGAACACTGTGTAATAAATACTCACAAAGAAAACGGTGGCCGTTACAACTTATGTCTAAAAATGTATAGTTTCATGCATCGGTTAAAACACTCGACTCCAGGTACATGACGCCCAGCTGGAAACACTCCACGTAAGTCGAGCTGCCTGAGATTCACAGAATTTACAAAAAAATGTTAAATTTTTGTGATTTATATCGTCATCGGGACGATAGATGTCTTATATCAGGATATGAGATTTGTCATATCACACAGCCCTTGGTTTAGGTACTAAAAGCTAATGTACAAGTTTAGAAATAATACAATACAAACACAATGCAAACACGAAATATACCATCTATTGAAATACATTGCTTATAAAGTTGTGCGACCTACCACAAAAAATCCCTATAATTTGTGTCTTTGTACATCAACAAATAAGTCTCTTTTTGTGACACTTTCATGTTTCACTGTGGAAAAAACTCTCAAAAACTGTCTGCATCTGAAAACCCTCTCAACATTTTTTCTTAATTAAGGAAAAAAAAAATGACAATAAGTAGTTCTTTGAATGCACAGATATCTCATCTAAATAATGGGTAAGAGCATTTCTACCTGTAATTTTTCCTCTTCATATGTATGTTTACCTGGACTCTAATTTTCAGACTTTAATGGGATTAAAAGCCCAAACAGAATAAAAATGCTCCATATAAACACCTTTGAATGCATCTGACGTAGGCTCACTTTGTTGTAATTAGGGTACTTTTTCCAGTACCGATACACAGGCACCAACTTTCTGCTAATACCATGTACTAAAACAGTACTTTTGTTAATGAAACTGTCGTTCTTACTGTGAGGAACATTTGGGAAACTGTTATGTAGATATACAACAAAATTTTCTGGCACAACTTCACCTAATTCCAAGGTGCATGAAGAAGACAAAGATCTGATGACATGAAGACTCCAGCGACACTTAAAGTATTAGGGAACAACTTTATTGGTTTTATTTGAGATTTTATTGTATTGTCAAAGATTATGTAATTGCGTTTGGGGCTATGGCAATGCATTTGCGCCTTTTACATCAGACTATTCCTAAATTAAAGACGTCTAAAAACAGTGGTATAATCTTTTTCATCCATTGACCTCATAAACTTGGTAAATTTTTTGCTGCGTTCTATCAGCTTGTGTCCTGCATCATAAATGCTTGTGGAGGTATGTTTCTCCAAGCTGGTGCTCTGTAATGACCTTATCTTTAAGAGTAAAAAGTGAAATAAAAAGTTGAAACAAATGTACTTAAAACCATAAATATTCAATTCAAGGAGAGATTTGTGACTTTCACGTAGAGCTGGGCGATATGAGATTTTTTCATATCACGATATGTTTTTTTCATTTCAGGCGATAACGATATCTATCACGATATAAGCCAAATAACTATATTTGTAAGATTTAAATGTGCCGTTGCTCACAAGTAAAATGTGAAATAATCAGCAGCTTGTTTTTATTTAAATATTTATTTCCCATAATAAGTTCAACAGGGTAGATGTACTTAAGGAACATGAGACTTTTTCAGATAAATAAAGGCAAATATTGCAAACTACACAAAAGGCAGCCGCTAAAGCGTTTAAGTTTCAAAATAGAACAAACAAAACAGACTAAATTGTCAATTCCACTTAGAAACAAAATATTAATTCTAAAAATAAATCTTAGTTTGTTTTACAGAAGAACAGACAAAACTGACTAACTTTTGTCAATATCAAATAAACTGAGAACTAAAAGGAAATTCTCAATCTCTCCTTGTTGTATAGCTTAGCTTTTCAAACAGTTTTAACAGTTACTTTAGTCTGACAAAAGCCGAATGACGAATTAGCGCTTCCAGTCAGAGACTGAGGCTACGTCCACACGTACACGGGTATTTTTGAAAACGGAGATTTTCCGTTTTCGTTTTAAAAAATAATCCCGTCCACACATAAAGGCAGAAATGAAGGAAAACGCTGCTATGAACATGCCAAAGCAGCAGGTGGCGCTAGATTCCTAACCGTGCAGAAATGTTGGCCAATCAGAAGTCTAGAAGCCTCGGTGGGAAAAAGTAAACAAAGCTGGGGCATAGAAGCAGAACCGAGTCGTATGTGTGGAGGGACAGTAACTGTGTGTATATGTAAGCATTTAAACACTGCAGAGAGTAGAATTAACAGTAACAGTATTGTAGAAATTCATTTCACCGAAACAATAACGTGGCGCACAGTGTGACGCATGCACCAGTTTATTGTATTTCCAGACTTGCTTTCGGCACAATTTACAGTGCACGCTACTCTGTTTTTTGTCAGACTTGAAATAGCCGAAATACCTTCACACTACGGAACTTCTATGGCTCTTCCGTTCGACAATCTCTCCGGCGTTGGAACCATCATCTGTTTTCTCTTCGGTCACGCTCGGTTGATTTTTCTAGTCGGCACACTCATTTCCTCCATTACCCGCTGGCTGCTTCCCAAACAAACACACGTGCGGCTTGGCACTTGTGCTGTACGTAACAAGTCACGCGACGTGACGCTGCGGCTGTGATTGGTTCGGCTCTGCGCTACTTAATTTGGATTGGCTGACCTTTTTTTTTTTTTTTTTTTTTTAGAGGACAAGAGCGGCGAGGTCTATCGCGATAGCTTAATTTCTCTATCGAGTAAAAGTTATATCGCGATACATATCGTTATCGTTCTATCGCCCAGCTCTACTTTCACGTCAGTATTTTTGAAAATGTGCTCTATGGCTTTATTTAAATGTGGATGGAGGTATGTTTCTCCACAACTAATAAATGGCAGTTTTTCCTAGCTGAACTGGTCCTTTTAACATAATTATATACAGACTATGAGAGTTATGAGCAACTCCATAATTTATGTTCTTTTCTGTCATGAAAATTTAGAGTTTAAAAAGAATTATTTTCGAAATGCATTTAAAACAGAGAATGATAATTCAGACATACATGCAATATTCATAATTCTAACAGTTAAAAACAGCACAATAATGAGGCACAACAATAAAAAGACCATTTTAATCCAATTTCAGACAGTTCATTAAATCACATGCCAAAAAGACTGAAATAAAAGACAAGATATTGAGGAAGATGAATCCATGATGTATTAGTGGCTTTGCATGTGCAAGGAAATGATGAAATAAACATAGTATGTACAAAAGGAAAAATAAATGGATTTATAACAAATCTCTAAAATCTCTCTCGCTCTCCATCTATCTATTTGTGAATAATTGTTGTGTGTGTGACATCACACAACGTTTTGTTCAGATTTGCCCACCTGTTAAGATGGAGATGGGATAAATGCAGACATATGCCATAGTCAAAATGTGCAAAATAATTATATATAAATGTAGTAGAGGCCACTTTGTGCTCCTAGTTAGAGTGAGCACTGCATGTATCTCTGTATGCAAGTATTTCTGCTAGAAAGAGAGAGGATGGCTGCAATTTTAAGAAATCTGCCAAATTTATACTAAACAAGCTGTCCATTTGCATAAAGGCAGCTTTTTTTAAGTACTTTTTACCACTCCTAAAAAACAAAACAACAACAATTTTTCAAGCTGTACTGGTCCTCTTCAACGAGTTTATTATATACCAACTCTGTGAGTTAAGAGTAAGCCAATAATGGAAATAGCTGTGCTGAAAAGACTAAGAATTTCCAAATGCAGTGTTGTTCTTGTGTTTCATTTTTAAAATTATTGCTAAATAGGTGGACAACAAAAGGAAAATGCTGTTGTTAAAGTCACATATGCATAAAGTATTCATGACTATTCAAGTTTGTCAGATACTGCATAGAGAAGACCTTTGGAAGGGTGTTTCTCCTCTTACGAAAAAAAAGGGTTTCTGTGATTATTAATAAACTCTTTAGTGATTAAAATCAGTGGTGGGCACATTGGTGCCAAAAGACCATCCATATCTGAATTTTGGGATTTTTATTCAAACACCTGCCAAAAATATGAAATTAAACAAAAAAGCTGTTGAGAAAGACGAGTGGATGACGTATTTGTGACTTTTACAAAGAAAGCAGTGTAAAAGATGCTTTTCACGTTTTTAAATTTGCTGTTCTGGTAGCTTGATAAAGACTCTTGTGGGCTTTTTACCACCAGGAATTTTTTAATTTTTTTTTTTGTTAAATTGTGAATAACACAAAAAATCCTGCTGATGTCTATTCTGGGGGGAAAAAAATTGTTCACTTCACCTGGGGTCATGCTTTCAGTCGTGACACTGCCACTGCTCTTCCATAGATTCTCATTTTAAAATTAAAAGCCAGCATCATATAAAAAGCAGACTCTGGCATCTTTATCCCCTCACCACTCAACCAGTTACAGCAGGATGCCGGAGGTCTCTTTGTGTTCAAAGGGAGTTCTTCCTCCCTACTGTTACCCAGTTCTTGCTCATAGGGATCATCGGATTGTTGGGGTTCTCCCTCTAGTACTGAAGGGTCTTTACCTTACAATACAAGGAGGCTTATTGTGAATTTTCAGTCTACTTTTAGCCTCAAATACAGATGAGGGATTCATGCTGTGGAGCTCCAAACCTCCAGCGTTGCCTTCCCGCTGCGTTTTCCACACCAGTTTCTCTCAGCAGCCTCGTGTGCTTCCTGTAATGAGAAAATGCTCACTCACTTGTTAATGGGGTTTGACTTCATCTAGTTTTTTGTTTGTTTGTTTTTTTACAGTTGAACTGATTGGTTGAAATCAACCTGTGCAGACACACATTTTACTTTGCCATTGGTTATGTCAGACCCTGTGTAATACCAGTAAGACTAACGGATCATCTATTTTAATGCTTCCGCTGGACTGTGACTGTGCTCCCTTGATTTTTACAGTTCCCAAAACAACTACTCCACCACTGTTATCTCTTCTAATTGGCTTTATTAATTTGTCACTCTGCAAAGACCTTAAGTCTTCCAGTGGGCTATGTGCTCCATTCAAACTTACCAGAGTCCAAATGCTGGCAAACTGGCGTTGCGTGCTCCTAAAGTCGTTTGGAGCTCATGTTCTGACCTGAATTGTGAGTTGGCGAGTAAAGGTTGTCGGCTCCTAGATAAAGGTTTTCCTCTTTCTCCTTTTCTTGTCCCGATGACTAAAGATCGGCCAGAGACAGGTTGTCGTTAGAGTTGAGTGAAAGTCCAGCTCAGGCATGAACAAAGCAAAGAAATCTACCTCTTGACCTAATAATGAAATGCACACAGGCCACTTTGTCTGATCATATTCTTTAATATTTGGACACTGACGGAGAACGTTTTCATTTACATAAGCTGCCATCTTTAATGGACCACAAATTTAGTTACTCGAGGATCTTTGGCTGTGTTTCTGCTCGTCTTTTTTTTTCTTTAATGTGATTTCTTATCTAAAACAGTTTGTAATTTTTTTTACTTATTTCCTATTGAGGGTGCATTACTTCCTTTTGTACTACATTAACTTTTTCCCTCTCTTGTTCCCTCCTGTTTTGGTGACGTGTGCAGCTGGATTCACTCCAAACGGTAAAATTTCCATCACATTCAAGTACATGCACTTTTGGATGTGTGAGATTGACCTTTCTGGGTTTTTCCATACAAATCTGAGTTGGCATATTTAAAAAGGGGTTGCAACATTTACCTTCATTTTGTGAATACTTTCAGTTACAGGTCCTCAGAGTAGATAAACATAGTTTGAAATCTGCCATTTTTTTATGGTTTTTTTATTTTATTTTTACCAGCCCTGATAGCTCAGTAAAATAAATGACCATATGGCCAAATAAATAACCTTTAAGAGCTAGAAACAAATTTGAAGTCAAAATAAATACATTGAAGTAAAATTATTATAGATTTCAATGAAAACTTTGAGTAATAACAGAGAAAAAGTTCATGGAAAATAAAACAGAATACAATTAACCTACTAAACGCACTAGTGGAAAGTGCGGTGCAAGAAAGCATGAAGTTGTGATACATACCTTTCATACAGAACCTAATTTTAGCAAATATTCACTTCTTAAAATCTGGATGGCGATACTTTAAAGAAAAAAGTAAAAAATTCTTTTCATCCACTGTTCAAGTTTTTGCTTGAGGTCTAACTTTATGCACTATAAGTTGAGAGATTTCCTCTCATATTTCTCTTCTATGGTTTAAGGAGACAAAGTAGGAAAACGAATTTCAAATACGTGTCTCTGTCCTTTTTTTTTTTTCATCCACAGTTGGTGTATTTTATACAACTGCATTGGTTTGACTGCTAGTGTTTGATCTCAGACAGTCCAGCTTGTAGCAGTTTTATCCACCTCCTCCTGCATCTCTATGTAGCCGGCAGAGCAGTAGGTGGCAGGGTGCACCTTCACTGTTCCCCAAATTCACATCAGGAGTTAGAGACAGGTAGAGGTAGCTTTAGTAGGTGTGCTTTATTGAAGGCTGGGAGCCTTTATGCATCTTCCTCATTGTTCTCTTCATGACCACCACTGCTATAAACAGCTGGCAGGAGAAAATACAAACAGCCCGAGATGGTGAATCATACTTCTTGTGTCTTCCACGTGGTATCTCCAGCTGCTGCAGCCATGATGTGCAGTTATGTTTCGGGAACTCAGCTCTGCTGTCACCTATGACTAAGAAAACACACTTTCATCATGTTCAAGCACCAAAGGAAACACACAAAAATGGGTTTCATTTCCTTTTCCCGCTGTTTTTTGTACTTTAGGTTTAAGGAAATCCTCTGTAAAAAGACACGTTTTTCTTAACCCTCCTGGTTGGGAGTCCTTGCTGACAGCGAGGACATTACTTGACCACTTAGAAGACGTCGAACTTGTAGATTTTAACCTAGGTAGATAGAAATTTACCATTCCTGTGATATCTTTGGTGAAGTTGTAGCCCTCAAGCTTTACAGTCTACCAGAACACAGCATTTGTTTGGGACAGCATAGCATATGCTGTATTCACATGTACCCTGTTTTTTGTAGTGCAGATGTGTACTGATACTACTGGTATGTCCATTAGCATGGCTGCTAATGACAGCAACTTTCATGTAGAAAGTTGTAGTTTGGAATAGGGCTGCTCAATTAATCGAATTTTAATCTCGATTACGATCTGGGCTTTCAACGATCATTAAAAATGACTGAGCCGATTATTAGCCCCTCCCTCGTGCTTTACTCTCGCGCTGCTCCGTGTGGCAAATCGAGCGCACCTCTTTGCATTTCGAACACGTGTCACAACAATTAAGAGCAGCGGTCTCCAACCTTTTTTGCGCCATGGACCGGTTTATGCCCGACAATATTTTCATGGACCGGCCTTTAAGGTGTCACGGATAAATACAACAAAATAAAACTAGTACCGGTACCGAAAAAAAAGAAATTTATTCATAACACACGTGAAAAGACCCAGGAAAACTGAGTAAACGATAACAAAATAACGCTGAAAACCGATAAAAACCCTAAAAACTATACATTTCACACCTGAGCCTCAACTCTCGCGGCCTGGTACCAAACGACTCACGGACCGGTCCGAGGCCTGGGGGTTGGGGACCGTTGATTAAGAGGACCCGAGAGAACCTCGGAAAGCTAAGCAGAAGTTATTTGGAGAGGAGAGTGACTGCCGTTGGTTGAAAAGAGAGGTAAAAAAAAACTTCAGTGGTGTGGAAACATTGGGTTCGCGGAGTCAGATGTGGATCAAGTAGACATAGGCTGTGTCCCAATTCAGGGTCTGCACGCTTGAAGTACGCATTTTAAGTGCGGTTACGTCACCGCCACGCGACGACGGCTGTCCCAATTCGAAGTGTACTTCAAATGCATACTCCAAATGCACCGTCAATTTCCCCAAATATCAAGCGTTGTCCGGTGCACGCTTCGTGGTCCCATATATCCCACAATTCATAGCGCGGCGGTGGGTGTGGAGAATTTTGCCGCAAAATACGGCAGAAGGGAGCGGCCGAAGAGGGTTTTTTTCCCCCCAAACTTTATTGAACGTATAAAGCGAACAGTCAGTCATTCCAGTTCAGTTTGTACAGTAGACATACAAGGCAAATAAGAGTAACAATATACAGTACAATGAAATAAGAAGGATAAATAAATAAAGAAAAAAAAGGGGGGAGGGATGTGACAGACTTCATAACAACTTTGTATTTGAAAGTTGTGACATCTCATTCGTTAAACATTTCTGAATGAATTTCAATCAATGATAAACCTTTTTTATTGGAAGTTAATTTAACAGAGTTTAAGTAATATTCAATTTCAATCAAAACCAAATTAAATGATGGGGTTGAGTCTTGAAACTGACATTTATGTATATGGAATTTCCCTAATAAGATGGAGCGGCCGAAGAGTGAACTGTCAAAAGTACTGAATATGACGTCACTTATTTATGTGCGAATGTTTAATAATTAAAGTCAGTCATATATCCACAAACACAACAATCTGAAATATATATATCTGACAATACTATAATATTGGCCATATTATATTTACATTACCACAGTGAGATGACTTTAGTCTCATGAACAACATTAACTAATTGTTATTTACTAACTAATCTTAAATGACTGTTCAGCACAGAAATGAAGCCCAACAATCATGTTTTACAGTCCTGTGGTCTCAGCCTCAGATACTCAACTAATCAAAGTGATGTCATGACAAAAATGAATGACCAACAAAACATTTTTCTCCTTCATTTCTGTCAAACAATGCTGTATGTAACGTGTTGGTTAGTATCATGGTTGCTAGGCAACCTGAACAGCGCGACGAAGCGTATACCGTCCCATTTCACAAGCCTCTCACTTCCGCACTTCTCGTACTAATAGTACGCACCGTACGTAGTACGCGTAGTGCGCGTACTTCAAGCGTGCAGACCCTGAATTTGGACACAGCTATGGTGTGTAAACTTTGCTACAGTGTCGTAGCTGCACCACAGAGCAACACTGCAAAGTTCACTAAACATAGATGTTTACATTTTTCATTTCTTTTTTATATTGCAAACATTTGCACTGTTATCAGTATTTGCACACTATTTTATATTATTTTTTGACAATCTTTAAAGTCATTATTCAATACATTGTTATTGTTAAATAAATATCGTCAAATAATCGAGATCTCAATTTCAATGAAAATAATCGTGACTTATCACTTTTTGCCATAATCGAGCAGCCCTAGTTTGGAAAGCATGTAAATAGTTTGATATCAGTTTGAGAAAGATTTTTTTTTTTTTTTTGTTCGTCCATGATTGCCAAGACTTGAGAGAACATTTTTCGAAAGTCAAATGTGGTTGTCCATAATAATTATATGTGTGGTTTGAGAGAAATTGATAAAATCCTGTTTACGTTTGATTTTTTTTTTTCCCTTAAATTTTATATTTATGCAGAGTTCAACATAAAAAGTGGCCGAATCTTTGGAGCCAGTAATCATTAGTTTTTAATGATTAGTTTTTATTACCGTCAGTATTTTCACAATGAAACGCCAATGGAAATCAAACCACCCATATGGATTGTTTAAATGTAACAAAAAACTGTTTTGTTTGTTTGGTTGTTATTGTTTTTTAACTGCTTTCATCTACTTTTTACACGGCAGCAGCTTAGTAATTTAAGTAGAAGCTAAAATGGAAACTGTCTGCTTGCAGTTAAACTGATCTTTGTACATCCAACGGCTGGAGCCATGGACTGGTCGCCAATCTGGCGCAGACTTAAAAGACTCAAACCAGAGACAACCATTCACAGTCACACTTATGGGCAATTTAGAATCATCAATTAACCTAACCCCTATAACGACATGCCTTTGGACTGTTGGAGGAAGCTGGAGTACCCAGAGAGGACCCACGCAAACACGGGGAGAACATGTGAACTCCACACTGAAAGGCCCCAGGCACGTGGTAGAATCGAACTCAGGACCTTCCTGGTGTGAAGCAGCACTGCTAAACACTACCTGATAGATTAGATGAAGACAAAACAGATTCCCCTAACGTTTGTTATGTATAGTTATTTTTAACTCCTTTACATGCATTTTACTTTACGTACTAACTGCAGTGGAAGTATCAGTCTGCTAATAAATGACATGTTATTTTTATGTGATAAGCTAACAGTATGTAAAGTAATTTTAATTGGCTTTGTTTTGGGGGAATTTAAAGTGATCGACCTGCCCCAGTGGGGGGTAACTGTTAACACTGTTATTGTTATGTAAGCTTTTGTAATTCATGTGGTATGACTGCAGCATGCCTTAGAGATGATCCCAAAAAACTGATCCATGAAGCTAGTTCGTGCATAAGAAGAAATTCTAAAGAAGAGTAAACCAAAAATAGGAAAAAGAGTAGGATTGTGTTAAGCGAATAAGATTAACTGCTGATCAAAATAATCATGCTTATGAATTTTTGTGTTGTAGAGTAGCTCTCGGTGGTTGGTAATTTAAAAGTGTTTGATTGAGGTCAGGCCCATGATTTTACGAGTCTGCATCTTTCCAATTTGAGGGAATAATACAAGAGAGCATGCCTCAAAAAAACAGCATTTATAAAAGCCAAAGATGTCTTCAAATAGCAACACTGCACTGGGCTCCTACAGGGAAGCATAATTCATTTTTCCCTCCAGTGTGAACCCAACGGTAGAAACGATGTCTTCTCTAGACTTAGACTTATGTTAAATTAGATTTTAACTATGCAACAGAGGTTTCTCCTTTTGCTGTCGTGTCTTTTCAGATAAACTGCGTATGTCTGTGAAGGTTCTCAGTCATCCAGGTCATCGTAGTCAAAGGAGCTTGCAAAGAAAAGCGTCTGGACTTCTTTAAGTTGCTTGAAGACGTTTCACCTCTCATCCGAGAAGAACTGAAGAAGCTTCTCGGATGAGAGGTGAAACGTCTTCAAGCAACTTAAAGAAGTCCAGACGCTTTTCTTTGCAAGCTCCTTTGAATAAACTGCGTATGTTTAACTGCCACCTCTTTCTTTCTTTCTTTTTTTTTTCCTTCTTTTTTTTTTTTTAAACCGTTCTTCCTCTGTGGTGGTGTCACTGAGTTTGGTCTCAGTTATGAGTCAGCAGCACCAGCGGCTGAGAGGAAGCTTTGCATGGAGCTCCATCACTCACAGGCTCTATTCAGCCTGATTACCAGCTTTGACGGGCTTCTCCTACTGTCTGATAGGGAGACGGGGGAAGCTGACAAAACTGCTGCAGTTTTGGGGGTTTTTTTGTTTTCTTTATATAGACTTGAGTGTTGAGGCAAGATTAAAGACCTGTTGTTATGAAAGCGGTTAGGATAAATGAAAGCATTTTCAACAATCAATTGCTGTGTAAACCTTCGTCTAATATTTAGGCGATTAAGCTACAGACTCCTAGTAAGGATACTGGTATTGGTTCTGGTACCAAACAGCTGATGTTGGTTTTCTTGCAGCGAGATGTTACTACTTCTAGTAGCCAGGCTTTCTTTGCATTAGCTCGCTTGACAAAACGTAAAACCCCAGTAAGAGTTAATGTGTATCACAATGCTGGTTATCACCTTTCTTTGTTAAGACCTTGATTATACTTTGCTACAGACATGGACCATTGGAGACTCGAGAGCTGAGCTATCATTCTTGTTCCATTTCTTAGAAGGTCGCAGAATAACTCAAGTTTTCTGGCTCAAGTTTCTGAGCTGCAAAGAGGAGTTCATCTTGTCAAGAACAGTCGTGTATTCATGAATTAATATTTTTTGTCTCCCTCTTGGTGAAGTCGTTGATTTGTAATCTGTACAGTAAAGCTTTGAAACTTTAAACTTGCTTTAAACATTAAAAGCTAGTCTTTTGCTTGCGGTCTGACTCCATCTCATAACCTGAAGACCCAAAATTAACTACATTCTGGTCTACATCATGTTTGCAGACTGTTTGTGGATTTTGCTTGTATTAAAAGCACACTTCTTGTCATTCTGCATTTTTATTGGTCCACTATATGTATGTCACATTACAGCAAGCACCAAGGCTCCCCCGACAGGCATGCTTGCGCTGTTCTTTGACGGGTAACTGTCCTTGCATTGCGCAGTGGTGCTGTTGTCGTGTTGAAGGTGAAAGACCTTTAATAAAGTATGCACCTTGGTTTTACTATTACTTTTACTCAATATCCTACTCATAGACCAAGAACTCTTTATAATCTGTGGTCAACTATAATTCCCGGACTCTTAGTAGTACATTTACAATTGCTTTGGTCTCTGAATGATAGCAATAGTCATCATTAATGTCTGTGAAGGTTCTCAGTCATCCAGGTCATCGTAGTCAAAGGAGCTTGCAAAGAAAAGCGTCTGGACTTCTTTAAGTTGCTTGAAGACGTTTCACCTCTCATCCGAGAAGCTTCTTCAGTTCTAAGGTCAAATGGTGGGGAGTCCCAGATTTAAACCTAGTGGGAGTATCCCCCCACAGAGGGACAAAAGGACCCCCTGATGATCCTCTAATCGCCTGAGCCAAGGTGTGAAACTGGGTGTGGGTCACAATCAGCCAGGGTTTCGGGTGAGCTCATTGTGAAACCTGGCCCCACCTTATCATGCGAATTCCTGAGGTCAGATATGAGTGGGCGTTACGGCGTCTGGGAATCATTAATCGTCATCGATCAATCACCAATAGATCGTGGTGGTAGTGTCAAGACTGTCCTGCAAACTGGAACCAAGAACATTTGCCTTCAAAGTAAAGGTTGGACCTTTTGAAATGTGGTAAAGCATATATTTTCCTTAGAAGTTGAAATGCATTTTTGCAGGTTTCACTAACACTCAGTGGTTTGTTAGCAAATGTTTCTAGACAAATTGTCATCGTCCATGTAAAACACAAGCAACCATGGCAGTCTGTTAGCATTCCTTGGGAAATTCTTTTATCACACTCCAATTGTGCTAATTTTGACCATAATTTACAAGGTCAAATTAGTGTTTTACTCAGTATGGCTTGAAATTAGTGTCTGAGCACATAAACTCATCAGGAAAATGTTTTCTGAGGTCACTCTACAGATGCAAGGGGTTTTCTTCCCCTAGACTTCTATAGGCAGTCCTCTTTGCAGAGTCAGAGAGTTCGCCTCCTAATGCTCATTAAATAGAATGCAGTTGTAAGACAAATCTGCATCGGCTTCACTTTTCAGAGCCAGGAGCTACAGATATCTCTTCCAGCTTTTTGGGTCAGGAACCAACTGATATCGACATATCAGAGTGGCCCCACCCTAATTTTAACTGTCCATTGAGCCACGAGAAATTATTTAGATATAACTGCAGAGTTTTGTCATACCCTGTATTTCCCCGTATCGCCCCAAAGTAAATTAGAGTGCATCATGGGGGTTAAATTTCTTAAATTAGTTCTGAACAATAGGCTTTGTGGCTTAGATATTACCTTTTTACTCTCCCCTCCAAAAAGGGAGAGTAAAAATTGTTAGCACCCAAGGTAAAACTTAAACCTGGATACAAAAAATTAAAAAAAATTAAAGAAGGAAACCATATCAAGTATAATGTTTCATGAACGGGCATGGGGAGGGCTGTACAACGGACTTTATCTTTTCAATGCAACGCCCTGCAGCTGAAGCCCTTGCCCTTCGGGGGAGTTGCACTCTTGATGTGCTTTTGTTAACTAAGAAATCATTTTCTATTAGGGCTGTACGCCTGTTAAATATTTTTGATGTGTAATTCCTTGTTTCTTGTTCTTACACCTCTGTCTTTTCTCCTCTGCCCTCAAAGGAACCATGGGAATACCACTACCCAACTGCATTTGGGAACCAATATGTTGAACATGGTCCGCAACATGTCCGCATGAGGGGAGCCTGTTCTGGGCGGTGAGAGACAAATGGTGAAAAATTAAAAGTAAAGCGACTCTCCCCTCAACGCACAGCCGATTCCTCACCCCAACCCCCCACCCCTCCTCCTTCTCCCCTCCTGAGTCGGATGGCTCCGAATGACGAGCTGCAGTAATGGAAGTCCACCCGCCGTTCAGCACCGTGGCCATGAAGCAGCTCAAAGGGTAGGGTCTGCCGTGAGCTCGCCTCACCCTACCCACCCTGCACCCCCATCCCCCATCAGCTCCACCTGAGAGCACACTCCCACTCTGAAGTGAATATTCATCATCCTGAACCCTCCCTCCTATCGCCACCTCGGCCACGGCTTTGGAAGACAAACATGACGCGCATTGCGAAGACACTGGTTGATGTCTGATATATATACCTCTGAGGTGTCGAGCGTAAAACCAGCGGAGCAATGAATGGCGGAAAGGACTGCGAGGCAGGAGATGAGAGGCAGGCCGTCCCTGTCCAGGTCCCCATTGGCTGGCAGCGCAAGACAGAGCACGGTGGAGGGGTCGTGTACATAAGGTAAGAAAATGAGATCAAAACCATCAGAGATTTCAAAGCAAACATGGCTACAGATTAAGAGAAATATATCTGTGAACCACTGCACATGCTCAGTACATTTAGACTGAAAGCTGTTTAATAAAATGTTTAAACTAATTATGGGCATGAATGTCATGATAATTTCTGGCTTTTAATGATTTCTTTAAGCTGTTCTTTGTTCTGGAATGATTGTATAGCATACATCTTTAATGACTTGATAAAACAAGTACTGGGTGCCCAAGTTTCAATTTATTTTGTATTTTCTCTAATCCACACACGGTCAAAAGTATATATAAATACAGGCTCCGTTATACTGTCTATATACTTGCATATATAGGGGATTTGGGAAGGCCATTTCAGAAACTTAGTTACATCTGAAATCCAAGTTTCATCCATCCACTTTTAATTTTTATCCACTTTGTGCAGTGCACCTTTACCACTGTCAGCAAAACAGGCCCAGAGAATGATGCTACCACCACCATGCTTGACAGTTGGTGCAGTGTTCTTGGGTTTGAAAGCCTCATCTTTACTCCAACTATAACTCAAGGCAACGATATAAGTTCAATCGTTGTCTTGCCACATAATAAACGTTAAAAAAAGAGGTCTATATTGGAGCAGGGGTTTCTTACTTAATTGGCACCCTCTCTGGTGTTCCAGAGGTTTCCAGTTCATGTCAGGCTTGAACCTTGGTAGTTTCTGTGCTGTTTCTGAAGATCCTAGCCAATTTCCTGTGTGACAGTTTGGGTCTTTTTCCACATCTGAATAACTTGTACTTACAATTGTTTGAACTGATGATCTTCGAGTCTACAGTTATTTAGACCTTCCTAACTTGTGTAAATCTACAATTCTCCTTCTTAGATCTTCAGTGAGTTCCTTAGACCAGCGGTCCGCAACCTTTTTTGCACCACGGCCCGGTTTATGTCTGACGACATTTTCACGGACGTTCAAGGTGTCGCGCATAAATACAACAAAATAAAGCCAGTACCGGTACCAAAAAAAGAAGATTTATTCATAAAACATGGAAAAAGACTCAGGGAAACAGAGTTAATGATAAAAACAATAAAAAATGACGATACAAAACCGATAAAAACCCTGAAAACCATAAATTTCACACCTGAGCCTCATCTCTCGCGGCACAGTACCAAATGACTCACGGATGAGGCCCAGGGGTTGGGGACCGCTACAATAGACTTCCCCCACTGTTCTGAGCATTTGTAAGTCCAATAAGGGCTGTTAAACAAATCCTTTCCGTGCTGCAAAGAAATTACCAGTTTTAGTCAATTGTGATCACTAAAAAGAAAAAGCCAAGTTGAGACATCATAGAACCTTCAGCACCACTTATTAAAAGATTTTGAGCCTGTGTGGATTATTAAAAAAATCCAAACTTGTTTTGCCCCAAATTACCATGACAGTCATGTTCTTAATGAGTGTATGTGTGGGGCTAAATGGCTGAAAGTCTAACCCCTGGCGTCCACCAATCGATTATCAGTCTTTTTAAATCAATCTTAAATTGCATCATTTTGTTCCTATAAGAGTCAAGAAGAAATAAAAATTGTCGCCACATCTATCAGCTCATTATTACCACTAGTCTATATTAGGGCTGCATGATTAATCGTTAGAAAATCGCGATCTCGATTCATACTTATGTGCGATCTCATTTCCAAATGACAATGATTTAAAAAAAGAAAAAAAAAAGACGACGACGATTGTACCGCATTTTGATCCGGGACGTAATCTGCATGAAAACAAGCGCTCACTCTTCCTGCTCAACAAATGACAAGGGCGGAGCCTTATACCACGTGATACAGAAGCTGTGCCGTGTGATGCTAAAATTAGCAGGGAAAAAACAACGGAGAGCACGTCAGGGATGACGAGAAAGTGACAGGAGAAAATCCGTCCCGGTCAACCACCTGAACATCAATAACGGGAACCTTATACAGCGCTTCCCTATACACGTCGAACTCCCGCAGGCACAAAGAAATTACGGAGGCTATCACTTATCACCTGACCAAAGATATGGCTCCCATCAACACTGTGCAAAACGAGGGATTTAGGAAAATGATCAACACCCTAGACAAACGCTACACAGTGCCGTCCCGCAACTATTTTTCTATTGTTGCACTACCTGCTCTATACACGCAGCGTCGAGCAACGGTGGAGACGGAATTTCAAGCAGTACAACATTTTGCAGCAACAACAAAATGTGAGACATTAGTTGTTTTTATGTTTATTTATTGTTTTTATGTTCAGTCTCAACTGTTACGAAGTTGATGTGCAGTTAATAAGTGCAATAAATATTTATACTGGAAAAGAAAATCGTGAGAGAATTGTGATCTCAATTCTAAGCCAAAAAATCGTGATTCTCATTTTATGCAAAATCGTGCAGCCCTAGTCTATATCATGACTAAAAGTGTGTTCACGAACAACGGAGGTGATTGATGTCATGTATCAAAGGTAAGCGTCAGGTTTTGGTCCCAGTCATTTGAATTCAAAGAGCACCCAGCAGGCTTGTTTACTGTGCACACAGGGTAGAGTTTCTCTAACTGATCGATGAGCAGAAGCATGGCAACTCTTTGATGATGATGCTTCCTGTGTCCAGTCACAGTCACCTGATTTAGTTTCCATTTGGCATGAACTAGACACACAAATTTCTTCACTGATCAGCCCACGGACACAGGTAAGCTGCAGACAGTGAAATGACTAACAAAGCGACTGCTACTCGTCGGTCTCCTCCGATGAGTCGAATCCTTGTAGGCTGTGACTTGGTGTCCTTCCCGGCACGTGCGCTCACCAACCACAATGAACCGAAGCAGTTGGCTGGTGTCAGGTTTATTTTGGGTGTTGGAAAGAATCCTGTCTGTGACCGTGGCCTGATACTGTCACAGCACACTTGTATTTGCTGATGTTCTTTTACATTTGAAAGCATGCTTTTGCTTCAGGGATGATCCTCACAGTTGATTTTTTTTTTTTTTTCATTCTCTTTCACAGCCACAGTGATTGATGATTCAGTCTGTATATGTCTGTATATGTTTGATAGGAACTACCAGCGGTACATACTGTTCTTCTTTAGAGGTAGTTTCTTTGTGCCAGCCTTCGAGTGCATAGAGACCCCTTTTATATCTGTCTTTGGTTAAAGCTCGTTCTAATGTTTCATCCAGGGGTGTCAGACTCCTTTTATTATTACATGGGACACATGCAGGCTAATTTTATCTCAAGCTGCCGCGACTAGTAAGAACATTGCATAATAACCTATATGTCTAAGTTTCTCCTTTCTTTAACCAGTGTAAAGATACAAAGGCATATTAGGCCTAGATTAAAAACAATTATCACCCAGAAACCCAATTTGTCCTGTGCATGTGTTCCATCCTTTCACAATAAAAGTCCTTGATTGTGTAGCTTCTGTACACAAAATGGCTCACAGAAGTGTACTGAAGTATTAGATACACTTTGCATAATGTGTGCCTCCAGAACTGCCATAATGCTTCATGTCATAGATTAAACAAGGCACTGGAGAATTTGATTCATATTCAGAGATGCTCTTCTGCACATCTGGGTTGTAATGAGTAGTTGTTTGAGTTACTGCTACCTTCCTGTGAGCTTGAAACAGTCTGGCCTTTCTCCTCTGACCTCTGACATCAACAAGATATTTTCTCCCAGAGAAATGCCGCTCACTGGATAATTTCTCTTTTTTAGGTCATCTTCTCTAAACTCTAGTGATGGTTTCTGAAATACCCAGACCAATAACCTTGCCACATTCAATCACTTAAATCACCTTTCCTTTACCATTATGATGCTCATGTTGTCCTGACTATGCCTAAATGTAGCAAAAAAGGGGAAGTACATTATTAAGACAACCACATTTTCACAATTTCCCTTGAGGAAAGACAAATGAAGAGAAAGTAAATGACAATTATTTTCTGTCTTCATGTAAAGTGCATATATATTGTTCAGGTCAGGTGTTTTAATACATGTAGATGGAGATTATTCCTCCGCGGTTGATTTCATGCTAACTACTATCCAAAAACAGTCTGAAGGAGCTGCTAACCTGCCTCAGAGAAGGGGAAAAAAGTTTGTGTCCATCGTGTTTCTTTTCTTCTTCCACGTTAACACTAAAGATCAGTGTTCAGGAGCTCCAGTCTAAAAATGTTGAATCTTATTTCAAACGGGTGTTTCAGTAAGCTTCCCAGAAGGAGCATTTTTGCTGTGGATCATTGCCAGCTTCAGCTTCAGCCTCACCTTGTTGTTGTTCTCTGTGTGCAGTCCCAGTGGCTCGGTGCTGTCCAGCTTGGAGCAGGTGAGGACCTACCTGCTGACAGATGGAACCTGCAAATGCGGCCTGGAGTGCCCACTCATCCTCCAAAAGGTATATTTATTTATTTGTTTTCTTTTGGCTCTGATTAAAACACAGTGAGATTTTTACAGCTGCTCCAATCTGAGCTCCAGATGATTCGCTATTTAGAGATTAAGATGGAGGAGCCAATCTGCGACGGAAATTAAAATTCTGTTGTCCACAAATTACGGCTAAACAAGGACCCCTAAATTTAAACTGGTGTGTGGTGTTTGTTTGTACAGGCTCCTTTTAGAGCTCTAATCATCAGGCAACTTGAGTGTACAGTGATAACTGCTGTTTCCTATATTTACAGTAGAGATTTAATGTAACACCATCACAGTTTTCAGTTATTGTTATGCAGAAAGGAAAAACACAAACTGTATAAGCAAAAATTACATTTATTTATACAAACTGTCAGTTTTATCCTATTAAACAAAATCACAAGTTAAATCTCATCTTTGGCATTTTTTGGGCCGTTATTTTACAGTGCAGTATAAACACAGAATGGACAGGAAAGCAGGAGGCATATATAGCACTGCTACATATGCCTCTTTTCCACTAGTACCGTCTCCACTCGATTCTACTCGGTTTCAGTCGTTTTCCATTACAATTCAGTGCTTTGGGCTGTTAAAGCAACACTGCCAAAAGACCCGTCATGTCATTTGTATATGCAACAAAAACAACACAAAAATGTAGGATGTTGTAGGTATAAAGGTGATGGTGTGCCTGCTGCTAAACCGAAAGTAAGCATCTTCACTTCGTCACTGGACCACGGTGTCGGTGTTTGTGCAGCCATTGGCAATAAGTGAGGTGGTTGGCAACCAGTTTTTAGGCCACTCCCTAGAGTGGACACTCCCCACACTCTTATTTTGAAAGTTCACTTGCTGCTAAACCGTTAGCATCCAGTCTTTCCAGTTTTCCTTACCGATAATGCCAATTAGGCGGTTGTTTTGGTGGTCCCCTACACTGGGCTCAAAATGGAAGAGTTGGGAGTCTACGGGATGAGAAACTCCAAAAACTACTTTGTTATGTATGGTCACAAAGTTTCTACTTTAGAGTCTTCTAGTTTCCTTTCAGGACCACTGCCTCTATTGTCTGCTCGGACAGCTTTGAATGGTGGTTCTGAAGTTTTATTCTTCAAAGTGTGCAGAGACTCAAATCAGTGTGGCTTAGAGTGAATTGCAGGAGTGAAATTATAAAAGAGTATACAGGAAAAGCTCTCCTGTAGCATAATCCTCTCCTATTTCATACTCAGGATGTATGAAATGAACCCAAGCTGACCCACTGATCTCTGTAGGACCAAACTACAAATGTCGGGGTTATGTGAGGCGTCACATTACACGGGGTAATCTGACCGATTATCCTTCCTGATGCTAAATTTGTCCCCAACACTCCACGCCATTATCAGAATGATTTTGTAGCTGCCCGTCTTCCCTTATGAGTGCCCCCTCCCTGCTGTCTTCTTAGTATCTGAAAATGAAGATGCAAATATTTTTTAAGACTCATTTTCTGGTCTTAAACATTAGTTCACTTTTACATCTTAACCGTCTTAAGATGTGGGATATCACATATCTCATATCATGAGGTGCTTGGGAGAGCCACTGCCTCCATGTTTATCTACGATTTAGTCTATGTACATCACTGCCTGTGCTGTTAAGACAGCCCCAAGAGATGATGAGCGTGAGGAAAATATAGTGTGCTGCCAGACCTGGATGTGATTTACATAATATTCAGGGGTGGTCACGTGGCTCGGGGAAGCAGCTTTCTGGCCTCAAAACTGATCCTCACCATCCTTATTCTGGGCCCACAGCATGCTTTCTTTTCTTTCTTTTTTTTCTTTTCCTTTTTTTGTGGGGAGCTCTGATTAGTTGCAAAGCGTGATAATAGGCTTACTGTTATCTGTGAATCCATGATCACAGGAGATCCCAGTTTTCTCTTGAAAGAATTGCAGTTGTTCTAGAAGCCCACGGGTGACTGGATAGATGGGTGGATATCTATGTTTCTGTGTGCACTGATCTAAGAGGACTGTTTAAGCAGGGTTTTTCATGCGTACTGATTTTGCACAGGTATGTCAAGGAAAAATACTATTTGATATTCACAGGAATTTCTTGGACGATTCCTTGAAGATCCTTCCCCAGCCACTCTCGGATGACTGGGCATTGTTGTGGCATGCTGGCTTTACCTAAGGCCTGCACTCTGAAGCAGGATTTGGGCGCAGTGAGGAAACTTCAGTGTTAGGAAGATGAAGGTTTACTTCTCATAACTATAGTAACCTATGCTGGAGAATTAAGCTGCTCCTTAGCAAGCTTTGTTTAAGATTTGACATTAACGGGTATGAAATCAGCTTGCACTCACCAGTAATTTATCTGGAAAATGGTGTCATCATTCCTAAAAGATCCCTCTGGGCAAACAAGGGCAGTTGTTGACCTTTTATTAGCGTTGCGAATAGCCTCAAACACCAGTGTTTGTCGTTCACATTTAAAAAAAAAAAAGTTTCGAAATATTAACCTTTAGTGTAATGAAAACAACTCTGTTTCGTGCTACAATCAGACTAAGGAAAACAGTGATTGCAGACCTGCAGTATGAACAAAATTATAGCAGCCATAGGTGTTCTACACCCTTTCTTTTACACAGTTATACAATCGGAATACAACCAGTTACATTTAGTCCCCTACTGCAAAGAGTTGCGTTGCAGGAAGTAGTTGTCAGTCTGCACTCGTTTTTACAGACTGATTATAGTATTTAGACTTCTGCCGGAAATGTACGTCCTAACTTACAACATAACTGAAAATCCTACGCTGTAACCTGAGTTGCATCTCCCAAGAAATGTGTTGGATTGAAGCAGCCAACAACTATTGTGAGCAACCTGTTCTGCACCGTTAGCGCCTCCTGTGCATTTCCAGCTACAGTTTTTCATTTATCAATGAGACAAACAATCATCACCTCAGTTTAAAGAATAATAATCAATGTAAATATGGAGTTCCTACTGGGAGATTGCTGAAACTACTGAAATGGACATTAGAATTTTATGAAGAAGGTAAAAAGCAAAAAAAAAACAAAACCTGGCTCTGCAAAGACTCCCTGCAGAAGTGAAACTCAGGCATATGTTGGCAATCGGACTGTGTTTATAAATTATATGGCAGTTGTTTGCAAACCTTCACCAATCTGAGGGTGATTGCAGTCAATCTGAGTTGGACTGTGATTGTTTGAAGACAGGTTGCCTGTATAGTGATCTTGAGATTGAAAGTGGTTGCCCAGAGGTTGCATGCTCAACTCCTGGATGACAAGTTAGCTCTTTTACTAGTCACGAGAAGACTGCTTGCTCTGATGTGACTGGAACCTTAATGATAGAGGTCCCAGTTGATCTCTGCTGTCAGGTTTTTTTTCCTGGATACAAATAGGCTAAACTTTAGTATTACAGCAGCACCTTTTTAGTCGTACTGACCAAAGCACTTAAAGCTCTCTCACATTCACACGGTGCTTTTAATGCGCTTCACTCTCACTCGCAGTCTGCTGAGCTGTCTGCAGCAGCTGTGCTGGTTTCAGTCTGCTTTATGTTGTTCTATATCAGTTTTATCTTCCTTTGTAAAACCAGTTGTTGTGCTGCCAGTGCACTTCAATGTTTTTCTCATTGGCGAGGTGCTCAACCTTTGTGTGACTGCTTGACCCGATTGATAATGTGTTGATAAATAAAGACAGATATGAAAAAGGCATCCTGGGTATGGTGAATTTGATTAACAGTGTATATGATATATATGTATATATGACAGAAAATGGGGAATAAAACCAATAAAATGGCTAACAATAAAGGCCATTGCATGAGAGCGCAGAAACAATTAATTAAGCAAAAAGATTGTGAGTAAACTTAAACTACTTAGAACTGAAGAAGCTTCTCGGATGAGAGGTGAAACATCTTCAAGCAACTTAAAGAAGTCCAGACGCTTTTCTTTGCAAGCTCCTTTGACGATTGTGAGTAAACAAGCAAAACAATGACCAAGTCAGTTCAGTGACTTCTATCCACTTTTATTTATCTCCTCAGGTGTTCAACTTCGACCCCGGGGCAGCTGTCAAACAGAGGACAGCGGAGGATGTGAAAGCAGACGAAGATGTCACCAAACTCTGCATTCATAAGAGGAAGCTGCTGGCTGTGGCCACACTGCACAAGAGCATGGAGACGCACCCGCCTCTGGCACTGACCAGTTCAGGAGGAGGTACGAGTATACGTTACAGCTCTGAAACCATTTGTCAGGACACTTGGAAGTTAGCTCCAATAAATCCAAATGAAAGAGGACAGTGTTGATGTAATTTACATCCTAGTTTTGGAAAATATCAGTGAGTTTGGTAAGTAATTTATCCATTGTAGAAGTTCAAAATTCTAGCTGAACTTATACACAATAAGCAAATGAAATATTTGGAGGTTTTCAGGCCTTTCACATTGCCTCTGTGATATTCTGTCAAATCCACTCACTTTTATTTGAACTCGAAAATAAAGACAATCATAAATACTTAAAATTACCGTCTATTCATATATAAATCATACTTTAAGATGTATAAAACAGAGAAAAAGAAGAGAGAGGGAGATGCAGAGAGAAATTTATTGACACAAACTTGGAAGTAATAGATATAGAGTAATATGAAAATAATCAAGAAATCACCTATCTGTTTTGTGTCTGCCAATGGTCAATCCACCTTTACAGTTGTACTACTGAAAGTCAGTTATATGTAAGATTAAAAAGGTGTGTGTTTAAGAGCTTTTTAGATTATTCTGTTTGTATTATTAGGGAGTCCAGCATAGCGAGCACCACAATAATGTGGTTCATTTGAAGTGAATGCACAAGTGTTTCATAATCACGTTGAGTTAGGAATTAAGAGATAAGATAAGATAAGATAAAACTTTATTAATCCCTCGGGTGGGTTCCTCTGGGAAATTCGGTTTCCAAAAGCACAGCACCGACAGAAGTTACAGTTACAGAATATTATATATACACACACACACACACACACACGGAGATGTCTTCCATAGGGCGGGCACTCTCCCCAGTCGCAGACTGAGTTGAAGACTCGTTGTAGCGGCTCCCCAAGTTCAGCAGCACACGCCTTTAGCATCCTAGGACACACCTTGTCTGGGCCTGCTGCCTTTCTGGGGCGAAGCTTCCTCAGTTGTCTCCTGACCTGATCCACTGTGACACTGGGAGATGTTTGGGAGGAGGGGAGGGGGGGAGATGTCTTGCTGCTGAGAGAGGGATTGGAGGAGGGGGGTGTCATGGTGTCAGGAAGGGGGGGAAGCGAGGGAGGTAGGAGAGTGGGGAGAGGACTCTGTAGTGAAGGTGAGGGTGGGGGGGTTGTGGGCTGGTCAAACCTGTTGAAGAAGTTGTTGAGTTCGTTTGCCTTCTCCACAGTCCCCCCCACTGTGCTTTTCTTGGTGTTGTGGCCTGTGATGGTTTTCACACCATTCCAGACCTCCCTCATATTGTTCCTCTCCAACTTCTGCTCCACCTTCCTCCTGTAGGTGTCCTTTGCTTCCCTCAGGCAGCGTTTCACCTCCCGCTGTGCTGCTTTCATCTCCTCCTTCACTTTGCTCCTGAAACATCTCCAGAGATCACTTGACTGAACTCCCGAGGTAGATATAGAGATTGACAGACCACGTGACTTTCGCGCATTGCATGCCGGAACTCGTGGCAAAACAATCCAAGTACCTGCATCAAATGCAAGCATTTGCAGCACCGCAAAACGTTCATTCTTCGGTTCCAATAAATTCTTGCTTTTTCTTTGCCCCCCAAAAAGGTATGTACAAAACGAAGGAGAACAATGCCGGTCCGTACAAAGACAGACTTAATGAAAAGTCAAAGAAAAGATACGAGGAAAAAAATCAAACCAGTGAAAGGGTTAGATCCTTACGAGCACACAGAGGGACAAAATACGTTAGCGTGCTGCCCAACTTCACCACGCTCATATTTATAATTATACGGTTCTTTGGAGTGAGTGCATACACTCGTGAAGTTTAGTAACTTCAGGTCACTGCAACAAGCCCAGTTTACCGACGGATGGGTACAGGACCTTGAAATGCACCGTGTAGAAAGTAAAGACCATCGTACATATCATAAGTTTACCAGTCTCACAAATCGTCTCATAAATACACATTCGTTAACCATTTATTAATAGGACCTTTGAGCTCAACGGTAATTAATTAGTAGTGGAAATAATTTCTGGTACGCATCACAGAAATGTAGCAGTGACAATAATATTGTATGCTGTAATCGTACTGGGCAATTAGTGATACAAAACAACTGTTTTATCCTGTGAATAAAAGTATATGTTTTTGTCAATGTACCATAATAACAGAAGCGAAACCAATATTGTGTCAGGACAATTCACTATTTATGCACAATAAATAAAGGAGCATAGCGCGACAATTTCTGTTCAGCGCCAGACTTGCTTGTAACCTATATCACCAATTATGTTAAGAAAAATGACGCATTAACTACAACAGCAGACTGACCTTTGTGGAAATGCTTGGAGCAGACTAACCTGTGAGCTGGAGTGTTCTGGGACGTTATATTTGGTCTTTGAATGGCTGCAATCCAGTCGCCTCTTTGTTACTTCGGAAACATGGCTCGAACAATTTCTCTTCAACGACGTAATCCGATAACAACCGATCTCTTTACCCGTCGGCTTCCCGTGGCTGTCATGCGACCGGCTATTGCAGTTAATAATACAACAGCTTCTTGCCATTTTTTGTGTTTCTTTTTATCGCTGTATAACTGATTTCAATTGAAAGCCTGCGTGCGCTAGTACCTCTTGCCACGAGTTCCCAGAATTCTTTGCGGTTTTACCCCTGAGTGACGTCACATTTTCAATCTCTATATA